>NC_141550.1:24255833-24611666 GCF_021556685.1 Rattus norvegicus | reverse complement strand
AGAAGAAAACTTGCCTTAAAAACTTTCCTGAAAATCAGCCAGGTCTTATCAATGCTTTGATAAATATCAAAGCTTTATGCAATGGAGAGGAAACAGGAAACTCTAAAAAAGGGGCGGCATTGTTCTCAAGAGAGCTTATGCTGTAAAATTGAGATGGATTGACATAGAAAAAGGAAGTGGGATCCAGCTCACTTATAGTATTAGCCGGCTCCATGACCTCAGGCAAGTCACTGTACTCGGACAGGCCCCAGCTTTATGCAACTTGTATGAACTGACAGGGCTGAACTAAGTCATCCCCCAGATCCCTTCCTGCTCTGAATGTGTGTGAGTCTCCTGTTGCTTAACCGCCTCGTTGCATTTGAATAGTAATGGGATCCTTTTAAGGTTGGCTCCTGACTGGAACCTTCTCCCCAGTTGGAAGTTAGATACCTTGGAAAACTATGTTAACTTCTTTAAACCACCAGAGTGGTATCTGCTGCTTTCTAACACCTATTAGAGCAGCTTCCAGAAGTACTTAACACAGACCCTGGCTTCCTCATTCAGATAAATCACTGCACAAAGATTAAGGTGCTGCATTAGAAAGCCCAGAACCGAATTTGCTCCTCAGGCAATGGGATTCCATGGCTGTGTTTAACGGCCAAATGAGTGGTTATTTATGTAATTAACTAAATGGACATTATAAGCGTTCTCCCCAAAGTCCCTGGTTTCACAGGAAAAAAAATTAAATTAAAGCTTCCCAGTGGACAATGTCTTTCTTGACCTAAAATAAAACAAGACTTCTTTTCTGCAGGGAATATTTTTAAGAGAGCCCACCAGCACAAGCAATTGTCTGAAGCCATAGGGGGAACCGAATTCTGTATATCGTTTTTCTTGTGCATACTCACCCTCGTGGAGTTAAATGCATATATTAAGAACAACAAGGTATTAAAAATTGTCTAATAGTGAAGAAGACCAATTACAGCAAGATAATGTAGTGAAGATACATGGGGATAGTCTTTCTCTCCAAATATCTTATGGGACTGTAAGCCCATTCTTCTGGTGGTAATGTCGGACAGTACAATGCCAATGTGACGAGATGAACCGAGGTGACAGGAACCGCACGTACTCTTAGGCCACTGTGCAAGAATTGCTTGAACATTCACCCTGTGACAGTCGGTCTGGTGGCTGAACTTGCAAAGGTAACTAAGGAAGGGTGGTACTTAGTATGCAGACAACAATCCAGGTAATGATTCATAGCTTGGGCTGGACACGCAGAGATGGCACAAGATTACATCATGCTACTCTGAATTGCATATAATTAAAAACATATGCATTGCCTATTTATAGAAACTTGCATTTAATATTTTTTGACTATGGCTTCCTGCATGTAGCTGCAAACATCAAAGGGAACACAGAAGATTGGGAATGGAGCTATATGTTTTCCCGCAGATTCATATCATTTCATTCTTGTCAGCCCATAGCTATCATGTACCTTCTACCACCTACCCACCCTCTGTCTTATTATCCTTTTTCATCTCATATTAAGTATGCCACCTAGACTTAGGACACATCACAATTGATGAAAGACATATCCTTTAGTTTCAAGCTATTTATCATGGGAACTATGAACGAAAAGGAGAGTGTGGCCCCTGAAAGGGTTGGCAGCTCAACACCTTGAGAAGGAGAAGGGATGTCTACATAACAAAACAAACCTTCGCCCAGTGTGGAAGCCTCCTTCAGACGGCCTGCCAATCCCTCATCTAATCATGTAGTCACAAGAACATTGCACATGTCGACCAAGCCTGGATTTTGTAGGGATGGGGATGGAGAGGTCTGTAATCAGAAGACAGAGACATTCCTAGAGAGGAAGATGGCCAGTAGGAACAAATAGTACCTGACAATTCTCAGCCTTTGACAAAAAGCCTGGAAGAGACCTTAGCCCAGAATGCCTTCAAGTATACAAAATTTTCTTCTGGAAATACTGGCATCTTTAGATTTTTTTTTCATATGTCAGTTTTAGAGGTATTTATTAAATATCTGCAGTTTACAAAAGTATTGGGGACCTTTTGGCAATTACAGCATCTAAACCCCAAACAGAAGATGCCCAAGCTATGACATGAGTATGCACATATCAGAAAACAATGTAAATATAAAGTAGCACAGCGTTCATACACTGGAAGGCAGTGAGGTACAATTTCTTCTGGGAGTGTCCCCAAGGATTCTCACCTGGCTTTCCAGGACTCTTCTGGCCATCTGAGGGGACAAAGAGTCACAGTATTCAATTCCATACTCACATGCAAATTAATTGAGTATCTTGTTGGCCAAAAGAGAAAAGCCTAACAGTCTTAAAATTGCATGGAAATGACTGGCTACTATGAACGAAATTTGCAATTGGGAAAACAAAAGGCTTTTTAAAAACATTTTTTGAAAAAAAATATTGAGGATTTCAGAAATCTACCAATCTATCAATTTTCCAAAATTGGTAGCTACAAAGGAGGCATGGTGCTACTAGTGCAAGTCAGAGTATAAGACCGACATCCACACACACAGAGGGAAAAACATCGTTCCAAATTGCTGGAGCGAATGTACACTACTCACTTGGTATGATATTTACTTTTGAAGCCTGGTAGCTAAGTGTTCTCTACTAAACGCTTTGTATGAGGATTTGGAGAGGATTTAGATAAAGGCTGCACTAGCCCATGATATACTAGCTCTAATAAAAAACAAAAAATTATAGAAAGTGTTCAGATTGTAACTCAGAAACAGGGGAAACAGAAGTTTGTAGCAGTGCAGCAAACCCCCATATCCTTAGCCCTGATTAAAACAAAAATGTGCCAAGCCTTTCCTATCACCCTCCCAAAATGGCAGCCATTTCAAGAGAAGAAAATGATTGGAAATAAATTAATTGATGGCGCAGCCAACAGGGTGAGAAGATGAGAGAAAGAACAAATGTTCATTCATTAGCTTTCTGTTGGTTTGCTCGCCACACATGAATTAATGAGATCAAGTTCTAGAGCATGTACTGGGAGTCTTGGGCCTGAAGACTCAACTAGAAGCAGCACACAGGCGCCTCTGTCTGCAGCTTTGCTGTAAGGTGAGAGTGCAGAAATGAGCAAATACACTGAAAATATTGTTATAGTAAATCGCTAAAGGAAACAGTGATAATCAGGAAAATAACCAGAGCAGTAGACTCAACTTTTATGACTCATCACCAGGCATAGCTTGTCCTAGAAAATAAAGCAGATGGTGAGATCTGTCATACATCCTAACTACCCTAACTAGGAAGTAGGTGAACATTCTGGATAAAGAAAGCATGGAGCACAAAAGCCCACCTGTCATCCAGTGCTTAGCATGTCTGGCAAACAAAAAGGAAAATGTCTGCGGACCATGACAAGCCATATTGAATAACCTCCTCCACCCTTGTGTTAGTCAGCAATTGGTCACTGTGACAAATTGCCTGAGTTAAGTATCTTCAAAGAGGAAAAAGGTTGCTTGGGCTTATGGTCCCAAAGTTTACAGTTCAAAGTTGCATGGGCCTGTTTGGGGCCTGTTTCTATGCAGTATATCATGATAGAGAACAGATCCTGGGATAAAGGCTGCTGACCTCATTATGGCTAGAATCCACAGGCAGGGACAAGAGAGAGCCTTAGTTCCGACCTTCCCTTTAAAGGTATGCATCTAGTGACCTAACTCCCTTCTACTGGGCTTATCTCCTGAGGCACTACCATCCCATCTCTAGAGTCCCACAAGCTAGTGAACAAGCTTTTAGCATTAACAGTCCTGGATTTTAACTTTCAGATAGAACCTTTCTATAAAATGTTCCTGATGATAGCTTCCTTTATTAAAAATTTGCATGCACTACTCTTCATGTAAATTATCGTTCAACTCTCACAGTCACTAAAAGCGTGAGGGGTGGGGCAAATTATCAGATGTGCTTGAGAAAAGAGGAAATAGCAATAAAAGGGCTAAACATATTGTCTAAGCATCCACAGTGGTGGCAGAACTGGATTTCACACCCAGGTTGATCTATCTGCAAAGCCAATGTGTTTTTGTATTGTTCCTTGTGGGTTTGATTCTAGAAACAACTACAGACCCCAGTGAAGAGGCTTCTCATCTAGCAAAGCAGAATGCATTAGACCATGTCTCCAAGAGAGCTGTATAGTGCCTTCCTTGCCAACCTACTCTGCTTGGAAAGGCACCTTTCCAATTCTTTTTTTTTCTTTTTTCTTTTTTTTCAGAGCTAGGGACCGAACCTAGGGCCTTGTGCTTGCTAGGCAAGCGCTCTACCACTGAGCTAAATCCCCAACCCCAACCTTTCCAATTCTTATATCAGGAGATATAATCCTTACCCTCTGGCTAACCCTGAGCCTTTTGTAACCATTAGATAGTATTTTTAATGATGCATCCTACCTGAATCTACAGTCCTCAAAATCTATGAGTCAATACAATGGTGGTTATATCGTTAAATCTTCTGCAAATCAGAACGCAGCACTCGTAATGAAAATCTTTAAGATGGTGAGTTGGTAAGAGAGGCAAATGCAGTGTCCTAAAGTTAATGCTTTATTAACAAACAAAGAGAAAGAGCAGGACTCCCCTTGGTAGCTATGGCACCACTCCCTGATCCTGCTTTAGAAGTAGAGCTTAGACCCAGATCACTGATATCCTTAGGTCTGGAGAAAAGTGCTCTCCATAGGCTCACTCATGAATACATGATGGCATAGTTTAGGGGGGCTGTGAAATATTTGGGATATGTGACTAACTGGCAGCTGTGTATCATTGGGGATGATCCTTTATGGTCACATCTGTTTCTGGTCTGAGTTTGATGCTACTTGATAAGACTGCGAAGGGAGGAAATACAACACACATTGTCTATACACAACAGAGTCTCTCTGCCATACCTCCTCCATCATGGTGCATGAAGCAAAACAAACCTTTCTTCCCTACAGCTCTTCAATCAGATATTTTGTCACAGGAAAAGAAAGGAAGGCTGAAAACTGGTGCCAAGACGTGGGGTTACTGCCGGGGCACGTCTGACCATGTCCTTTGTAAGCATTTGGAACTGGCTTGGAGGAAGAATGTAGAAGAGTTGACAGCTCTGCTCTAGGGAGCATTAGGACTCTGAAAGCTGAGCTTAAACTATTCTGGTGAAAGTCCGGAAGACTGGAATGCTAGTAGGAAAGCAAGTGATAAAGACAGTACTCACGGGGTCCCAGATAGGAACAAGGACTCTACCAGAAATTAGATTTCAAGACATTAATATTAGAGTTTAGCAAAGACTCAACTCTAGCCAGGTTCTGCCCTAGTTCTGGACATTTGAGTGAGGCTGAATTAAAAACTAATAGATTAATCTATAGGCTGGAGGATATTTCAAAGGAGCGCACCATTCAGAGCACAGCAGTGTTAATGCTCTCTGCTTTCAGCCAAATTTACAGTGAGCAGAAAGTAGCTTCAAAACATGAAGATCGAGGAAGGCAACTGATTTATTTGAGTTAAATCAATTAACTCAAATAAATCAGTTGCCTTCCTCTATACAAAAGAGAAACAAGCCGAGAAAGAAATTAGGGAAATGACACCCTTCATAATAGACCCAAATAATATAAAGTACCTCGGTGTGACTTTAACCAAGCAAGTAAAAGATCTGTACAATAAGAACTTCAAGACACTGAGGAAAGAAATTGAAGAAGACCTCAGAAGATGGAAAGATCTCCCATGCTCATGGATTGGCAGGATTAATATAGTAAAAATGGCCATTTTACCAAAAGCAATCTACAGATTCAATGCAATCCCCATCAAAATACCAATCCAATTCTTCAAAGAGTTAGACAGAACAATTTGCAAATTCATCTGGAATAACAAAAAACCCAGGATAGCTAAAGCTATCCTCAACAATAAAAGGACTTCAGGGGGAATCACTATCCCTGAACTCAAGCAGTATTACAGAGCAATAGTGATAAAAACTGCATGGTATTGGTACAGAGACAGACAGATAAACCAATGGAATAGAATTGAAGACCCAGAAATGAACCCACACACCTATGGTCACTTGATTTTTGACAAAGGAGCCAAAACCATCCAATGGAAAAAAGATAGCATTTTCAGCAAATGGTGCTGATTCAACTGGAGGTCAACATGTAGAAGAATACAGATCGATCCATGCTTATCACCCTGTACAAAGCTTAAGTCCAAGTGGATCAAGGACCTCCACATCAAACCAGACACACTCAAACTAATAGAAGAAAAACTAGGGAAGCATCTGGAACACATGGGCACTGGAAAAAATTTCCTGAACAAAACACCAATGGCTTATGCTCTAAGATCAAGAATCGACAAATGGGACCTCATAAAACTGCAAAGCTTCTGTAAGGCAAAGGACACTGTGGTTAGGACAAAATGGCAACCAACAGATTGGGAAAAGATCTTTACCAATCCTACAACAGATAGAGGCCTTATATCCAAAATATACAAAGAACTCAAGAAGTTAGACCACAGGGAAACAAATAACCCTATTAAAAAATGGGGTTCAGAGCTAAACAAAGAATTCACAGCTGAGGAATGCCGTATGGCTGAGAAACACCTAAAGAAATGTTCAACATCTTTAGTCATAAGGGAAATGCAAATCAAAACAACCCTGAGATTTCACCTCACACCAGTTAGAATGGCTAAGATCAAAAACTCAGGTGACAGCAGATGCTGGTGAGGATGCGGAGAAAGAGGAACACTCCTCCATTGTTGGTGGGATTGCAGACTGGTAAAACCATTCTGGAAATCAGTCTGGAGGTTCCTCAGAAAATTGGACATTGAACTGCCTGAGGATCCAGCTATACCTCTCTTGGGCATATACCCAAAAGATGCCTCAACATATAAAAGAGACACGTGCTCCACTATGTTCATCGCAGCCTTATTTATAATAGCCAGAAACTGGAAAGAACCCAGATGCCCTTCAACAGAGGAATGGATACAGAAAATGTGGTACATCTACACAATGGAATATTACTCAGCTATCAAAAACAACGAGTTTATGAAATTCGTAGGCAAATGGTTGGAACTGGAAAATATCATCCTGAGTGAGCTAACCCAATCACAGAAAGACATACATGGTATGCACTCATTGATAAGTGGCTATTAGCCCAAATGCTTGAATTACCCTAGATCCCTAGAACAAACGAAACTCAAGACAGATGATCAAAATGTGAATGCTTCACTCCTTCTTTAAATGAGGAAAAAGAATACCCTTGGCAGGGAAGGGAGAGGCAAAGATTAAAACAGAGACTGAAGGAACACCCATTCAGAGCCTGCCCCACATGTGGCCCATACATATACAGCCACCCAATTAGACAAGATGGATGAAGCAAAGAAGTGCAGACCGACAGGAGCCGGATGTAGATCGCTCCTGAGAGACACAGCCAGAATACAGCAAATACAGAGGCGAATGCCAGCAGCAAACCACTGAACTGAGAATAGGTCCCCCGTTGAAGGAATCAGAGAAAGAACTGGAAGAGCTTGAACAGGCTCGAGACCCCAAAAGTACAACAATGTCAAGCAACCAGAGCTTCCAGGGACTAAGCCACTATCTAAAGACTATACATGGACTGACCCTGGACTCTGACCCCATAGGTAGCAATGAATATCCTAGTAAGAGCACCAGTGGAAGGGGAAGCCCTGGGTCCTGCTAAGACTGAACCCCCAGTGAACTAGACTATGGGGGGGAGGGCGGCAATGGGGGGAGGGTTGGGAGGGGAACACCCATAAGGAAGGGGAGGGGGGAGGGGGATGTTTGCCCGGAAACCGGGAAAGGGAATAACACTTGAAATGTATATAAGAAATACTCAAGTTAATAAAAAAAAAAAAGAAAAAAAACATGAAGATCGAGTCATTCAGATAAGGAAGGAGCAAAAGTGAAACATAAAAATGAAATGTAGGCATTGTTTCTATAACTACTAGAAACTGGCATCACCAACCAGGTGAGTGTTTTATATTATGACTAGAGCAGAGGTAATTTGAAGTCAAGACCATGCTCACCTGTAGGGTTTGTGAGGACTCTCACTTAAAAAGGTTTTCTTTTAAAAAGCAGAGTAAGAGAAGACATAGCTGCTGTGGAGGTGCGCTATTCAAATGGCCACTTAAGAAAGTGATTTTCCTAGTTCAGCCATTCACTTCGATACTTCTGTAGCTAGCCCCCAGGGTGTCCAGCTCCTTCTTGGCCTGTCATCACAACTGGACACTAGACTTTTCAGGCATGCCAAATGTAAGGAATATGGAGACAAAGGATTATCCAAAGGTTGCAGGAAGGAAAAATAAAAGACTATGAAGGCAGGAAATGGGTACCTGGGTGGGATTGCCTGGATGGAGCTGCTCAGAGAGTGATGTGTGAATGTGAATCCACAGAGGTGAAGACCAGGTTCCACTTCTACAGCACAGAGACTAAAATGGGAATTAGCACCTTCATACAGAAAACAATGTTCTCGTAAGCCTGGAGACCATAGTCCTGCCGCCTTCAGGAAGCATGGGTAAATGTGTTTAGGGCTTGAAAGTCAAGTGAATGCAAGCAAGAGTTACAGAACATGTGATTCAATGACGCAATTAGAGATAATGTTAGAACCTCAAGCCAGTAGCTCTGACTGGAAGCGTGAGTGTAAACCTTGCTAATAAACCACAGGCAGATAAATTGCCCAATGGAAAGCCTTTCAAGGAAAAGACTTGGGGAGGGCAGAAAAGTGGTCATGGGAACACATGCCCGAGCTCTTTCTGCTGTCTCTTTCTTCTCCTTGGCAACAAGCTTATTGCCTATCTCTCATGGCTGCAGTGGTTCTTAGAAGGACCGATACTAGAATGTTGCATGTTTCCTTCCTCAGAGAGCCTCCCTTCCTAACACTCCCCCTCACCTTATTTCATGTGTTACGTGTGTTTGTACAAATACAACCACAAGCATGAGACAATTAATAAACATCAAGAGTTAAGGTCTTGCCAGATAACATGTAAATGTAAGCTTTCAGGGTATGCAACCAGCCACATCCAGTTCAGTCTTCAGTTTCTGCCTCTACCATACCACTCATATTTCAGTATTAGAGTCTCCTCTTTGAGACTTTGCTCCACCAAGAGGGATTGCAACCCCATGGAAGAACAACATTGGCTGGCCGGACCATCCAGTGCTCCCAGGAACTAGACCACCAACCAAGGAGTGTACAGGGAGGGATCCAGATACATATGTAGCAGAGGATGGCCTTATCTGACATCAATAGGCAGGGAGGCCCTTGGTCCTGTGGAGGTCTGATGCCCAAGCGTAGGGGGATGCTAGAGTGGTGAGGTAGAGTGGGTGAGTGGTTGGAGGAGCACCCTCATAGAGGGGGAGGGGAGGAGGGAGAGGGTGATGGGATGTGGGGCTTGTGGAGGGGTAACCAGGAAGTGGGATGTCATTTGAGATGTAAATGAATGGGATGATTAATTTTTTTAAAAGGACTTGGCTCCAACTTTCTCAGAGACTTTGTCTTTGTTCTCTAGTTAATTTGATCATTATGTTTTTCTATGTGGCACTTTGTGAAAAAAAAAATTCAAACCATCCAAAACATACTAATGTATACATCCACACATCCACATCTATCATGAACTGTGAACATCTCCAGGACAGAGTAGGAGTACTCTAGTGCACAATGAGTATGTAATTATCTTCTGTGGACTAAATAAATAAAAAGAGAATATGGCAAAGACTTGTTGGAGTCAAGGAATTTAAATAAAAAGTTTAAAATGCAGAACACGGCCACTCACCAAACTGAAAAATGATGTTTTTCCAGTTCCTCTAGGTAAGACAAATCCCCTGAATAATCTTCAGGATCTCCAGGTCTCCACACAGAAGATCTTTCCTTCACAGAATGAGCAGCCAAACAATTGCCCTTATTAGAAGAATTAATCAATGAACAAAAATGGAATATTTTATTAATAGCAGATGGAATGTTCATCTACATTCAAGAGTGTTTTCTACCAGATGGTCTACGGAATCACCGATTACAAGATAATTTAGTGATTCATCTTGCATTGCTTCATACTTGGTATTGTCTCGTAAACTCTTCTCTGCATAAAGACAAGACACACTAAATGGTGGCTATAATTGTTCTTGCAACTAAACAGTAAACATAGCCAAGATTATGCTATGCCACCCATTCAGGATTTTGGCTCCCAGTGACAAAAAGGAAGGTACCTCATATCAGTTCTTAGCGAAAGACATTTGAAAGGAGACTTAAACAGCCAGTCAATAGAGAAAAAGGAGGTAGCTATTTTCCAAAAACAGGACACAAGGATTTGATGAGTTCTTAAGACTGTCCATTTCTGCTCCATGCTATATCAGGCCATTGCCTACTAGCTTTGTCCCCATTAACCTCTGAGTCCTGAACCTAGGACTTTCATCATACTGTACATAGAGTTCTGTCACCCAACCTATGATATTTGGGAGCTCTATTACGGCAGATAGTGGGGGTGGGAAAGTGGTTAACCCAGCAAGACTCTCTTTTCTGCTTCCACCGAAACATCTCAAGTTTTACCTGTTTCATGTACGGGAGTCTCCCGGAAGATTCTAGTACAAAGGCTAGTTAGAAAAAATAGTTTGAAGGACATGAGCCCAGAACAGTAGAACGCTGGGTGTTGAATTTATAACAGCTGCCTTAAAACCCATTCTCTTCCTCGTGCTTTCTGTTGTCATTCGTTAGGGGCCAGTGGTTCAAAATTCCTTGATCTATGCTGATCCACGGTTCAGCATAACTCAGTTTATTTTGCAGTTGCCAAGTTTGGCTTTGAATTTGCAGGTTGCAATAACCAGGAAGACTGTAGAAGCCCAGGTGGAGCCAATATGTCATCAAATCCCCAGTGAACCCCACCAGGCTTATTTCTTTTATATGGAATTGATTGGTTTGATTACTTTAAGAACAAAATCCGGTTATGACAGCCATGAATTTGAGATACTTTTTATTGTGGTCCTTTTTATCTTTTTTAGCCTATCGAGCTCTTAAAACAATAAGAGTCATTCTGCTCACATTATTCACACTGGTGTTCTTAATTACCTCATTCCTAAGGGAGTTGAAGAGTGTCAAAATTCTTGGGGAAAATATGAGATCTTCGAATCGCTCCATATGTCTTTATATCTTTGTAGCCATTTAAATTACCAGTTGATTCCACTTCTTTATTTTATTTTATTTTATTTTTTGTCTATCTTCCTTGATAGAAAGCTGAAACAAGACCTGGAGAGATGACTCAGTGGCTAAGAGCACTAGCTCCTCTTCCAGAAGACCTGGGTTTGATTCCCAGCAGCCCCTTGGCAGCTGACAAACATCTGTGTGGGACTCTAGTCCTAAGGGATCCCAAGGGTACCAGGCATGCACATAGGGCAAAGACATGCATGCAGGAAACACTCATATACATAAATCTAATGAATAAAAATAAAACAAACACTGAAATGGGTGCCAATACCTTATTGTATTGATTAGGTATTCATTGACCACCTTCCCCCATGAGAATACAGGTGTTTATGCTAGAGAACATTGGGATTGCTCTCCATTTGGTTAGTCTATGAATATCTATCTTGTTTCTCAACTAAACATAACAAAGGTGAGATTCAGTCTATTCCATTGGGTCTTTCACATCACCTAGCATGATAATAAGGCCATGCCAGATGCCCAAGAAGCGGTTCCTAGGTCATTTCACCCACATTACAACTAGCAATAACGACTGTCACCTCCAGCTCTTACGTCATAAAGAAAAATATGGACGGATTCTAAAACTCAAGAAAGTTTCCTAAACCTTTACATTTTCTTTAATGAATAAATATTTGAATCTATACAGTAAATATACTTGAAAATATGCCATGAGAGGTTTTAGAATCCATGCTGTAGTGAAAAGCTAAACAGACTACCAACAGAAAACACACATGCATGTCCACCCTATGCTTACTGAGTACAGGAAACAATGGCCCATGGGTCAACGACTTAGTCTTAGAAATAGAGACACCAGTTGTCTTATACAGATCAGATCTCAGTTTAATGAAAGTGAACTCAGACATATATATATATGTATATATATATATATACTTCTAATTATATTATAATCTATTATGATTTTCTTTACAAACAAAACCATAGACATGTTTATGTAAAAATGATAAATATATTTTAAATATTGTATATAAAATATATATTTACATTTTAAAACAATATTGTGGGGTTGGGGATTTAGCTCAGTGGTAGAGCGCTTGCGTAGCAAGTGCAAGGCCCTGGGTTCAGTCCCCAGCTCTGAAATAAAGAAAGGAAAAAAAAACATTGTATCACATATTTATTATGCATAATAATATAATGTATTTATAATGTAATTTTATATTTTTGTAGTTCTTCTTAGGAGTGAGGCAGGAGCCCTCAAATGTTTTATTTTTAATTTCATTCTGAGTTTAATTCTGTCTAAATGTGTGTGTCTGAACTTGAGCATGTGCACATTGGAGTGCAGGTGTGCATGAAGGACAGAGTTGTTAGATTCCTTGGAGCCTCAGTTACAGACAGTTGTAAACCACCTGATACAGGGGCTGGGAATTGAGCTCGAATCTTCTACAAGAACAGTACATCCTCTCAACCCTTGAACTATCTCTCTAGCCCTCAAATATTTTAGAATATTAATGGTAAGTAAATCTGCCCAGTATGGTATGGCCTAAGTGATCAAGTCAGTGTGTAACGTCCTCTCTGGCACATCTACGGCAGGCGTTTAGGAAGCGATGTAGAATAGAGAAAGGTCATCGGAACTCATGACCTCTAGGTCTACTTGCATCTCGAGTAAAAAGCAAAGTTCAGAGTTCCTGTGTTCTTGTACAGATGTGTTCGCCCTATCACCATACTTCCTTCCCTAAACCCCTGGGGTCAAGGTCAAGGGTGAGGACACAGGGATCCGAGTGGAGAAAGAGCCCAGGAATGCAGCTTGGTAGAGAAGCCTTACTGTGTCAGCACAGTGAAGCCCCAGCCAGCAGCAGTCCTACATCCCTGACACCTTGCAGGGGCTTTGAGCATGATCTGTGGGGAAGATGTTCACCTGCCCATCTGGCCAGATGATGAGCAAGGGATTGTTCTCATCAAAGGAGGAGGCCCCGGAAAGAGGAAACAGTGTCTGAAGACTGAATCCTGAGGATTACAGATGCTTTTGAACTGGCCTGGGAAGATCAGAAGAGAGCTAGGGAAACAACAGAGCCAGTGAGAGCAACAACACTGTGCTCGGCAGTGGGTTTTTTGTTTTTTTTTTTTTTTCCCTGTAGACAGCAGGCATGAGAGGAAGATTTGAGGCTGAGACCTGTGTTAATAAGATCACAGGATTGAAAGCCATGGACATGCCAGGTGCATACAAAAATCAAAGCAAATTAACATGACATGGCCTTGTTTCTGTTGTTGCTGCTAACACTATCTATAAATTTATATGCACACACACACACATATGGATATATATATATAGAGAGATAGAGATAGAGATGATATGGACATTGAGAGACAGACAGACAAATTATCAGCCTAAATTTTAAAAACATACAACATAAGCACTGCTTCTTCTTTTGAAACCCACACTGATGTGTTAACCAAAGAGTGTTACGAGAGAGATAAAGAACCTTGGACTTCAGAGTTGAGGGTTAAACATGTCAGACTCAATCCAGCAATGAACCCCTCTGGGCTTCTCTTTCTGCCTAAGGTGGGATAACCAGCATCCCTGCCTTTTCAGAACCACAAATTCAAATGGTTCTCTGACTTCGGATGTTTGAATACCCAATGCTACTCTTATTCCTCAGGGTAAGCCTTATTCCTCAGTAGCTGCTCAAGGAATATCACCTGTAGTTTCAGACACCGTGTGAAAACGCAGGCCTACTAAGGAGTCTGGTGTGTCCAAAGGGCAGTTCGTTGTGAAGAGGGTTGAGGCAGGAGGACTGCAAATTTGAAGCCTAGCTGGGTAACTTAGAGAGACCTTGCCTCAAAACAAAGTGTGAGAAAGGACTGGACACAGAGACGTATAATATAGAGCTTAACAGCACAGTGCACACTGCTGGGAGCAAGGTCTTCACCTTATTTCTTACCCCAGAAAGAAAGAAGGAACACAGAGGGAGGAGTAGAGAGGAGAGTGAAAAGAGGAAAGAAAAGGAATGAAGAAAAAAGGAAGCAAAGAAGGAAGAGAGGGAAAGAGGGAGGGAAAAAGAAAGAAGAAAAGAAGGAAGGAATTAATAAAATGTGCAAACACATAAAACAGGGAAATTTGCTTTTTTTTTTAATAGCGATTTTATTCATGACCATCTTTCCTACTTTCGGCTAGTTGCAAAGTTTATTGCTAACAGTAAGTATTAGAACCCCGAGGAAGGCTTTGCCCTGGCAGGTCCATAGATATTTTTCTCCTTGACAATTGTCAAGATCACTCAAAGCTGGGGAGAAGAAAATATGTATATAACTAAAAGGAGAAAGGGACATGCACTTTTTCCTAAACATAATTAAAAGATCAGTATAAAATGGTTCTAGACTGGATTAAATATTGTCTATTGTTCTAGAAACACAGCATGATTAACACATTTTCTAATTGCCCTCTCAAGATGGAAAGACAGCCAGACAGATTAATTTAAACTAAACTTCCCAATAGCATAAAGAAGTCTGAATGGGATGTAATAAAACTTTATTGGCTTGTAGATTTGTTAGACATTAGCTACTTTAGCATATCCCGCCCTTCAAAACATGCTTTGAAGAACAAATTACGCTCAACCTGGAGATCCATTTTAAGAAATCAGAGTTAATAACCAGTGGTTACTGTTGTCATGGTCTTTTTAGCCCAGTCTTCCTCTTACCTCAGCATGTAAGTCATGGGCTTCTTTGACGAGACACAGATCAGAGCCTCTAAAGCAGGGGTCGGTTTTACTAGAAAGACTCCCTAGAAGTAAAAATAAAAAGGTGAGAAAAATAGATTATAGAGATTTTCACTTTACCGGCGATGCAATCTCATAACACTGACATATAGGAGCTTCTACAGGCCTGACGAATGAAGGCTAAAAGGGTCCGTTCAAAGAAGGAGCCACTCTGATCCGTGTCCCCCTGCTTCAACTCAGTTACCGTATGAATTTCACACAGCGCTAGTCCATATGCCACGCGGTGAGGATGTACTTTATTCATACAGTTTTCTTGGAGCTGCTTCCCTGCCGTCTTCAAGGAAGGATCCTCCCCTATTAGGTACCTCTCCGGGATCTCATTTGTGAATCAACCCCTCCGGACCCCTTACACTAAAGGTCTATCATGAACTCCCGAGCACATCTTCCCTGAGCCAGTTTTCTTACATCTGGAATGACACACTCATTGAGAAGCCTCTGAGCCTCGATACCACTGATATATTAGAGACTGCATTAGGCTTTATTCTTGGTTGGCTTAACCTTTGCTAGAAGGATCCCTGGCTCCTACCCTCTGAACTCTAGACAAGATCTCTACATTTCTATCTCATCCCCTTTAGCTGTGACAGCTAAAGATACCTCAAGACATTACCAAAACATCTCCTAAGGGACAAAGCATGCCCTTAGTCAAGAGCACTGTTCTATATCACAAAACCCTGAGAGACAATGTGTTTAGTTTGTCTTTGTTTTTATGATAGTGTCTAGCAAGGTTGGACACAAGCTACTCTCCCAGCAAATATTTCTTAAGAGAAAAACGAGTAATTATAAAGAAATAATACAACTTTCCCCAAGAAGGAACAAAAATATTAGTAAGAGGAGATACAGAAACAGAGTTTGGAGCAGAGACTCCAAGCCATTTAGAGATTGCCCCATCTGGGGATCCAGCCCATATACATACAGCCACCAAACCCAGAAAATATTGCTGATGCCAAGAAATGCATGTTGACAGGAACCTGATATAGCTGTCTCCTGAGAGGCCCTGCCAGAGCATGACAAATACAGCGGCAGACCCTTGCAGCCAATCATTTAGCTGAGAATTGGGTCCCCATCAGAGGAGTTAGAGAAAGGACTGAAGGAGCTGAAGGGGTTTGCAACCCCATAAGAACAACAATACTAACCAACCAGAGCTCCCAGGAACTAAACCACTACCCGAACACTACACGTGGATAGACCCATGACTCCAGCTGCATATGTAGCAGAGGATGGACTTGTGGGCAGCAACGGGAAGAGAAGCCTTTGGTCCTGCCAAGGTTGGACTCCCCAGTGTAGGGGAATGTCCAAGTGAGGAGGTGGGAAGGGGTAGTGGTTGGGTGGGGGAAGACCCTCATAGAAGAAGGGGAGGGAGATGAGGTAGGGGGGTTTATGGATGAGAAATTGAGAAAGGGGATAACATTTGAGATGTAAATTTAAAAATATCCAATTAAAAAAAACTGAAAAAAAAAACTATCGCCCAAGCAGTTTATACCACCCACACCACCAACTGGATACCTCATGTCAGTGAATACCTGTGCCAATACCTGACCTCAGGATCTCATAAAAATATTCTACTCTACTCTAGACACTTCTAGAGCTTCGGGTACCTGGCAACAGCAATAGCCTTGTTGAGGACTGTGGTTTACAGCAGCATTCACAAGGAGACAAAGTCTTAGAAGCTCTGCCTGCCTAGAATGATTTCTGGGTTCCCTAAATTTAATGTAATACTGGGGCTGGAGCTCACCTGTTAAAGTCCTATGCTTTTCTAGAGAACCACAGCTGTGCTTCCCAAACTCCCCCATGTATCCATTCACCTCTGCACTCGAGCCTTATGCTATGTGTTTAGGGTTAAAGGCACGGACCAGGTTACCTCTTTCCTTCTAATGTCAACAATTTGGATCAGAGGTGCAAGCGACTTTGTGTCTGACTTAGGCCTGGCTAACTTCAGAATACTTCACTCTAATTTGTAATAATTTGAAGTGCAAATTATTGACTAATGATTTAAATACCATAGATTGCATATATTTTATCTGTTTAGCTCAGAAGGTTTGAAAAATGTAAAACCCCTTTGTATCCACCCCACAAGTCAAACATAAAGCATTTATTTATCATGTCCATGCCCAAAGATGCTATTGGATCCGGCACATACACACACACACACACACACACACACACACACACACACTCTCATTCACATACACTCACACACACAAATAGATACACACACATATATACACACATAGACACACACATACACACATACACACACTCACACACACATAGATATACACACATAGACACACACATACACACATATGCACACATACACACACATAGATATACACACATAGACACACTCATACACACATACACACACCCACACACCCACATAGATACACACACATAGACACACACACACATAGACACACACACTCACACACACTCACACACACAGATATACACACATAGACACACACATACACACATACACACACACTCACACACACAGACATAGATACACACACATAGATACACACACATACACACACTCACACACACACTCACACACACAGACATAGATACACACACATAGATACACACACATACACACACACTCACACACACACTCACACACATAGATATACACACATAGACACACACATACACACATACACACACATACACACACATACACACACGTACACACACACACACACATACACACATACACACACAGTCTCATAGCAAACTGATCTGATTTCTATCACTGTAACTTAGGAAACAGTCACAAGAGTTTACATCTAGGGAATGATGCAGTGTTTCTTCCAAGCTCTGGCTCCTTCCACCCAGAAAGTCACTAAGACAAGACATGCACATGTCTTCTCATGGACAGAAATGTGTATAACTTTTGGGAAATATAAAAAAGAGTAACGTTGTTTGTATTATTTGATAAATGTTCACTTAATTTAAAGACCCTTCAAGCCTTGCAAAATTTTTATCCCATGTTATAGTCCTAACCGTGATTTATAAACATTTTTTCTAAACCATAATTCCTTTTCTTTATTTTTGTTCAGATTTGTTTATTTGTTTGTTTGTTTTATCACATGATTCTTCAATCTCTGCCATCTGTTGCATATTGGGTTTTTTTGTTTTTGTTTTTGTTTTCTTTTTTGTCTTTAGCCTAAAGTCTGCATGGAGATTTCTGATAGTATGTATTAATGTAGTTATACTACTTTTTTATTGAAAACAATTTCCGACAATATATTCTGATCAGTTTCATCTTCAACTCTTCCCAGATCCTCTCCACCCACCCAAATCTGCAACTTCTTTCTCTTTCTTTAAAAAAAAAATAAACAAAAAGGAAAACAAACCAGAATAAAGAGAGAAAGCACAAGAAACTCTGTCTCCCTGTCTCTGTCTAACTCTTTGTCTGTCTCTGTCTCTGTCTCTCTGTCTCTCTCTTTCTCACACACACACTCACACACACACCAATAGAACCACAAAATCAG
Source organism: Rattus norvegicus (assembly GCF_021556685.1). Lineage (NCBI taxonomy): Eukaryota > Metazoa > Chordata > Mammalia > Rodentia > Muridae > Rattus > Rattus norvegicus. The sequence goes on along the minus strand of NC_141550.1, from coordinate 24,593,282 downwards.
AACATAATATATAAACAAAAACTAGTAAGACGACCCTCCCCCCAAAGAAAGTGATACGCAGAAATACCATTGAGTTCATTTGGTGCTGGCCATCTACTGCTGGGTAGAGAGCCTGCCCTTAAGTGCACCTTCATTAAGACTCCATGGGGAAAACTCATTTTCCCTTAGCAAATTATTTGCAAGCTACTGGAGATATTGTCTGGCTTAGGGATGGGGGTCTGTACCCATTTTTCGCGCTCAGCACAGAGACTCCATGTGGTGTGATCTGGTGCAAGCCTTGTGCGTGCTTCTACACTCCTTGTGAGTTCATATGTGTCAGTCCTGTAAATGTACGGGAAGCACTGTTTCCTGTCATCCTCAGTCCCTTCCGGCTCTTACAATCTTCCTGCCTCCTCTTCCTGGAGTTCCCGGAACCCTGAAGAGAGGTTTTGATGAAGACGTCCCATTTACGATTGACTCCACCCCCAACTCCACCCCCATTCTCTATCCACCCACATTTGTATCTTTCTAAAATTAAACCTTCAACTTTGTCTTGTCCAAATATTCTTGGGTATGGAGTCTTTCACTGGAGTGCAGTTAGGAGGGGTTACATGCTCTTAGGGAAAACTACATCTCCCAGTAGCTAACAACTGGCAATACTCCATGGCCATAGCTGGTATGGGGTTTGTTCTCCTCGGGCTTCAACAGGTTTAGTGCATGATGCTCCAACCTCTGTGAGTTTATGTCAGCCACGTGATGTTCAATGGCATTGTTTGTATTGTAGAATATGTTCATTTCCCTGCTTCTTACTGTCAGGATTTTCACCCTTGCCCTGGAGATTCAGCATGGCAGCCATGAGGTTTCCAACACATGGCTATATTTTGCATGTTTGGCATTCAGCTTAACTGAGGATGTTAAATCCTGTGAGTTGACTTGTTTTTTTTCAATTTTGAGGAAATTTTCAGTAATTGCTTCTTAAATTTTTAATCATCAAATCTTCGATAATTTCGTACCATGTGTTTTTATTATATTAACTCCCCACCCCTTCCCCCAATTTCTCCCAGATCCAAACCGATTCCCAACCCTCCTCTCTTATTTAATATCATAGAGTCCAATCTGAGGCTACTTTAAAGTACATTTTTTTCCTTTTTACTGTTCTTTTCCCCCTAAGACTCTACCACTCAGACAGCAAGCTGGGGACTTTGCCTGAAGTAGTCTGCTAGTCTGTCCACTTTCTCCCACTCTCTCCTACCTCTTAGATTGGTTGGTTTCTATTGTTCTGTATCCCATCTCTCCCTTTCGCCATTCTGATAAACATACTGTTAAACTTTGCTATGGTAGCTTTGGAATTTCAGTCTTGTGTATGGTTACTGCCTTTTGTTTTGCTTGATGACTTCCAGTCTATGGAAAAACATGTCAAATTTCCCTTTGCTTTATCTTTAAAGTTGTGAGTACATCTGTATTGTCTTCTTAAATAACTTTCTCTAATAAATTTAATGAATCATATCAGAGTTATCTTTATTCACAGTTCCTTCTCTTACAAGTATAGTTTATATTTTCCCATTTCTTTACACGTTTGTTAACTACAATTTCTATTATAGACAGTGCAGAAGATGCTGGGTTCTGTTATCTTCCTCTGAAAGGTTTGAGTATTTTTTTTTTGTAGTAAGCAGTTCATTTACTTGCTTCTATGTTTAAGCCTTTAGTCTTCAATTTATATCTTATTATAGTGGTCTTTGAAAAACTCATGAGCTTACCCAGTCCTGCCTAGCTTGGCTGTAACCTGTGTCAAAGAGTAACATGTCTGCATCTGCTATTGGTGATGGTAAGGCAGTGGAGGGACAATTTGGAGTAAGATCTCTGGGATGTGGCTCTTTATCCACACATGAAGACTTTGGGTATGTTGACTTGACATTGCTATCAAATTCACAATGAGCTATTGGCATAACTTCTCCCCATGAACTTGACACCCCCTGTTCCTACTCTAGTATTGCTACTCTTCCACTTCAGATCTACGATAGCCACTGGACGCAGCCACTGTGAATGCCCACATTAGTCTGACTGTGTCCTGTTCACCTCTCAGTCCCAGAGCAGGAAGGACGCCATCTTGGCACCTCCTTGCTGCCAGCTCTGCTCTACTGGCTTTAGTTTTGTGAGCTGCTCTGAAAGATGAACTCTGTCTCTTCAGCTCAGGAGAACACCTCTGCTGTGATGGCATGTCAACATTTGACAGCTGGAATGCGTGTAGAGATCACCTGAGAGGACTCACATACAAATATCTCTGCTCTCAAGTGTCATGGTCATGTTTCTAGAAACCAGAACCCTTGGCAGTAGCTTCAGTTCTTCTCCCTAGTTTGATGGTGAATTATATTAGAGAATCCAGCTACCCTACGATAATTAAAACCAGAAATGGAAAAATTGTTTAATATCTTAATTAAAAGATAGAAATGAATACATGTCATTGTCTGGGCTACCTATGGTCCATTTTATGTGTTAATAATACAAATGTTCGTTAATTATCTTGAAAGTTCCCTTTATTTTATGGAAAGACATTCTATTTAATGATCACCTCCTCTTACGTTGAGAAAAAGATAAAATGTTTACAAGTCACACTAACCCGCAGATGCCTTTGGAGTATGTCAGCTGGTATCACCCAGACAAAATAAATGGAACAGTCATATTTTTAATAATACATGAGGAACACAAGGAAAACACTTGTCAAAATTGTATAATATTATAGTACCCTCTCCGTATATAAATGCATATGTTTATGAAAGTGTATTTTATCCCTGTATGCTAATCTTTTTTTCTTGGCATGTTTTTTAATGGTTTTTTCCAAATGACCTTTGTGAAATTAATCAAGGATCTGACGCTGTCCTTTGGAGAAATACAAAGAAAGAAAGCCTCTCGTAATAACTTTTGCATGAAAAACAGCCAGAGAATGACAAAACAGAGGAAACATTAACACTGGAGGGGGAAAAAAAATGAAACCTTGAAAGGGAAGCCCACTGAAAAACACTCGCTTCTTGTCAGAAACATTTTTATGAGTCTCTGAAATTCTATTTCCCCTTTATTTTCTATCCTATTGTTTTTATTGCTTGAAATCCGACAGATTTTTCAAAAACAATTCACTAAGTAAAACACACCATGTTTTCCCAAGCACCCTGATGCCGAGAAGCATCTCGAATTAAAGATTAATAAAACGTACAGAAAGTGCGTGTAAAAATATAAATACAAAGAACCGAGAGAAAAAAAATGCCTGCGATTAGACAAGATGGAAATCTAAGCAGAAATTAAATTCAGTTGTATCCCATCTCCTATTCTTTTCTTGGAGAAAATTACAACTGAAGTGAGGCGGGTTTTTTTTTTCCCCTGTAATTTAAATGTTAAGCTGCCAGATGTGTGTCCCATGCTTCAAGAGGGAAGCTTTGCATTATTTAGCATATTAAGAATCACAGAATTTTAAAAAGGGCTCCTTTATTGCCTGGAGGTTCCAATTAAGTAAACCTTACCCGGGTACATTTAAAACTTGCAATACATGAGATTTGCCTCCTTTTCTGGCCACAGTCAAGCCTCATCTATGTAATAAATAAAGAAAATCCTTACGATGACATAATTTTTCTTTTGCTTGAGGAATTAAACCTATCTATTATTTTAAGAAGTTTTTAATAGAGGCCAGCAATCTAGAAGACAACTGAAGGTTCAGAATTTTTTTTTTTTAAATCATAGCAAGTTGAGCCTCCTATTTATGCCAACCGATGCGTGCTTCATAAAGGCAAAGCCACCCGGCCTAGATCTCCTCCTTCTTCTTCATTCTCTCTGCTTCCTCTGTGTCCCTCCAAGTTCTACTCTTGTGAGACAAGGCTGTTGTAAGGTCATTGTTTTTGAATCAATACTATGGTTTTGTGTTTGTATGAATGTCCGTCTGTCCTTGCTCTGTGAGCTATCTGATTACGCGGCGCTAATTAATTGCCCTTTCAACGGCGTGTGGAAGGAGTTACAGTAGCTAAGCTGAAGTCCAGAATGAGATGGAGGTTCTGGAGGCACACAACATTCATAAATCATAGCCTTAAATACAGCCATTTTTGCCATTTTAGAAAATGTCAAAGGTGTCAACTCTGTCCAAATATACCGCTTAACAGTGAGTATTTTCGTAAATTGACTTGAAATGCACTCAGCTAACTGACAGTCAGAAGCACATAATCTAGTTCACAGGACAAATGAACAGTTTAAAGGCCAAAAATAAGCAAGAAACTACACGTTCTTAGCAGTGTGTTCCAAGGACCACGGCTGCAGCCACAGGCCCAAATCCTAGTACTAATGTGTTTATTGGCTTCAAAAATGCTGCCTCCGAATTCTGGGTATGTGTTGGTTAATACCACAAACCATCTAATCCATCTCAGAACTACAGTCACACATCTAACTAAAATTTGCACAACAAACAAATTAGGATCTCTAGAAACACAAAACTTGGCAGCATTCTGTGCTATTAGCATGATCGGATCCAATAAGATTGGGAGTGGCCAAGATGGTTCAAATATCAGTATGTCCGCCTGTGCCACGATGTTAAGAAACAAACAAACAAACAAGCTTCTTCTCTTGATTTTTTTTTTTTCAGGAAGAAAATAAGATTAACAGTTGGAGCTGGACAGCTGACTTGGTAGTAAAGAGGGATTGCTGCTCTTGCAGACAACCCAAGTTCAGTTCCCAGCACCCACTGTCAGGTGGCTCACAACCACTTATAACTCCAGCTCCAGGTGATACAGTGCCCTCTTCTGGCCTCTGCTAATAACTACACTCTTAATTGGGCACACCTTCCAACACACACACACACACACACACACACACACACACACACTAAATCTTTAAAATAAAACTAAATTTAAATGGTATAGTTGACCAAAGTATTGAGTGTTTAAGCCACATTATTCTCCCTAACACCCAAAGTGTTTAGTGAATGATAGAATGTACCTGATATTTTATTAATTGTTTTCCTAGAAATGTGAAAAGGCTTAATAATTTAATATTTTAATGTAACTGCAAGCAAGAATACAATGAAGTCATCCTTAAGTTCAACTTGTCTAGACCAGCAAGTCTACTTCTGTCTCATGTGGATGGGCATACCAATGCATACTTGAGTGACATTTATGAATTCAGTCAGTTAAGAAGAATACACACCTACGCAATAGATTTCCATTGGTGAAGACATCTGCACATGCTGTTTACTTACCTTGAGATGTTAATGAACTTCATAGGCAGCAGAGAATGTCTACTAACATGTTACTAATATGTGAGTCATTTTCATCCGTATGACTATACAATATTTATACTTGCATGCCTTGCCTTATAAAATACTACCATAATATAACAAATGGATATACTTTGCTTTTCTCTTTAAAAATAGCCTTTAAACATTTCCCAGTTCTACTATATATAAGATTCTACCCTTTTATGAAAATCAGTTTCTTTTCCCTCATTAGTTTTAAAAATATTAAACCCTCCATTTTTCAGACCATGAAAGAACCATTTCAATGTGCTGTCTGTGAACTTTTCCACTTTACCATCAATTAACATTTCCACTGAACTTAGAGAAGCCAAAGCTATTTGGAATAATGAATTTTTTTACCTACTTAAGTTACCATTGACACTAGAAAATCTGAGAGAGGACTAGATGATGTTTTAGACTGATACCCCAATTCAGCAAGGTATATAATGAAGTATGTATCAAATATTATAGAAATCTGCTAAATAACAAGAGTGGCTTTACGAGCACCTGCCAATATTCAACCTCATGTGGCCAACATATGAGCTTGTATTATCACAACAAATTTGAATTAGCAATCAAAATGGGAAGACGGGGGAAAGTTGTTTGGCAATCATCAATTAAACCACACTGTTACAGGTAATCTGTAAGTGAAAGAGAAAGTCTTCAAGAGTTATTGCCCACTTGCTCATTCAAGAGAAGTTGACCTAGGATCTTGTCTGATGCTCACCTTTCCTGCTACTTGAGACATTTCTCGAACAGAACAACCGCAAAGGATCTAACCAGTATCTAGCATAAGTAGCTCTTAGCATGAATACAGAGAGTATCTCCCCAGTCATATACACTAGGTCTTCATCCTTTTAAGCATTCACAGAAATTCCCCTGTGGGAAGCCAAAAAGCAAACTGAGTCATGCACACTGAAATAATTCAGTATCGTTCAAGTTCTAACTACAAAATGTGCCCAGTCACAAATTTTATGTCATAATTATCATTAAAGAAGAACTGATGTCATACAGAACGTGCTCCGTGGTTATAGTGAAGCTGAACTAGTTAGTGATCAAAAACCAAAAGGTGAGAAAAAAACATGTGAGCACCTAGCAGCTAAACAGTGTAATTCTAAATATCCTTTAGTTTAAAGAGAAAGTCAACAAAAATTCAAGAAAAATTCACATTAATGTGATAAGATGAAGCCACGCTGAGAAAAAAATTATAGCATTAAATAGACCTTTAACAGTCACAAATTAAATATAGGGCTGAAGAGAGAAGAAATTATCAACTATGGTTAAGGAAAAGAAAAATATCAGTTGGAAAAGAAGAAATATCAATCATCTAAGTTTCCACATGATGAACAGCAACAAAAAATCCAAAGCAAGTAGAAGGAAGAAAATGATTATAATATGAATATAAATCAATGAATGTGAAATGAAGGGAAAGTCAGAAACAATAGAACAAAAGCTGGTTCTTTAAAAACAGTAAAGTTGATAAGCTAGGAAGACTGACAAGGAAGATAGGAGGTAATACAGGCCCCCAATACCAAGAAAGAAAAGAAGTCATTGAAAGGAAATTAAAGAAACCTCCCCAACAGTGCCTTACCCATCCTTCAGTGACTAAGGGAAAATGAACCAATTCCCATGTATTACACATGGCAGCATTTGGTCATGACAGATATTTGGCTGGTTGTTTTGTTATTGTTGTTATTGTTGTTTGTTTGTTTGAGGGTAGGTATCTCTATGTAGTTTTGGTTGTCCTGGGACTTGCTATGCAGATCAAGTAGGCCTAGAATAAACAGATATTTTGAACAGTCCTGGTAACCATTTTAAAAAGTTGACTTAGTAACCTAAAACTCCAGGCTCATCTGATTCTCTTGAAATTCTAAATATCCTGAATCTCACAAGAGTCAGTCAGTATTAGTGGCTCTGTGACCAAGCTGGCCTAAACAACTTAGATGTAGAGGGTTCACCTTAGTTCACAGTTTCCGACATTTTGGTGCCCAGTCATTCAACACCACGGACTCTGGAAGAATCATGGCAGACAGACTGTGTAGCAGAGAAGCATCTTCACCTCTTTGCTCATGTGGAAGCAGAGATAAAACCGGAGCAGGAATCACCCTCAAAGGTACATGCCTACTGCCAAGTGGCACCCCCATCTATGGCTAAGCTCCTAAGTTTCAACTGCCTCCCCATAGGGTCACAAACTGAAGACCAAGTAGTCAACACTGAAGCCAGTGAGAGACACTAAAGATTTAAACTACACAATCTGTTCTGGAAGGTTGAGGGAAGCACATTTACAAACTCATCTATGTAGCTACCATAACCTTAGCATCAAAAGCAGACAAAGAAAAGACATAATAAAAGGCAGTGGATCAGTATCGCTAAGTAAGACGAGTGGGAAAAAGTCCTCTGCAGATTGAGTCCGAAAGACTTGAGATCAACGCCATGTGAAAAGAAAATATGAACTCGGAAACTGAAGTTTATTTTACGTATGCACCGTGTGTTCAGATGCTTAAATCCCTCATCCTAGGGGTCTCACTTACACAAACCATATTATTGTATTTATTAAACAATACCAAACGCTACATAATTCAAAACCCATTTGTGGTACCAGGAAATGCTTCCTTTTGATTAAAAACAAACAAAAAATTAATTAAAAGCCAGGAAAATGTGAATGCTTCTCTTGTTTAAGGAAAAAAAAAAACAGCAAAGAGGATTGGAGAGGCGGTCTCATGGGTAAACTTTTTGCTGTGAAAGTTTGAGAGCCCGAGGACCATTCATCTCCAGCCAGCACCTGTGTGAAAATCTGGGCGTGGTGGCATGTGCCTGGCCTAAGGGAGGCAGAGAAGGGAAGGAGGGAGGATCCTAGCACGCCAGGCCGGCAAGTTCCCATTCCAATGAGAGATCCTGTCACACAAAACAGGATGGAAGCAGTATATGGAAGATGCCCAACTTGGACCTTCTTATGCATTATGCACAGGCAGATACATGTGTGCACAAATGAAGGACTTCCGGCAGCAATGAGTACCTTACGGTGACATGAGGGTATAGGCATATAGATTATACTAGAAAAAATGGAAACTACCATATTAGAAGAAAACATGATATTGAACATAAAATTCCAAGTAATGGGGCTGGAGAGATGTCTTAGTAGGTAAGGAATCTTGATTCTCTTGCAGAGGGCACAGTATGATTCCCAGCACCGATACTGTACGACTTACAACCAGCCGCCCGTTCACCTGGATTCCCTCTAGATCCAGGGGACCAGACATCTTTTTCTGGTTCTTGAGGGCACCTGAATTTATGTACACATGATACTTACATATAAGCATAGTGGGAAAAAAAGTCTTCAATGAACATCCATAAAATTTTATGGAAAAATAGCACAAGTCATCACATTTCTATATGCTAGCAGCGCATTTGCTAAAACCAAAATTATTAAAAGGAAGAACCATTTGCCGTTATGACACAGAAAACAAAGTACTTAAGTATGAGCTTCACAGAACAGGTACGGAACTTTTGGGTTCAAAATTACAAAATGCTAATTCCTTCCTTTATTTAAACACATCATGCTGAACTAAAAACAATAATGGTTGACATCACCTCAACAAAGAAAAATAAATGAGAGAAATCACTGGTCCTAGTCCCTAGCTCTGTTGTTCTGCTCTGAAAATCAAGACTGTGGAGTTAGCAGAGTGAGAGGAGAATTTAGTGAGTGAAGTAGCAAAAAGTCTGCAGAACTGTGCCCAACTGCTAACTTTTAAAACAGGTACAGAACTAATTTGATGGGAGAAAGATGATTTTGACTAATGGCACTGGGAGAATCTGATATGTTCATGGTAAAAGAACTGAACTAAGCATCACTCCACACACACAACACCCTAAAAAATATACTTGCACATTAAAGACAGAAAGTTCTCAAGAACTAGGGCTAACCACATCATATTTGACTTGACACCCAAAATAGGATCTATTAAAGGAAAAGCTGATAAATTGGCAATTTTTAAATCCTGTGATGAATGGGAAGTGGCAACAGGTGAGTAACCCGAAAGCTGGGGGCCAGCTAGCCTGTCATTCACAGCAGGAAGCGAGAGTCCCTCTCTGAAATAAAGCAGGAGGTAAAGACAATACCTGAGGCTGTTCTCTGGCCTCCATAAGCCAGCATTTGTACACAGAAACATAAGACAGACTTAAGTAAATAAATAAAAAAAATTAATGCTCTCCTTACTCATGTGAAGTCTTGTAATCTCGTTTATCTTTTTGGGGAAAATAGGACTGACCAAAGGAAATGCCACCTTCTGTGACTTGCATGGAGAGCCTGAAATAAAAGCTCATGGCCCAAACTGTAGTGACTGGGATTCACATTAGACTGGCAGCCACTCTGTCATCACTCAAAGGCAATCCTCCTTAGCCAGTCCTGGTTTTGTTCATCATAACTCATGTGTTAGTAAAAGTAGGCGGCAAGTATATTTTATCCCTACAGTTCTGTCTTTCAACTTTCACCTGCATTCATAGGTACTCCTGGTCTCAGATTAAATAGCGAGGACAGAGATAAGTGGGTCCCATCAAAGTGCCACAGTAACTCTGCCTAAACCACGGCTCACATGACTATTTCAGAGTGCTCTTATCTTCTTACCCTGATAGGTCAATCACGGTGGTTCACATTTAGCCAAGAAGCACAGCCGGATGATTGCTCGTCAGTACCCATTTGTGCCTTTACCATTTTAGACATTTGTCTAATTCCGAGGTACAGATTAAATGAGAGAAACTGACCAATGACAAATAACATTATTTTCAGGAGAGTATATATTTATGAGCCATGGTGAGGTACATATTTACGTATGTAATGTATATGCATACCAGGCTTGCTCCTTGAGCAGTCTATCTGAAAAGATTAAGGAACATATATACCACACATATACCCATAAAACGGAATCAGAGAGCAGAGTTAGAAGAAAGTATTGTCCCTTCTTTAAAGAGTGCTCTTAAAAAATATACATCCTCCCAAATATTTCCAAATATTTCCAAATATGCCCATAAGAAGCCTTCAGTAGGCGACAGGCACAGTCAGTGATCCTAGCTCTCCGGCACTACCCAGGCGCATTGGAGGCCCTATCACCTTGGCTCCTGCGTGTTCCCTCTGCCATTTTAACAATGGTAGAATTACCTCCTCGCAATCTAACTCTCAGAGCTTAACCCTGTCCTTAAATGATTCAAGGCTGTGCTTTTGAAACTGAAATAATGATATTTCACTTTTCACTCCTGAAATAATGATATTCTGAGGTGTTATGGAATGGTCCATGACCATGCACGAGAATATCAAAGCAGTGCGGTTGACCACCTAGCTCTTGGCTCTTGTGTTACTTCACCAGACTGTTTGATAAACATGAAGGAGTCATCGGGCCACACAAAACACTGAGCATAGGCGTGGGCCTGGAATCGCAAGCTCCGGTGGGCCACAATCTGTAATTACACATACACACCACACACTGAAGTAGGCTAGTAAACATCAATTTGCATCTTTTCCTTCAGCCTTAGTTTTGACAATTTGCTGGTGATACATCTGTTTTTATTTCCACCTCTACTCTTGAAATCACCAACAGGCACGAGCATACACACACACACACACACACACACACACACACACACACACACACACGGCCAGGGGGTGAGGGTCAGAAGCGCACAGGGTGGGGGAGGGCAGCCTCTAAGGTAGCTTCCCTGTGTTTTGATTCCTTGAACAGCAACAGACCAGTGGGTACTGCTCTCCACAGGAAAGAATGAAGCAGAATCTAACCTCCTGCTGGAAACATTTTAGGCCCATCTCTCTGTCCCCCACATCATTTTGACACACCTCATCCTCCTTTCTTGGCATTAACTGCTTCTCGACTTCCTTCACATCAGTGGGAACACTCCCGTATGGGTGTCAGGATCTCAAGAGGGGTCAGAGGCTGCCCCGCAGAGGAAATGACAAACTGTGAAAAGGAAAAGAGCAATTCCTTCCACATGTTCCCTCCTCCCAGGAGCAGTGAGGGGCTGTCAGCCAGCATCACTGTGGGCCCAGGCAGGACTCGGCATCACAGTCCTGTCAAAACCAATCTACAGCCCTGTGCGGCTGTTTAAAGCTTTCTCGGTTCCAGCGGGTTTCAGACAGGACTTTGAGATAGAAGTGGATCAAACAAGATGAAATGTTGTAATTGATTCTGAGGGGATGGTGTGGCACCCCAGAAAATAAGGCCAAGATGAAAACAAATGATGATGCTTTCTTTTCTGACAAAATCTACTAATAGTCGGAGAGATACTGGTCGCCATTAACAGGAAGAAGAATTTTCACAGCCAAGCCTGATTAGGAATTCCAGTGCTAAGGGTACCAAGAGGCTTATTCTGCTTGTAAATAAACCTAAAAGGTGACAATGTCAGGGCTTAAAGGAAAGCAAGATGAGGGGAAAGAAACAGGAAGCTAGAGGATGTAGTGGGGGGAGAGAGGAGGAAGAATTTACAAATTGCTAATTTTTAATAAAACTGTCAAATAATGTTGAAGCTTTTCTGTGACTTATAATATTGTATGCATTTCCATATCTTCAGTAAATTTAGAATGCAGGTAATTAGCTCTTTATGCAGATTAATCACTTTGAAACATTCCGTGGTTCCCTGCAGCTTAGTTTTATGCTCAGATGAAGGATTTGGAACTCTCTGAAAACAAAGCAAACCAAAAAAATCCTAGAGACCAAATGCCACAGAGTCTACCAGTTGCTTCAGAGTTTCCACAAATGGTTGATTCTTAAGTAGTCCTTCAGAATTCTTCAAATTATGCCTATAATTAGCAGAAGCGCTCGTTCTTTGAAAGTGGTTATGGGACACAACTGTTTGAGTATTTGCCTAGCAAGCATGGACCCTTAGTTCAATCTGAAACAACATTTAAATCACGATCCTTATACTCAGAAGGTATGAAAGAGGAGAGACTGAAGGTCATCTTCAACTATACAGTGAGTTCAAGATCAGCTCATAACCAGCTTTATAATACTCTGTTTCAAAACAAACAAGCAAACAAACACGGACTGGACAGAGGTATCCCTGAACTAGCACACATGGAGATGGTTAAGGATGTTAGCATGCAAGGAATAGAAGCTCTGGAAATCACAAGATGAAATGATACACAAATTAGAATGAGTTCTCAAAAGCTTGTGAGAACTTGGTGCTCCTACGGAGCCGGTGGGCACAAGGAACAGACAGTATGGCCATTGTGGAAGGAAGGGGGTTTCTTACAGAGTGAAGTAGACTTGCTATTTCACAAGGATTCTACTGCAATCAGTAGCAAACTGAGATATTCAACAAAAATTTTCACACTGACTCCGCACTACCTTACCGACTAGCATAGTGTGACTGTCAAATGAAAGTAAGTATTATTTGCTTCAGAATGGATTGCTCATTTATTCATCTAGCAGGTCTTTAATTGGGGGAACACTTCCTGCCAGGCACAGATTAGACTCCATAGACATAGTCAATAGTCAAGAGGTTGGTCATGTAGACATGCAAATGAATACACAGCCACAAGAAAGAGAACAAGCACTAGGAGTAAGTCAGCATTGAGTGGGTATTCTTTAAGAAGGAAATTGTATGCTAGTTGGTGAGGACTTTTCATGATACAATAAAATTAAAGAATATTCAAAGGTCAAACAAACCATCATACTTGTTTCAAGGAACTAAAAAAAAAAATCAGAATTATCAAGAAACAAACTCAGAATTATCAATAGTGTCACTTTCAGACATCTGGTTAGTTTGTGGCTTCAGTTTTCTACTGCTGGGCTAAAACATCGTGACCAAAAAGCAAGTTGGGGAGGAAAGGGTTTATTCAGTTTACACTTCCACATTGCTGATCATCACCCAAGGAAGTCAAGGCAGGAACTCAATGAAGCGAGGCAGAAACCTGGTGCAGGAGCGGAAGCTGAGGCCATGGAAGTTGCTGCTTATTGGCTTGCTTCTCATAGCCTGCTCAGCCTGCTTTCTTAAAGAACCAGAAGCCTAGGGATAGCACCACCCAGTGTGGGCTGGGCCCTCCCCAGTTGATCACTACTAGAGAAAATGCTTTACAGCTGGGTGTCAAGGAGGCATTTCCTCAACTAAGGCTTCTTCCTTTCTGGTGACTCTAACTTGTGTCGAATTAACACATAAAATCAGCTAGTACAGTTTGTTTTTGGTTTTCTTTTTGAGATGGGTTTCATGTAACTCAGGCTGGCCTCAACCCAACTATGTAACGAAGTCTGGCTTTGAGTTCCTGATCCTTCTGCCTCTTTCTCCTATACTATGTGGGATTATAGATGTGCGCTACCGTGACCAGAATCCTTCCTTCTCTCTTGACTTGGAATCCATGGACTTTCTTTAAAGATAGGACCAACGTCAAGGACTTGACCCTAGAGACTCATAGTCACTGTTATCTGAGCAGAGCCCAGGTGAAAATGTGTGTTAACAGCTCCACAAAGGATTAATATGTGGACACAATTAATTGTTCTATATAAGTTTGTTAAACTGTGCTCAAAGATAAATGTCTACTTGGTATAAATCAAGTTTTACATCATTTAATGCCATTGGTGCTGCTTTTGATTGTGACAACCCTCCTATCCCAACCAGGTTTAGTGGTCTGGATACTGAAAGCCTACCTCCTATCAGTTGCCTGTCACACACAGCGTGGGGTACACAGTAGAATACATGTGTTCCAGGACTGAGGATAGGATTATACACTGAGAAATCCAGCCAAAGTTCAAATATCCTGTAGCAAGTGAGTTTTAGAGACCTACAGTACTGGCGTGTCTCCTCGTGACCACGTGACTGAATATTGCTCTGGTGACGTGCTGTTGTCCACTGTTACGAAAGAGAACTATGCTGTCTACCATGATCCTGGGAAAATGTTCTAACCCAGTGCTGGACAGATAATTTCTACTGAATGCATATTGTTTCTGTACCATTATAAACTGTAAAAAATCCTAAGTCTGTTCTTTAGATGTCAAAGACTCTATTATTATAATCAACAATAGTTCTTTGTTTTCTCTTCTAATTGCTATCATTTATAAGAATTGACAGGGAGGTAGAGGGAGGAAGAAAGGGGATGGAGGGAGAGAGAAAGAGAGAGACAGAGAGATGGAGACAGAGACAGAGACAGAGACAGAGACAGAGACAGAGACAGAGAGATTTGCCTCATCTAATATCTATATCCCTAAAACCAGTTTTCTTGCTCAGTGTGCTCAAGGGCTGGAGCCAATTGAGACAAAGCACAAATGTCACTCTTTGACAACATGCATTTCTCACAATTGTTCCCTCATTTCACTACTAAATGGCTATTTAGTCAATTGTACTTGCTTCTTCCCAGGTCTGGATTTCCCCCCCAAAATGGTTTTCTGACATTGATGGAGAAGATGCTGAAAAAGCCTACCCATCCTACTAGCCATGTATACATGTTAGTGTCATAATGGAGCGGATGGGCTCAAGTAAAACTCTGGAGGTGCTTTTGGCTTACAACCCCCCGGCATGTAGCAGTGGGGTTGTTCGCTGTGAGTACACAATAAAATTCACTTGAATTCAGTGTCATCAAGCATCCATAATCTTTTCCAAGAACTATTGTTCTTGCAAGATATCCGGTACAAATCAAAATTATCAAACACAATCACCATTTCCCTAGTGGTTGTCCTAAATGAAAAAACAATTTGAAAGATGGCAATCACAAGTTATATCATAGATATTTTCTTCCAGCTTTTTATAAATATTTTCTCTTCCCAGGCATAGTTCAAAGTAACAATGTTGATCATCACCATCAACCATGGAGTAAGTCCAAAATCCCCTTAGGAGAGAGTGTGTACACAGGCACACTTACAAGGGAACATGAAAGTCACTTGTGTGTGTGTGTGTGTGTGTGTGTGTGTGTGTGTGTGTATGTGTGTGTGTGTGTGTGTGGTGTGTGTGTGTGTGTGTGTGAGAGAGAGAGAGAGAGAGAGACAGAGAGAGAGAGAGAGAGAGAGAGAGACAGAGAGAGAGAGAGAGATTTGGGGAGAGTATAGTAAATTTTACAGATTACATATGGAGCCTACCAATGTAGAACTGCTTGTAGAAGATCATACACACAGTTTTCAGAGAGAGCCTTTGTAGCCATGAACATACCACGTGGTCCCCGCTTCCCCATGTTTCCTCCCTTGACATGTAAATAGCCAGAAAGTCAGCATGCCAGAGTTTAATAAACTTCTAATTTGAAATGAATTACCACATGTTGAGTATGTTTACCCATTATTCAATTTCTTAGCAACACATCAGTGGCAGAAACTGTGCACTGTATCACAGCCCCAGTATATGAGAAAACAAGCCCAGGGGAGATATTAAAGCACTGATAATAAGCTTAGGAACTTCCAAGAAAAATAAAAGTAAGCAATAGAGAAGGCATGTACTTGACGAAAGTTTTTTGTTCTGGCTCTGTATTGATCTCTTCACAACAGGAGGCAACAGTCCCTCTGTTGTCTTTGAATGTGAGGCTTACATTAGTCTCTAGGCCCATACCAAAGCTAAACAAAAATCGGGTTATTTGAAAGCAAAGCTCAAGAAAGTCTCTCTTGGTGCAGACTGTGCTCGCATACTGACTGTGATAGTGTCCCTCTTTTCCAGACTGCCACCTGTCTTTGAGGAGAGCATGGGGCAACCGCATCTCTCTAAGAGCCAAGTTCATAGCACGGTGTGGTTCATCTAGGGAAGGTAGCCACATTGTCACAGGAAGGCTGAGAAGGCACAAAGGTTATAGTGAAAAATGGTCCAAGAATAATTGCTTCTCATCTTCCACTCAGTATCCTAAAACTAGATAAAAAATATCAGTGACATTAAATATCACTAGATTAGTCAGAACCCGTTGTGTTAAAAGTCGAGAATTCTAAAATAAGACCGTGCTTCACTAAAACGGTTTTTAAAAGAAATACACTTTGCAAGAGCCCATGCTTTACAGTGTTCAGTGACTTCAGAGTTGACCTTTGAACTTGATATTTAAGCAAAATCAATGACATGCTTTCTCTTCTTTTTCACTCAGTGAAGTCACAATTATTCCCTTTCTGCTTCTTGCTTTATTTTCCTTAGGATGAGGATCTTCGACCATCAGAAGAGGCTTTGACACTTTCTGTCTTTTCGACGTCTCAGATTTTCAGTGTCTTAGTGCATTTCCTGTGGCTCCACTAGAACTGCCAGGGCTGGGCCATCTGTGAAGGGAGGGCTTTGTTTCTCTCAGCTCTGGGGGTAGGTGGTTCAAAAGGCTATGTCTAGTGAGGGTCTTCAGGTTGACTGGGACTCTGTCGAGGTTCTAGCAGTCTTAGGGTTAATTACTGGGAGATTAGAGTTGTTTCATCATGACAAATAACTTTCTCAATAACCCATATCTATTAATGCATTCTTAAGGGCAGAACCATCAAGATCCAGTTACCTCCTTCAAAAGGAAGCAAACGAGCAAACAGAAGACAGAACAAAACTCATCTTTCACTTGGGAACCAAGTTTCCAAAATATAGACTCTTAAGGATATAATAAACCTGTAGCACCCAGGCTATGCATATATGCAATGGTAAAGTTATGTTTTTCCCCATAGAGCATGGATAACTCTGATGTCTAAGCCAAAATCTAACCAGTGAGATCCAACTAAGACCCAATATAAAAGCCATTATCTCGATGAGAAAACTGACCAGACTTCAGCCCCACTTCCATGGAGCTTCCCCATAAAGATATTTGGAATGAGGTTACCTATGGCATTGCTGGCCTCTGGTTTGGAGCCCTTTCTAGCATCAATTGCTCTTTCTCAACCATTGGGCCTTTCTCTTATGTATAGACCCCATCTTCTACTTTCTCTTACTGACACTACAAATGCATGGTTAAACACCCCAGATGTTTGCACTTAAAGTAAAAAATTAGAGGCTCAAATCTTTTACATCCCAACACAAAGTTCACGCACTCAGTTGACAAGTGCGTTTTGAGAATGACCAAGTCTTCGTGACTCCCCAAAGCAGAGCAGGATGCGGTCAACTAACTGCTCTCTCCTGCTACAAGTAAAAGAAGTTCAAGTTCTGAAGAGTGTGAACAATACACTTAGTTTAGATTAGTTTGTAAGTGTGGAATGTATTACCTGGCTTCAACGTTAGTTGGGTCCTAATTTATCTTCAAGAAGATTTATTTAAGGCCAGTATCACATAATTTGACATTTACGTATTCTGTGTGTAAAATCTTAACCTAACATTTTCCGGTGAACACGATTCCAGAGTGTGGTACCTCAGGAGTCCTTAGCTGATGACTTTGGCTGAGTCACAAGTGAGCACACAGGTCAGACAGGAATAAGAAAGCCCAAAGGCTCATGATAAACCAAGGTTTTAGAAGAGCAAACATTCATGACTTGAACCTAGCAACTGGAGTTCTGCTCAGCCCAATACGGCATCACTCCAAAGGAACAAAAAAGTTCCAAACATGATTTAACAAGCGTTTAGCACTTAGTAAGAAGTTTGTGGTTGCCAGAGAATCAATGGATAGAAAGAAAACAAACCTAACAATAACAAAAAAAGGCAAAGGTGTTCCAAAAAGTAGAATCATGTGGCCAGTCTGACCATGATGGAGGAGTGCCAGCATCCTGTTCCAGAATCACAGATATTTTCAAGACCTATGCCCTCAGCCCAGCTTTTCTCTGTCTCTATACACCCTCCCTAGTTGAATCTAATCACTTCACAGTTTGATCTGGAACCTGTTTTTTCTTCCCACATCCTATGTCTCTTCTGAATGTCCTATCATTTTCCGAATGGGAAAATATTTGCCATAAAATCACAACACCCTTCATTTGATTCCCCAGGATCCCTATTGGAAAATAAAGCTAGTTGCAGTGGCAGGTGTCTATAATCTCAGTGCTGAAGGAGGCAGAGTTGAGTGAGAAGTATTTCTGGAGCTCACTGATAACCACCCAGTCTAGTGGAATCGGGGGGAGAACCTGGCTCTAAAAATAGGGTAGAGAGATATCAGTGATGATACCCAATGTTGATCTCTGGCCTCCATGGCATACACATATATACATGCATACCCCTCCCATACACACACATACACACACATACACACACAAAGGAACGAGGAAGAGGTGAAAGAAGAGGAAAGTAAAATAAAAAGAAATGATGTACAGGAAATACAGCAAACTAGAATTGCCAAGGTAGAGGACAGAGTATTGGTACATGTTATTTTCTATACCATATAATTTAATCGTTTGGTGATTTCAAAGAAAATGCTTACTACAGGGTTTGTCATTGCTAATTAGTATAAGTGCCACTCCTTGCCATGAGACTGTGACTACTGGTCCAGCAATAGCTGACAAACCATCCCATCCTGTTAGGCAGGCTAATATTACTTACTGTTTGAGTATCTACCAATTTTCAGAAACCTGTGACTAAAGCCTTTGGTAAAGGTAATGATTTTTTACTATGAAAGATCATTTCAAATGTGTTTTTTTCTGAAAAATTGAATTTTTGAAGAACTTGATTGACCTAGTCCTTGATCAAACTGATCTTCAAAAGCAAAGCCCTATAGCATACCTTTTAGTGCTGAGAATAGTTTATCTTTTATTCTCATACTTTTGGTTACTGCTATCAGAAACATACAAGAAAATTGAAAATTTAAACAGAAGGCCACAAAATGAAACCAAATAGTCCCACACCTCCCAAAAGTAGTGAAAAACTTAGCCTACAAACAGTGGTGTCCATCATGGAGAAAAAAAAATATGCACTTCAAGGGAATAATTTCATAACATTTCCATGATAAACAATGTGATGTGAAAACTAATATTCTTGTTAATAGTTATAGGCTCTCTCCATGCCTTAGTTTGGAAAATGCAGTCTCAGAAAGTAAGTACTTCTTAATTAGCTTCATTCAGTATGACACAGTCCTCAACACTGTATTGGAATGCCCAAGAAAATGGGTAAACCAACCCTGAGAAGAGTGGGTGGTCAACCAACCTTGAGAAGAGTGCTTGGTGCCATTCATTACAGCGTCAATGTTTCCTGGTGGTTCTTTCTTCGAAGGGCCAGCTGTATTATCCAAATCGAACTCTGTATTCTCCACTTCCACCATTAAGCACACAGGACGTTCCGGAGAAAGCTGCCTGCGGCTCTCGTGGCTTTTTTGATCATCGAAATGCAAAGGAGTTTTAATTACCTATTAAGAGATAAATCAGTTAATGAAAACTGTTGCAAATATTAACAATGTAGTTAAATTTTCTCAGAACAGTGTGTGTGTGTGTGTGTGTGTGTGTGTGTGTGTGTGTGTGTGTGTGTGTGTTAGGGGAGGGGGAGTTGAGATCTCTAAAAGGACAATTCAGGTTCCCGAACTCCGAAGGATTCTGTCTGGTTAAGTTATGACAATGATGTCCACAATCACTTTAAATATTGTCATGCGCTTTACATGTTCAATTTATTATTTTTACTGTCTTATAGGAAAACATTGTATTACTAAACTTATACTTTATAAGTACTTTATAAGTACTTTATACTTTAGTTATACTTTATACTTGTATGAAACTAACAAATATTCATTTATTTTTTTTCCTCCAAGAAACTAACAAACGAAAACAATAAATGACAAGACTATTGAAGACAGTGGTCAGCAAACAGGCGGCTGCTCACTGCGCACCTTTCCACACATGTTTAAAGTGGCCGAGTGCTTGAAGGGAAAGTAAAAGACCGAGAAAGATGGGGATCTGAAAGGAGAACTTCCTCAGGAAGGACTGTCTGCCTTCCTTGTTTGCAGAATCTTCCCTCTTCACTCCTTGCTCACAAACTCTGGGACAGAATTAGTGATGTATTTCAGCCTCCTCCTCAGGGCTCCTGTTACTGCCCATAATGGCATGGGACAGTAGACGTCAGTGGGAACCTGTGAGCTCTGGCTTTGTTGGCCCATTTCATAGTGTTCCCCTCCCAACCACTGATCCTGTAGGAAAAGGAAGGAAGGTGTCTCTTGGATCTTTAATCTTCTCTAAACTTAAAATGCAATAACATTTTTTTTTCAGTTCCACCATCTGTTTTTGCCCTTTTCTGCCATTTGATATTTTCTTATGTATGTATGTATGTATGTATGTATGTATGTATGTATGTATGTATGTATTTTGTATTTTGAGCTACTACTTGATCAGAGATTTCCATATGGTTGATTGGTGCGTGTGTGCCTGTGCGTGCGAGTGTGTGTGTGTGTGTGTGCTCCTACCTATGGAAGCCGGAGGTTGACTTTGTGTGTCTTCCTCAGTTACTCTTTTCTTAAGTTTTTTAAGCAAGTCTCTACTGAACCTGAAGATCACAGGCCAGTGGGCTGAAGGGATCCCCTGTCTTTGAACCCGCCTCCCTCAGTGTTAAGGTTAAAAACACAGGCTGCCCTGTGCAGTGATTTTGGGGTGGGGTGGGGAAGAGAGTTGTTTTATTGGTATGGTTTGGTTTTATGAAAAAAAATCCAAACTCAGGTCCTCATGTTTGTAGAGCAAGCACCACCTGAACCATCTTCCCAGCCCTGATCAGAATATTTTGTTCTTGAGAAAACTTGGACCTGGAAAATTCATGCATTATTGACATTTACATAAAAACAGTTTTGTGTAAGAATTTTTTGTTTTCAGCTTTATGAAGGAGAAGTGTTTTTACCCCACTTACGTTTCCTCTCCATCAGTCGGAGGACAAACTTTTCCAACATTGTCTAATAAATACAGAACGGGCAATTAATTATATCTATGTGTAACAGTAGTGGCCAGACATGCTCTATGGGTAAACCAAAGCATTAGTTTTTCCCAATTATTTTTTTACCTAATTTAAGAGGGAGAAAAATTTGATCTTTAAGTCTAAGAAGATTGTGATCCAGCCAAATTGTTTTAATATTGTTTAATAATCAACATTTTAACCTCATAGATTTAAAGTCTTGATTTAATCTCAATATATATAATCTTCATAGTTAATACCAGGACTGCTTAAATTGTCTTTTATGAATTAGGTACCAACTTTCCAAGCCATTATTTACAGAACCCTTAGCTATATGTCTCAATTAGTGTGAGCACTAAGGGCTGGGGATACAGCTCAGTGGTAGTCGGATTGACTAGCAGATGTGAGGCCTTGAGTTCCACCCCAAGCATAGACAGTGAAATGTGAGAGAAAGAAAGGAAGGAAGGAAGGAAGAAGGAAGGAAGGAAGAAGGAAAGAAAGAAAGAAAGAAAGAAAGAAAGAAAGAAAGGAAGGAAGGAAGGAAAGAAGGAAGGAAGAAGGAAAGAAAAAGAAAGAAAGAAAGAAAGAAAGGAAGGAAGGAAGGAAGGAAGGGAGGGAGGAAGGAAGGAAGGAAGAAGGAAGGAAGGAAGAAGGAAAGAAAGAAAGAAAGAAAGAAAGGAAGGAAGGAAAGAAGGAAGGAAGGAAGAAGGAAAGAAAAAGAAAGAAAGAAAGAAAGAAAGGAAGGAAGGAAGGAAGGAAGGGAGGAAGGAAGGAAGGAAGGAAGAAGGAAGGAAGGAAGGAAGAAGGAAGGAAGGAAGAAGGAAAGAAAGAAAGGAAGGAAGGGAGGAAGGAAGGGAGGAGGAAAGAAAGAAAGAAAGAAAGAAAGAAAGAAAGAAAGAAAGAAAGAAAGAAAGATGAAAATGAAGAAAAGGAGTTCAAAGTAGCAGGTGCCATGGGCAAGGAGATGGCTCAGTGAGTGGCATGCTTGCTGTGGTGTATGAGGATCTGGGTTCAGATCTGGAGATCCCACACAGAAATCCAAGAAGAGCAACCCATGCCTGTCATCCTAGCAGTGGAGTACATGGAGTGGATGCAGGAGCAGGGGGCTCTGGAGGGCTCACTGGCCAGCCAGAATAGCTAAAAATAGCAAGTTCTGGATTTTACTGAGACGCCTTGTCAAATAAGAGGGTAGGTCGTATTGGAACTACCCAAACTCAAATGTGTACATACAGGCCTTAGTGCATACACACAGAGACACACACTGACACACACACACACACACACACACACACACACATACTGACAGACATACACACACACAACACACACACACAGACAGACATACACACACACAACACACACACACTGACAGACATACACACACACTGACAGACACACACACACACACACACACTGACAGACACATACACACACACTGACAGACATATACACACACACACTTACAGATGCTTTTCATATTAGCTATAGCAAAATGTACTTCCTTTCATGGCTCTGTTTTAATTTTCAGTTTATTTTGATTTATGGAAGAACATTTAAGCCTACAATTTTAAAACTGTTGTGTTTTGGGATTTTTAGAGTTATTTATTCTCTTGTATCATTCTTTCAGTCAAGCTTGATTATATCAACATTTTTAATTCGTAAGAGCTGTAAATGGCTCTAATACTTGAAGCAGCACCACAAAGTAATTGGTACAAATTTGCAGAGCACGGAGCCTATGTACCTGTGTGCGTGTCTTTCTTAGGGAGTCTAAGGGGCAGTAAGGGATATGGCAGGATAGCAGTGTTTCCACAATGCCTAGGAAGGCATATATCCAGGTAAGAACTATGTCCTTAATGGTTCTCTAGACAACCCCAATAAGGCATTTCAGCATAACACCATAATGGAAAACACTAAAAAAGAAAATACTAGATAATTTTACCCCAAATAAAAAGGTATCAGGAAAAAAAAACCAATCCTACAAGACAGATAGGAAATTCTAAAACTTAAGGCTGATATTATACATTTCTGGAAATATCTTCATTGGGTCCATCAATTATGTAGGTAGGCAACTGGATAGATAGATGATTGATAGAGAAATGATAAAAAGATAGATTAGATAGATAGATAGATAGATAGATAGATAGATAGATAGATAGATAGATAGATGATAGAAGACACAGACGAACAGACAGGCAGACAGGCAGACAGACAGACAGACAGACAGATGATAGTACATAATCAAATGTGTAGGCAAAGAATAAAACTTCATGGCACTTTATGATGAAGTCAATCTGGGGAAATACTATAATAACAAGTTTAGAAACAAAGACCAAAATAGACTACAAACAGGTGGGACACGTTAGTCTTAACTTATGCAACCATTTTCTTCTCTGGATAATGACAACTGCCTACCATGAATGTCTGTACTGCCATGTCTGTTACAAGGCTGGCTTCAGCAGTACACAGAAAGATAAAGATGTGCATGTCCAATTTTATTTGCATTAAATATTTGAGTTTGACAAAAAGCATGCTTGGGACTGAAGTGAGGGAGGGAGACATCTCTCACAGCCACTCTACTTCTGTAGAAGGACCCTCTTGTGGTGTCTCTCTTGTCAGAGATGAGCATTCAGAAGGCAGAAGTTACACCTCATCTCTTCTGTATCCCATTACGGGCAACTCTCAACACACAGGGGAAGCCTGGGCAATACTTTTGGAAAGGAAATAAAGCATTCATTCTTGGGAAGACAGGATGAACTTACAGGTTGCAAACCATAGAGAATGTTCAGAAATCAGTTATCTGATATAATTACATTTCCTTTTTAAAAGAGAGTTTAGTAAATTTTATAATTGCAAGGAAAAAAGCTAACATCTAGAAAGAAGGTGCTTTGGCAAATACTTGAAATTATTTTCCTGCTAAAAACTCACATTTCAGACCTGTAATCCTAGCTAGGTAGCACTCCAAAGTCTGAGATTTGAAGATCGAGAGTTTGAGAACAGCCTGTGCTACAGGGCCAAGTTCAGTCTCAGGAAATTAATAAGCAAAACCATCATATTACAAACCTTAAAATATAGATTGCACAGCCACTGGTCCAAGTCTTGGCAAATCAAATTTTCTATTTTTCTGAAATGGTCCAGTTTTGGGTCATAAGGTCCTCGGAGAAGGGGACACTTGAATTTTCCCTCTACTATATGGAAGTTGTTGTCAGACACAGGAAAGACTGCCCAGCCAATGATCACATCATCGTAAGCACATGTGCCATGGAGAAGGAAGAGTTCAAACAAGAAAGACAAGCCAGGCTTCACAGCTTTCTTTTGAGGAAGTACCTGGTAAAAATAGTAAGACAGGAGAACATCAGGAGATTACCAGAGATACCATTACCCAGAGATACCCAGAGAGTTTAAAAGTAAGTACGAACATGTTTTATATTCCTCCTGTTTGTTGCCTTCTAATACCTACTCTTGGATTAATTTACAAATAAGCCTTCTAGCTTCAGGTAATTTAGCCGCCATACAACCCTGAAAATGTGGCTCTGTCAGAGACTCCGTTTCTAAGTTTCAGGAATCAAGTGTGCAGCATCCCAATTAACTCTGTATCTTCCTTCCTGTTGGCTTGAGCTGGTGTGTCTGCTGCTGTTAAGGTTTGAATGGGTTCATTAAAGTTCCTGTGCTGTAAATGCTGGCGAGGATGTGGAGAAAGAGGAACACTCCTCCATTGTTGGTGGGATTGCAGACTGGTACAACCATTCTGGAAATCAGTCTGGAGGTTCCTCAGAAAATTGGACATTGAACTACCTGAGGATCCAGCTATACCTCTCTTGGGCATATACCCAAAAGATGCCCCAACATATAAAAAAGACACGTGCTCCACTATGTTCATCGCAGCCTTATTTATAATAGCCAGAAGCTGGAAAGAACCCAGATGCCCTCAACAGAGGAATGGATACAGAAAATGTGGTACATCTACACAATGGAATATTACTCAGCTATGAAAAACAATGACTTTATGAAATTCATAGGCAAATGGCTGGAACTGGAAAATAACATCCTGAGTGAGGTAACCCAATCACAGAAAAACACACATGGTATGCACTCATTGATAAGTGGCTATTAGCCCAAATGCTTGAATTACCCTAGATGCACAGAACACGTGAAACTCAAGACGGATGATCAAAACGTGAATGCTTCACTCCTTCTTTAAAAGGGGAACAAGAATACCTTTGGCAGGGAATAGAGAGGCAAAGATTAAAACAGAGACAGAAGGAACACCCACTCAGAGCCTGCCCCACATGTGGCCCATACATATACAGCCACCCAATTAGACAAGATGGATGAAGCAAAGAAGTGCAGGCCGACAGGAACTGGATGTAGATCCCTCCTGAGAGACACAGCCAGAATACAGCAAATACAGAGGCGTATGCCAGCAGCAAACCACTGAATTGAGAATAGGACCCCCGTTGAAGGAATCAGAGAAAGAACTGGAAGAGCTTGAAGGGGCTCAAGACCCCATATGTACAACAATGCCAAGCAACCAGAGCTTCCAGGGACTAAGCCACTACCTAAAGACTATACATGGACTGACCCTGGACTCTGACCTCATAGGTAGCAATGAATATCCTAGTAAGAGCACCAGAGGAAGGGGAAGCCCTGGGTCCTTCCAAGACTGAACCCCCAGTGAACTTGATTGTTGGGGGCAGGGCAGTAATGGGGGAAGGATGGGGAGGGGAAACACCCATAAAGAAGGGGAGGCGGAGGGGCTAGGAGGATGTTGGCTCGGAAACCGGGAAAGGGAATAACATTCAAAATGTAAATAAGAAATACTCAAGTTAATAAAAAAATAAATAAAATAAAAAAGAAACTAATATATATGTTAAAAGGTAGTATTATTTACCATGTTGATAAATAAACCACTATTTCAAATCAAGGGTAATGGAAAAAAAAAGTTCCTGTGCTGTAAGCCTTGTCTCTTAATCCATCTGTTGACGGTGCTTGGAGATAGAGTTTTGTGGAGATAAGATTAGATGACGTCATGAGATGGGGGCCTTCAGAATGGCATCAGTGGCTTTGTAAGAAAGGAATAATGGGTCTCAGGCTTAAACGAGGTGCTTGCCCCTTTCCAGAGCACCCTCCATCATGACGTGATACAGTAAGAAGCCTCTCACTGGGTGTCACCAGCCTACAGAATTTCTGGGCCTACAGAACTGCAAACCGACTAAACTATTTTTTTTTTTAATTATCATGCCTGAAAGAATTCTGTTCATCACACAGAAACAAACTAGTCACATTCCTGATTTGTGTCTTGTGAATCATCCATATATCTGGCTCAAGAACTTTACATAGAAGAAATACAGTCTATAAAAGTAGTCGAACACTCCAGAAAAACTAACCCTACTCAGAATGAGAATTACAATTATTATTATAAGGAAAAAAGACAGAGACGGTGTAGGGTTGTGACTACTGTTTATCTGAAGTGACACCACGGGGTTGGGGATTTAGCTCAGTGGTAGAGCGCTTGCCTAGCCTGTGCAAGGCCCTGGGTTCGGTCCCCAGCTCTGAAAAAAAAAAAAAAAAAGAATGAAGTGACACCACATGGCACATCCCTGTCAGAGTCAAATGAATAGCAGTAGACAATGATTAGGTAATTGGTCACATTAACCAAATCACGGAATTAGGTGGGGAGATGAAGCCTATTTCTCAGCTTAAAAAATTAGAAAACTATAAGACATAAATAATTTTTTATTTAAAAGATATTATGTATCTACTTTTCTTGGCAAAATTCCATGTGGCAAAATTTAAGTGGACAGAAAAGTATCTTGTCATAGACTATCTTGCAAAACATCTACCCCGACATCCAGTTATATTTATAGGATTCGTACAGATAGCTCGAGACTTCAGTTTAGGAACAAAATGTAACGGAGACATCTGTTGAAAATACCATAACCCTGTGGCAGCTGCTATTAAGCCATTAACAGGATCAGGTTTCATTTAAACCAGATTTACCATTTTCTACAACAGCCCATGGGAAAGCTAAAGACATTCGGCACAAATTACTGACAGAAGAGATCCTTAATCAAGCTGTACTTTTCATTTGGCTAGCGAGCCACTTTTTTTTTTTTTTTTTTTGGTTCTTTTTTTCGGAGCTGGGGACAGAACCCAGGGCCTTGCGCTTCCTAGGCAAGCGCTCTACCACTGAGCTAAATCCCCAACCCCACGAGTAACATTTCTAGCGAGAGAACAAGAGCTAAATGGAGGAGCAAAGATGGAGTCAGAACCCTGCTTAGACCCATGATTTAAAAATAGAGCCGACTCCACGCTCTTAGACACTGCTACAGTGCTATCACTGGACTCAGTAGCGAAAGCTAGGACCCCCCGCCCCTTATGCTAATCAGTGTTTTTCAAAAATGCGTTTGAAGTAGTCATAACAAGAATCTGACAAGAGTGACAGACCCATGATGACTTTTGTGGTGAGCTTATGTAAGTTACTTCTCTTTTTATACATAAGTTTGTATGCACTTGAGTTTTCTGGAAAACCATGGAAAGGATTGTGCATGTAGCTGAGTGTATGAGTACTGACGTGGGTCCTGGGTCCAACCTCAAGTGGCACCAATCAAATATCTAAAATTACAATAAAACCCCAGACCATGGTGATGTATGTTCTTTCTAGAGGTGGCATATTTATACCAAGTTAACAATGGAATTACACAATAGTCTTACGTTTGTATTTATGACTTACCCCAACCACTTCCTGGATGATATGCAACAATAAGAAGATATTTGAGATCAGGATCTGACCTTGCCAAATACCAGCATTCTTTTAGTGAATGACTTATCCACTGAAGTTACCAGGTAAGGTGTGTGAACACCATGCAGTACTGTGGCACCAGTACCAGGACATGGGAACTTAGTGTAAATCTATTCTGTAACAGAGAGTGATTCTATGCAGCTGCCCTGACAGCGCCTGAAATTAAAAAGTAGAGGAACAGGGTAAAGCCTTTCTACTGATTCTGGTTAAACCACAAGATGAGAGCTACACACTCTTTAATAATTAATTAATTCTTGCTTAAGGTGTATGAGTGTTCTGCTTGCATACATGCTTACCTAACATATTCCCAATACCCAAAGACATCAGATTCCCTGGAGCTGGAGTGGACCCAGATGGTTGTGGGTCACCAGGTGGGTGCTACAAATTGTACCCAGGTCCTCTGGAAGAGTAGCCAGTGCGTTTAACCACTGAGTCATCTCTCCAGCCCCAAAGATGTTCCAAATTACTCAAGAAAGCAATCTACTCTCTCTGACAAAAGTTGCCTTTTCAGAATGTGTGCCTTGAGTGCCTTTTCCTTACTGGTCATTGTGCAAGTACTCTTCTACCTTGTAATGTGTACCTTGAGACTGGCTGCTTATGCTTTGGCAAGAAAGATGACTAAGTTTTCTTGTTTCCCTGTCTCTGGGGGCCTTTTCTAGGAGCATGACTACTTCCATGGCTAGGCTATGAAATGACACCCTTCTGAGCATTTCATTGGCTTTGTATTTTCAAACTCTACATGAAAATGGAAAGGAGCTCATTTTCTCTGGTGCCAGTGCCGTCACAGCCTCGCAGTGCTGTTAGCTGGAGGCCATAAAGTCCTGGGAGGAGCTTCATTATCTGACCACCATGATAATTCCATGGAAGAAAGAGATTTTACAGAGACAGACGTCACATCACTGCATATTGCAGTTGGAAAGCCCTTGATCTTCTGCATAGATGGAGAGGAAGGATGTAGAACTGAAGATGCAAATAAGGGTGTGGAGGTGAATGTTGAGTGGAGGAATGGTAATGAGAAATGTTATGTTCATTGGAAACCAGGTACATAGAAATTGTTACCATGGAGGGAATAAGGCTGCAATATGCCTGCCACAGTTAGCTTGACACAAACCTAGAGTCACTTGGGAAGAGGGTACCTCAACTGAAGAATTGCCCATAGGTTGCCTTGTGACTGTGTCTGTGGGGAAATTTCTTAAATTGAATGTTGTAGGTGGGCCCAATCCACTGTGGGTTTAATTACCTCTAAGCAGGTTGGGCTTCATTGCATAAGAAAGGTAGCTGAGTAAGCCAAAGAAGGCAAGCCAGGAAGAGACGTTTCCTCATGGATCCTGCCTCTGCTTCTGCTTGAATCCCTGCCCTGACTTTCCTCAGTGATGGATGTGTTACCTGGAAGAAACCAAACCATTCTTCCCCAAGATGCTTTGATCATGGTTTTATTACAGCAATAAGAAAGAAAATGAGAACGATGAACAGCTATGCTGTAGTATGCTTCCTGCCTCTGCCTGTTCTGAAATGTTTAAAGATGTGATAATTTGGGCTATGGTTATTTTTTACTATTAATATTACTTATTTATGTTTATGGGTGTTTCGGCTGCATATATGTCTGTGTATCGCATGCATGACCAATGTCACAAAGGCAAGAAGTGGGTGTCAGTTCTCTTGGAACTGGAGTTGCACTGAGCCACCACGTGGCTGCTGAGTGCTGAATCCAGGTTCTCTGGAAGAGTAGCTGTCACTCTTACCCACTGAGTCATCTCTCCAGCATTGTATGAAAGCTTTCATGATAAGACAAATAGCAATACAACAGTTTCAAAAGCACATTGCCTCCAAATTCTGTTCTTTGTTATAATGGAGATAGAAAAACCAATACTCATGTTACAAGGAAAAGGGCTGAGGATAGAACTCAGTAGAGGTCTGACAAAGCATAATCTGTCTCTGGCTTCATCGCCAGTACCAAAGGAATAGAAGAGAAAACAGAATTAAGGGGGAAAAAACAAGTTATAAAATTATATGACGGCACAACTTTATAACTGAAGAGACAAATTTAAAGTAAACTAAATCCTTGGATCAGATGAAAGTGCAGACAGACCTGTTACTGGATGCCAGGCACTGCAGCACAAAGGAGAAAGGAGTAATTTAAGACACAAACCCGAGATGTAGACTATGCTACTACCATGAACCAATTCTTAACCCTAGAACCTTCCAATGTACTCAGAGGCATGTAGGCAATTGGGTCTAGGTATGAAGGCAGATTCTTGGTGCTTCAGAAATCCTGTTGCAGTACTGGATAGCAGAAAATAATCAAACGGTTGAATGACAATTGGATACCAAGGCCAAATGGAAGCCTGGGCCTTTTATAACTTAAATCTATGCATCTCAGTGGGGCATTTCAACTAACTCAAGTTAGAATTCAGCCCCAGTTCAGCTCAGTCCCTGATATGAGCATACAGGTCAGATCTTGATGAAGGAATCAAGATTTCCTATTTCATTCTCTACAGTTTGTTTACCCACAAGTCTACCACAAGGCAGGCAACTATGAGATGTCTATAGGAAGAAAAAGATGTGAAACATGGACCAATGAAAACTAGTCAGTGAATACTAGATCGATGAGTGTTCTGCATGATCAAAATCTGGAAATAATAAAGATTTTATATTATTAGCATCACAATCAGAGGAAAGAATGCAATGCATCCAGAGAGAACTTGAAAGTGTTTTAGAGCAGAAACAAAATATTTGCCATGGTAAAGTTATGACATGGGATTAAGAGTATAAATTAACACAACAGAAAAGACAATGAATGTGGCAATTGGACTGGCAGTGAAGTCATCCCAACTAAGCACAAAGACAAAATATGAAAGGAAAGAAACACAAAGAACATTAGCATTAAAAAATTTGTGAAATATCCCAGCACATGTCAACCTGGGGTCCTTAGAGGACAAAAAGAGAAAAATGGTACTGAAATCATTCGCAATGATAAAATCAATGGAAAATATTAGTCCACAAAAATAAGTTCAGAAAATTCAATACAGAAAGCATAGACACAAGATTTAGAAGTCTCCAATTTGCCAGCAAAAAAATCAAGATAGAAACAGAATCTTTAAGACGAAGAACTGCTGTTGATATCTGACTGGAAAGTCCGTTTGGAACAGCCCAAGGGCCATTCTCAGTCATCATCTGCATTTGCTAATCCCAGAACCTCAGATTTAATATAAAATATTACATACCAGGAGGAAAATTTAAGTTGTATTTCCTTGCTACTCTGGTCATGTGACATTATTCTGGGTAGAGAAATAAAAGCATCACTGGCTTATTCTAAATCTTCCTTTAATTACTTTGTAGGTTATTTTTTTTTGCCTAACCGAATTTTTACTACATCCTGGTTTTATTACACACATTGGAATGCCTTAGCACTGTGTTTAAGATGTAAACATAGCCACCACATATATTACTTTCTAGCTTTTTGCTCTATTAAATCAAATACATATTAATAAATATAATGTGTTCACACTTTGCGTCTCTGTTGCTATTATAGGACACTTACCAAAAGGGAAGAATGTCTTTATTCTTATAGGTTATTACCCACCATAAAGGGATGCCAAGGTAGGAACTCAAAATAGGGGCTTGAAACAAACCCCTTACTGGCATGCTTACCATGGCCTGCTCAGCCACTTTTGGTACAGAGTCCAGACTTATCTACCCAGAGGTGGCACCACCCACTGTGACATGGGTCCTCCTACATCTATCAGTAATGAAGAAAATGCCCCTATAGACATGCCCAAAGGTCAAGCTGATAAACACAACTTCTCAAGGCAGTTCCTCAACTAAGGTTGCCTCCTCCCATGGATGTCAAGTTGAAAACCAAGATTAGATATCCCAGATACAAACACACACTAAACAGGGTCAAAATGATGGTTGTTGAATTCTCGGAAATGCCTGTGCTCATGCGCACACAGACATGGTTTATTATTTCATCATGGCACTGTCTCTAGACGGAAAACATTTCAGAGTGACAGCTTTTTAGGCAGATGGGTTGGCACAGGTACTGTGGGCCCTGAACATAAATTAGGGGCCATGCAAGTCCTTAGTATTTATATTATATAACAACAATGTCAAAGGTTACACTGGTTCCTGGGAAGCTTTTCCATGATGTGTTGTGGTTCATTTGCCACGTAAGCTGGTCAGAAGATTAGACAATGCAAAATGTAAGGCAGTCCACATGTGAACAGTTCCAGTTGTTAGGAAGTCACTGTGTCATGAATTCTACTTAGCGATTAGTTCTGCTTCCTCAGTACCTCCTGGTCACTCTCTAGTTCGTTATACACAAGGATCTCTGGGTAAATCAGGTCCCTTCCATCGCTTTCAAGCAGAGAATTAATGGTTGCCTCTAAATCCACCAGCATTGTCTTTTTTCACTGCCCTGGAAGACAGAGAACATTCCCGAAGATGTTTCTTCAAGATTTTTATGGCTTATGAGGAGAGCGGTGAGGAAAGCCTGCTTCTGTCCTGGAGTACATGTGTGAGAAGTGGGGTGTAAGAATGAAAAGTGGTCTTTCTGCTCTGAGGCGCCATGAGATGTTGACTTCTATGGAAACACAGGATAACCTATGTTATCCTTACATGCATGGCTTGAGAAGCCTGGCTTTCTGATATTCAGCTTTCTGCTAATGTGCCAAGATAGAAGATACTAAGTCACTCGATATGAGGAACTAGTGGTTCTCGGTCAGCAGGAAGCTAAGAGTAGATAAACATGTGGAGATTCATGTAATCTGTACTTCTGCTGGTAGACTGAACACTGGGAAATTTGTGAGTTGCTCATGGGACATCTGCCGTGGTTGTGACTCTTCCAAATGCACCATAAATGGTTCAGCAAACTTGACATACACTGTATAGGACACTTGAATCCAATTCGTCTGTCCTGCTCTGTGTAATTATTTCTCCCATTTACAAGGGGGTGCTGTATATCCTAGCAGTTGAAAGCACGGGCATTGGCATCAGATAAACATGAGAATAAATTCCACCTTATCTCAGAATAAATAACCTACATGCCACTCTCAGATCTTGATGTCACCATCTATAAAGAG
Source organism: Rattus norvegicus (assembly GCF_021556685.1). Lineage (NCBI taxonomy): Eukaryota > Metazoa > Chordata > Mammalia > Rodentia > Muridae > Rattus > Rattus norvegicus. Next base: position 24,560,458 of record NC_141550.1, on the reverse strand, counting down.
TGGGGAAAGAAGCAATGGTGACAAATAAGCAGAATGGAAATAAACTAAATAGTGTCTTCCTGAGCTAAACTCTGCTGAGAATTCTACAGGGAGAACTGGAAGTAAATCACTGCTTAATTTGCATTAGAGATAACAAAATGTTCCTTTGGAAGCAGACAGCTCAGAGAGGTGCTTGGGAATTGATACGGAGCCCAGGGTCATCTAGATTATCAGACAGAGTTTTATAGTGCTTTTCTTTTTTTTCCCTCCTCTAGTTTTTCCAGTCACGGATTTAAAATATAGACGAATTAGCTGTATTCTCCTGCCTATCTGCCATACAATTTAAAAAAGTCACTGTCCTTGGAAATTTATTCTGACCCAGGTAAAGAGGACAGAAGCCCATAGAATTACAACTACACCACTTCTGAATAGAAAAGAGGTTCTCACTCCCTGCATCCTTCAATACAAGTGTTCACGGTCTATGTTTTAGAATATTATTTCAAGTCCTTAATCCCAAATGTTGTTATAATATCAACAGTTAACACTTACTTGCTAAACTCAAGGCATTTCTTTCAAAAGAACTCCATTGTCAGGAGCTTAATAACCACAATAATCCAAGGAAGTATATTCTATTATGGACCCAATTTTATAAACTCCTGAACTATGTGTTCACTGATATCCCCCAAAGGGGATCTTTAAGTTGTCCACTTGGGGTTCAGGACTCTACAATGTATTTGGAATGCTTTGAGTAAAAACATCTTGGTTCCAGAAAAGTCAAGTGTCCTTAAGGAACAAAACTTTTCAAAAGACTGAATTTACCTTCTACTTTATAAGTTATTAATTCTGAATAGAAACGTTCCCCAAGTAAAGGGCACGCTCTGCACTTAATTGTGCAATTTCTCCATGATTAATTTAACCATTCGAAAGTCTAGTTTCCCCCATACTTGTTTTGCATTAGAATCACTCAAGGGTGCTTATTTTAAGTGCTGGTTGCTGTTTGATTCTTACGTTTTAACCAGCATGAGGGGTAGAAGTGAACCAGGGGACTCACACTTTGAATAATGAATCAGCTGCTCCTTCAGTTCTTCAGCTCCATTTTTGACAAACTAACCCACTGCAGAAGCAAAGACAAGCAGGGCAGATCTGTGCATCTTCGACGAACTCTTGCCAAGCCCTTGATTAATTAGGACAATGCTATTTCCGTCTAAAATTGGACTGAGTCCTATTTAAATAATTACGGGATTTACCGTATGACCTTCCCACCAGGCTCCATGAAACATGACTGAGATGAAGAGACATTCATGGAATATCATCTCGTCATGCAATGATATCAGGTTATGATGCTGTTACCTGAGCTCCAGTCTCAGCCTGTTTTAACTCATCTCTTTGCATGCTACTCAAACGTGCGACTAAGCATGTTTCACTCCTGAGAGACAGAAGAATTTTAATTGAATATCTTAATTTGGAAAATTCAGTTCCGGGATTAACAGTCTTTCCTGTGTTTCCTCATCTTTTTCCTTTCTTATCCTTTGTTTTAAATTGAGAAATAAAAAGTTGTGGGTTGGTTTTTTTCTCTTTCTTTCATTTTTCTCCTTGTTAGGCAAAAGACAGATCTTTCCCTTCATCATCCCTGAGAGTTGAACACATTGGGGGAAAATTGGGCACAGCCCATTACTTTTACAAACCCCAGTGAGTGAGCCTCAGTGCACAAAAAGATGGTGTTTCCGAACATCTGCAGTCTGATTAGATCAAAGACCAACAAATTAGCCGCAAATGGCTTTACAAGGAGCATGCAGATATATCATTGGGAAAGTAGAAAACTTTGAACAATAACTGTTAATCAACGTTTTCCCTTTGGGTAGCCCACATCCTACCAAAGACATGTAATGACGAAGACAGCGTCAGTGTATTTCACACAGCTCTTGTACGCATACGGTATGTAGCACTTGGTATGTACATCGGGTCTCCTTATGTGCTCGACATCTGCCCATTTCGCAGGTCAATTAAAAAAATAAGATTTCCTCAGCTACCAGATTATTAATTTAACTCCTACCAACAATTGTATATGATGTTTTGGTTTCTTTTGCATAATTTATTCACTTACATCCATTAAATGTCAATTATTATAGCTGAAGCCCAACATTGGCACATATATAATAAACATCCATTAGCTATAAACTGGTGCAAAGGCAATAGATAATCAACTATATGATTTTATTGATAGCAATAAATGCTTGGCCTACCTCAGTTGATAATGAAATCATAAATTATAAGGCACTAAAGTATGACAGGTGTGTGTGTTGTTCAGAAACTTTTGCTTAAGGTAGAAACAGCACTGAGCCCTACCGCTATGTCAGAGTGTCAGGATATGCTAAGCAGGGTCCTCTGTGTATCTTTGGATCTTTGACTTTAGCTTGTGTCAAGATGACATAAAGCTACCCAGCACAGGTGGGACATGATTTGTTTTGCTTTATTCATTGATCTTTATTGGTCCTTGAGTTTGTTAATGTTTGAGGGTTTGAATGAGAACTGCAGAGTTAAGTGATCTTGTAGGAAGGATGAGTTTGGTATACTCAGAAAAGAAAATGGAGACGGGATAAAATCAGAGAGTGGAATAAAGGAAAAAACACATTCTCCAGGCCCAAGTAATTAATTTGGATTTATTCTACGTGTAATGAAGATGATAAGGCAGGGAGGGATGTTGTTGAAGTTAAGATTACTATCGCTGTGATAAAACACCATGACCAAAGCAACTTGAGAAGAAAGGGTATATCGGCTTATATTTCCAGATTACTGTTCATCAATGAAGAAAGTCAGAACAGGAACTCAAGCAGGGCAGGAACAGACACAGGAGCTGATACAGAGGCCATGGAGTGTGATGCTTACTGGCTCACTCCCCATGGCTTGCTCAGCCTGCTTTTCTACAGAATCCAGGACCACCAGCCCAGAGATGATACCACCCACAATTGGCTGGGCTCTCCTCCATCAATCACTAATTAAGAAAATGCCCTACAGACTTGCCTACAACCCGATCTTATGGAGGTATTTTCTTAATTGAAGTTTCCTCCTCTCAGATGACTTTAGCTTGTGTCAAATTGATATAAAACTAGCCAGCACAGATGTGACAGGTTTTGATTTGCTTTACTCATTGATCTTTATCAGTCCTTGAGTTTGGTGATGTTTGGGGGGTTTTGAATGTGAATCCTGTTCCTGCCTTATCCCTAGGCTTTGAAAATTTCATCAACTCAAAGTCATTCACTGCTGGTTAGTATAGGTAGGGATCAGATGAATGGGGGAAAAATAGCCAAGCTGGTCCTTAGCAATTAACAGGCTGGATGACCTTGGAGAAATTCTTTGCCCTACTCAGTCCTTCGTGACTTCACATGGTGTTCATATGAAAATTAATACCTTAAAAGGAATTGGAAAGCATTTTGTATAGGTGTTGAAATATTGAAACATAGTCCCTGGGAATGTGAGTGAGTTCAAGCAGAAGCAAGGTCCTCCTCTTTGGAGAATTCAAAATGATTTGATTGTTGAATTGCCTGGGAAGTGAACAAGAATTGCTATTTTGTAACTAGGGTATTCTGAACTCCGAATACAGTGCACATGAACAGACACAAAGGACAAAAATAAAAACGCAGAATTCCCAGTAAAATGTGCAAATTTACATAAAACACCATTTTTTTAAAAAAAAAGATAACTCAGGTTGTTCTGAAACTGTAGTCTATTGGTAGGGCAGGTGCATAGCTGTCTCAGGCTCTTGGGTTCAATCTCTAGTATTTAAAAAAAAAAGCAAAAAGAATCTCACCAGTCTCTTTGAAGGTGTTGATGGGGCTCTGAAATTCTCAAAGCTGTTGGCTAACTTTGTAAATCCACCCGGAGATGAGTACATTTCTAGATGTCAGCAATACAGCAGGGAACAAAGAGGGCCTGTGAGGATAATTCTTGCCTGTCAAGTTGACATGTACTTGGGTGTGTCTGTGAGGGTGCTTCTAGGGAGGATTGGCATGTAGGTCTGTAGGAAGCAGAGGAAGTGTGACGTCATGGGTGAATGTGTGATGCATATGACCATAGACAGACTGTCCTTTCCCTGACCATGGGAACCAATCATATAAATCTCTTCTTATAGTTCTGCTTACATTCTATTGGTTCTGTTCCGCTAGAGAACTTGCACAGAAGTGTGAAGTCTCCACTTTCAGAAAGCTTATGCCTGAGGTTAAGCAGCTATCTTGTGGCATGGGGCAGTAGAGCAGCACTGGTCAAAGGGCAGCTTTACTACCTGATATAGTGCTCGCCTCTTCAGAGATAGACAGGAAAAGGGCAAAAAAGAGAGAAATTTGATTTTAGAAATAGAATCCAGTCTGTGAAAAAAATCAAAGAAAAATGATAGGAACTCTTATAAGAGAGTAATTCCCCAATATAGGAGAGATGGGGGGGCTGGAGAGATGGCTCAGCCGTTAAAGGCTAGGCTCACAACCAAATATATAAGAGAGATGGGGGGAGGGAGAGGGAGAGGCAGAGGCAGAGGCAGAGGCAGAGGCAGAGGCAGAGGCAGAGGCAGAGGCAGAGGCAGAGGCAGAGGCAGAGGCAGAGGCAGAGGCAGAGGCAGAGGCAGTAAAAGCAATATTTCAATTCTTCTGCTTCTTTCAGAGCAGGCTAAGAGCCTAAGAGCTTGGTAGAACAATCCACACTAGGCTCATTTTAATAATTTTGGAAAGTCCTACTCCCATGTATCACACCTGTAAAATGGGCTCAACCAGGAACTAGGTCCTCACATTCTTCTTAATGGGGTCTCTTAGGTGTACAGTGATGTAACTGAAGAAAGGTAGGTAATGAGGGATTATTACCCGTTCATCACATCAGAGGAATAATAATTCATATTGACCTGAAATGTCCACCGAAGTCTCCCAGGTTAAGGCCTTGTTCTCCAGTTTGACTCTATCAAGAGATGAAGTGTTTAAGCAGTTGGACTTAGAAGAAGAAATTTGGGTCTCTGGAAGAATGTGCTAGAGGGGCTGTGGGACCACAGTCTCTTCCTCTGCCTTTCACCTGCTGTGAATCAGGAAGTTTAGCTCCAGCCCATGCCCCTGCTGTGTCACCACAGGACTGAAAGAGCAAGGAACACTGACAGTCCTAGGTATTTGTTAGGGTGAGTATCTTGCACTGGGTACTGACAGACTTACAAACCTTTCATGTCATCTAGAAGCAAGAAATGGAAACACGATAGCATCAAGAGTGTGAACTTGAGTATTTTTTATAGGAGAGAAGAGACTCACTAGACTTCTTAAAGGAAAAAATGTAAGGGCCAGAAAAAATATAACTACAGAGGAAAGCCAGGAATCCTCCAGACAGAGGTTTCCCAATAAGTGATAAAAGAAATGAAAGAAAGAAAAATATTTACCATCTCTTACTTGAAACTATGGTATTCTGTTTGCACAAGGCATTTAAGGCCTATGATATTGTTGTGAATTAAGTGTTCGATTCCCATTTTCTACAAAGCAAGAGCTGAGCCAAAAGGAGTTTATAATTGTCATGCTAGCAAAACGAGGACGCCATTAAGTCTCACCCTGGAGTTCCTCTTATGTCAAGTATCCTTTGTATCTAAAATCTATTTGGGTAGGAGCCAGGGATCGGTGGCAACACAGAACTAGACTTCCTTCGTCTAATTGGAAAGAATTATATGTAGTTATCCTAGAATGTAAATTAGGGAACAGCACATCAGGAAAAGCCATTGATGACACTGAACACCCAGAGATCCCTGGTGTGGCCACCAAACTTTCCACAAGTCCTGGGTTCTCTCAAGAGACTAACATGGTCCTTTTCAGAACTGAGAAAAGGGACTTCCATCAACTGACATACGGGCAAACTCTCTGAAGTCCCAAAATATAATATATGAGAGGGCTCTGGACTGTTACGAGTAATAACTAATAATCAATAAATGCAATCACGCTCAGGGTCCAGATTCCCTAGGACCACTCCTTCCTGTGAGTTATTAAAATCATTTCAACTCTTACATATTAAATGTCACACGGAAAATAACCTCTTGCAAAGTGTTGGGTTCATCATATTTTACGAATTAATACTTCAGGTCATTTTAATCAGTTTCTGATATATATGCCATTTACAGAAAGCACTTGAGGGAAGAACACTGTGTCCATGATGAATTATGACAAGAATATGAACTATATTCTTCATATACATATTGGAATTTGAGCACTACTGGGGTGCTTTCCCATGTTAAGTAAGCTTTAAATAAAACATAAATTTGCCTATTTCGTTGAAATAGAGCATCCCTCTTTTTCTAGCATAAAACTTCAAACTTATTAATTTTGCGGCTATATTTTAAAAATGAGAGCAAGCACCAGCTAGACAACGACATGATGAGTGTCTTGAAACTTCCAGAAAGGGTACTAAATTTTTCACAGTATTTGTGTTTCATTCTCAATGTAATAAAAATACGCCATTCTTTTAATAAGGAACAATAGATCCTCAGTTTGATTCACATGCATGGATTAGAAGTCATGTGTGAAAAGTTACTGTTTTATTCAGATTGGATTTCCCTCCAGTGAACCAAAAATGGTGCCTGTCTACCACTACAAAAATGATACCTTGTCACACTGATAAATAAATATTAATTGGCTGTTACAGTTTTTTAAATCCTATAAACCCTCAAAGTAGTCTATGGGCTCAGTAAGTTCAGGGAAAGTTTTCTCTATAGCATCTAAAGTTTCTATGTTTACCCTACTATAGGGCAAAACCTCCTACCAAAATCATGGTCTCCCTAAAGGAACACTAATCACAAAATAAGCTTATTTTAATACTGAAAGATACATGTGACAACTGGGTAATCTTTCCTCGTTCTTTTCCCACCAGGAAAAAAAACCAGTTTATTGTTTCATTTTCTGTTTTGTTTTATTTGTTTCTTTTTAATGACTGAAGAGGAAATTTCTGGTTTCTTTGGATATGGATATTTCCATATGATGTCATATTGGAAATGAGAGCCTCCGGGTCACTTGGAAATGTCATGTAATGTTTTGCTGGGGCATATAGGTGAAAGGATCTTTCTGCTAAAGAAGACACATGAAAGAATATTGAAGCAGACACAGGTGAGAGGATGCTTTCCTGAAGCACCCTCATGAGGGAACATGTGATGCTTAGAATATAAACATGACCCCACAGGCAGTGGGAGGAGCCTCTGGCATTGGTTCGCCCTGCTCTGACTCACTAGTCTCCACAGACAGTGCTCTTACAGTGGTTTACCCTGCATTGCATTGCTGATCTTTGCTTGTTATGAACTCAACTAAGAACTCATGACATTCCAGGGGCTTCTTGCCACTTCATGGTTTCTTCTTGACCAGACTGCTGTTACAGATTTATGAGTGGTCATGGCCGAATGGATTGGACGACTGCTGTTGATTCCTGTTGGTGTTTTGCTAGAGGACTGGATGGCTGACAATGAAGATTGAAATGGCCCCCAAAGAACTATTTCTAAACAGCTCCACATCCCCCATTTCCTATTAGCATTGCTTTTCTACTACCTCTGGTGGGTAGTAGGCTACAAGGGAGGTTAAAGTGTTTAAAAACCCTTATAAAGTAGGTTGTAAAAAAATCTAAGCCTACAAACAACAAATGTTTTTTCTTCCCATTTTTGTTGGTCATGAATCCAGGTGTGGCTATGAATTCCTGATTTCAGGTCCTTTGCAAACCAGGGAGTCCAAGGCAACTTAGGTGGTCTTGTCAGCTTTAGTTATTAAAGCAGGCTGCTGGACTCGGGGTCTTAGTTTCCTGGGGACTGTCTCATTAGAGAGAGTGAGACAAAACTGCCAACCTTTCCCTGATAGGAGTAGAGAGATGATATCCCATCATTTCCACCTATTATATAGATACTTTGCATAGGCACAATCTAATCACAGCCAAATGAGAGAATAATATATGCAAGGACATCACTGTCAGAAGCATGAGTCTCCAGGCTGTCAGTTTGTTTGATGAGGTCTCTCACTGTGTGTAGCCCTGACTGGCCTGAAACTTCTATTCACCCACCTTCCTCTACCTTTCAGGCTTGGGATTAAAGGTATGTGCCACCATACCAGGCTGCAGGCTCTTGCCCTCACTCTATTGTTTCATGTGTATGGATGTTTTGTCTGCATGTATGTGTGTACACCATGTGTGTGCAAAGCCCTCGAGGGTGGGATGAGGGTGTGGGAACTCCCAGACCTGGACTTGAAGATGACTGTGGATATGTAGGTTCTGGGAATGGAACTTGGAGTTTGCAGAAGAGCATCCTGCACTCAGAACCACTGTGCATTCTCTCCAGCCTCTGCCTGGCTCATCTTAAAAGGCTGCCTGCCACTGGGTCTTGCTTGTGTTGGGATTAAAAGCCCTGACTGCTCCACTCTTCCAGATCCACCACACGCATGGAAGGATAAAGATCAAGTCTTGCTTCTGCACTTCATTCATGCACACTGTGGGTCTTATGGGTATCCCAGCATGTTCCCTCTGGCTTCATAGAACCCTGGGAACTAGGGCCCAGAATGTGGCTTTACAGAATGTGGGAGCCGCATGGTTCCCAACACGGACTATGTTACCACTAGCTGGCCACGATGCTTAAAGTTTGAGTTGTCTGCAGACTGCACAGTCTATGTCTGTCCATGGGGGCACTTGCTCATATTCTCTCTCACACAATGGACTGCCCTCTTATCTGAGCAGCCACAAAAAGTGCAGCCCTCCCAACGATGTGATGTTTCCAGAAGGTCCCGGATGCTGCTGTGGCTCTTGCTGGCCTGTGAGCCTGGTTCTTTATAATCATTGTATTAAGCACTTAGACCATCATACCAGAGTCCATGGCTGGGACACTTAAACAATTATGTGTATCCCTCAGTCTGGAACTCCCACGCCCCATGGAGTGGTGTTATTCATGATAGCTTCTTTGAAGGACCGTCTCCTTGGCTTCCGGATACCTAGCTTCTCGCCAGGTTTTTGCACGGTGTTTCCTTAGAGCGTGTCTTAACCCCTCTCCCTTGTTTCCCTCCCTCTCCCTTTACTCTCCCCACTCCCATCTCCTCTATCATTTCTTCTCTCTCTTCTCTTTTCCACCCATTTTCCTTCCTTCTTTCTCACCCGCCTTGGTGTTCTATCCCATTTGACTTAATAATCCCAATAAAGATCCTATGGTCATGCTCCAAGGTGCTATTAGACACCAATATTTTAATGTATAAGTTTTGGGGATACATATTTCAGACTACAACATCCCTACTTCTATTTCTATCTCCCACATTTATTTTTCTACATGAAGAGAGTATAGCTGAAAGCTAAGCCATTTCACTGGCGATGCAAATACCATTTTAGCCAATTTAAAACTAAATAGAGAAATAAGATCATTTTAATTGTCTGTGAAAGCATACAGGGTTATGTCAACAGAAGCTGCTGGGGCCATCTTCACCTCAAAGGAAGGGCCATGAGTATATCTCTAACACATGGTATAGCACTTGGTGTAGAGGGAACAAAATAAGTCCTCCTTGCTAATAACAAACTACTTAAAAACATAGTAGCTTAAATATATGATATTTGTTTAGTGTGACTAATTTTCCTGTTATGTGTGTGTGTATAATTCAGTGGAATGACTCATCTACTCTGCATGGCATAAATTGGACCCCTTTCAGCTGCTTTGAGATCAGGGCTAGGTTGAAATGGAAAAGTCCAGGATAATCCACACCCTGCTCTTGGTCAAGGACAAGAAGTTTGGTTTAAGCTTGGACCTTCTCTCTCCTGTAGGCATAGCCTCACTTTCAGGTCTCTCAAGCAGTGGACATGTTATCTTTATAAGATGAGGTGAAGATGCAAAAGAGACTTCTAACACAACAGGAAAAGGAAGTTGTCAGTCTGTTAAGACATAAGAGTAAACCCCAAACTCTACAATATTACTTCCATAACATTTCTTTAGCTAATAGTCAGTGATTCCTCTTAGATTGAAGATAGAAAATACAGACCTCGCCCTTTAGTGGGGAAAAACAAAGATTTTATAGTTTTTCTTTATCTAACTCAATAAATTATCGGTGACTAAATTAATGATAAAATACAAAATAAAGTAAGTAATACCAGTAAGTTTAACCTATTTTGGCTGTGTACAATATAAAAACCTTGGCCTAGTTCAGAACCTCCCATTTGAGTTATGGACAAACATCAAAGATTTCCAATAATTAAAAAAAACCCTCATAACTAAAGAATGCTAGCTGCCAAGTTTCCACATTTCGTTTTATTAAATTATCTTTTATTATTTTTAATCATGCCCACATGAATGCAGGTGCCCACAGAGACTCCGGTCTGGAACTAGAGTTACAGGCAGTTGTGAGTCACCTAACACGGTTGCTGGGGGTTTAACTCTGGTCCTCTGAAGGTCATGTACATGCTTTAACAACTGAGCCATCTCTCCACGAACCCCCTGCATATCTCTCTGACTCTCCTGTTGTATACATTGTTCTTAACGTAGGGATGCTTATCTACATAATGCCTTTGCTACACATGTGCACACAGTACTGGACCAAAACGCTTATAAAATGTATGTTAAAGCCTCAGTCCACACACAATGGAATTTACAAGTGGGTCCTCTGTAAGGTACTCAGGTTTAGAAGAAGAAATGGGAGTGTCAGGATAGAATTAATGGGTCTAATCGAGAAAGGCCAACAGCTCTCATTTTTTTCCTGCCCTGGACAGGCACTAATGAAAGACTATCTGGGGAGGAGGGAAGGTGGTCACTAAAGAGACAGATCTGCTAGGATGATCATTTCTGTTGTTCTAGACTCTTCTAGACTCTTAGCCTGAATGAATGTTTGTTGTTTAAGCCACTCATTGATGTTTTATCATAATATCCTGACTGAATAAGATACACAACACAGTGAGTGAATAATTTATTCTATCTTGGCTTGATAGCCATGGCCAAGAAAAGGAAGGGCAGTGTGTGTACAGCTAAGGTTCCAGAGCAGGAATACAGCTATAAGGGAACTATTTTTTATGCTTTGATGGATTTTTCTCAATGAAGATTTATACTTTTCCCCCCATATTGTAGATAAAAACAGTAATCATCCTTTAAAAATGGCAAACAAGATTTAAAGACTGCTTTGTATAGGCTGCAGGGTTGCAGATAACAGGGGAGGTGTTTGTATATATCTACACATATGGAAAATTCTCAGATGACACCTGGGAGGCATACATCCTTTACAGCTGCTCTTGGGCTCATGGTGGGGCTGAAATTGGGGGCAGTGTCTCAGACAATCCACACCCTGTTCTTTGTTGGGGACAAATTAAGTTTAGACTTGGACATTCTCCTGTAGGCACAGCCTCACTTTCTGGTCTCTCCAGCAGTGGACTTGGTATTTCACAAAATGACTTTAAGAGTCAAGAGGAAGGTTTCCAAGGCAACAGGAAACAGTTGTCAGGTCCACGGGCTTAAGCTTGAACCCCACATTTCTTTTCCACGTGAGGATGGACTGAGTTGAATTTGCTCATACCTCAAGGAACTGAGTGTATGAGGTCATTTCGCCTTTTAAAAAAGTCTTACTCAAAATATTACTTCCTTAAAAAATAAAGAACTAATCAAGTCATTCTGCAGGATGGTGGTACGATTATTTTCTTATTTATTACTAATTTATAAATGTTAAAATAGCATCTCTGAATTGATTTGTTTCTTCTCCATAGCATATATTCTATTTTTAAAAATGACTGATCTCATGATAATGTCTTTTGACATCATGTAAACATTTCCTTCATTTTCTGTTTTTAAGATCAGTCCATGTTTTTGATAATCTGAATTTCCACTAAATTTGTCTAGTTTATCTAAATAATTCCACATTATTTTTTGCTCTCATTTTAGAAGCAGTTTTTTTTAATTATCTGCTACTTGTAAGGGATCTGTGCCCTGAAATACAAAGCCGTGTGTGTGTGTGTGTGTGTGTGTGTGTGTGTGTGTGTGTGTGTGAGTGTGTGTGTTCAAACCCTTACAGTCTTATAGGGGCTAATTAATGTATATAAAGAGTGGCAAAATGGATGAGTTTAGAGTCTGAGTTACATATCTGACCAACTCCAGGTGGGAAACTGGATATTGGGAGAATATATTGAATTGCATACAGTTATAGCTAAGCGTAGCTGACTACATGATGACGGGTGGCTCTGTCTAATGTGGAGAAATACTAGAGCAGAGAGGAGGAAGTCATATGACTGGGGTCTATTAACATACAGCATAATTGACTTGTCCTAACAGAAAGGAGAAGTCAACCAATGATTTGAACCAAAATGTGAGATGTCTTAGGAAGATTGTTTGCTTCAGGATGTTTCTAGGTGTTATTCAATAATTAGATATTAAGTAATTATATGTTAGATAACTAGAATATCTTACTGGAATTGAAGTGCCATAGTTGTGTGCCCATAATTATACAGTTTCCATTTCCAACATTGCCCTAAGATTTTAAGGGAGATCGAGTAACTTGACAAACTTCCCCAAAATTCTGATCCTCATATGTGAATTACAAATGTTAATGCTGGCCCCCAATATTTCCTTCAACTCTAAGTGCCCTGATATCAGTGGAAGTAACAAATTTTTACTGTGGTCTAGAAACACACAAAAGATTTAAGAAATTCAAATATAAATAGTGCTCAGAGTCACTCATGTATTCTTTCAAACGACAGAATCATGAACCCAGGAAGGAAGGAGATAAACTCTGAAGTGACTCAGAACTTAGGTATATCCTGGGATTGGGCTTCCTTATTGGAGCTGAGGCTGTTTAAAAGAACCCTGATCTTTGGCTCCACTGTAGCATTTACTCCAGATCATCACTCTGTTGGTGACATGGCTTCAAGGAGACAGGGTTTCTGGTGATGACTCTTACAGTAGAGAAAACACAGACAGGGAGATAATGACTGTGGCGGGTCTTATCATTGACAGGGTCTCTAGCCAGAATGTGGGCTTTAGAGCACACATCGTAGCCCACCCTTCCATGTCTTGCCTCTTGTAATTATTCTTTGACTTTAAATATAAACTGAGAAATGTCTTACAAGAGCATCTCCAAATGATGTATTTAGCAACTGGAGTGCATTTCTATAGCAAGCCTGTCTGGTCACAGCAAGTAAAAGAGGGAAGCAGACCCTTGTGCTGTATGACCACCAAGCGCCTGCTCTCTGACTCTCCATCTGGAAACCTTTACTCCCATTCTGTTCTCAGAGACCCTGGTCCTATAGACTCTTTGCCTTAGCCTGGGCATTAAAGTACCACTCGAATAATGGCAGGCACCTATGTCTACTTTAAACAACCTTATACACTGACATGCGATCCACAAAACAGATGTGCTTATCAAATATAAAATGGGGTTAAGTACCATCAAAATTAAGTGACTTTATTTTTTCCCTCCTTTCCTTTGGCTGACACAAACCCTCCATCCCAGACATACTTCCTTGTGTTTTGGAGTAATTCGAAAAATGGAATCTGTTACCCTAAATTGAAGGAAACCATGGTCTTAATGGAATCATTAGAGAAATTGTTCCAGAATACTGCATCCTTCCAGAAATAATAACCCTGTAATGTAAGCAAACTCCGAGTCAGCACGGGTTACCTGCTGCATACAGAGGGGCTCGGTCATGTTCATTAGATCTGCCCGAGGCTCAGCCAAACTTCAGCACATGACCTTTAAGAATTTTTAAAAATTCATTAATCAATGTTCTTTGCCTGAGTTTTGCTGTTTTTGCTTCCTTAACCTATTATTTGTATCCTTTTTTTTTAAGTTGGCTGATCCCCTCCATACCCAACGATACTAAGAACTGCAAGCATAACAGTTCTAGCTAATAATTAACAGAAGTTTCTTCAGTTACCATTGCCAAAGGTCAATAACGGTATTTTCAAATGTCACCCAGAAGAATTATCATGCAAGCTAACGTGACGAGAAAATCATGGTCAAAAATCTTTATGTCCTTAAAATAATTTTGATACCCTTTCTCTTTGAATCTCTATAAAGCCCAAAGAATGTCTGTTTATTTCACAACACTAATGCCTTAGAAACCAAGCGGAGAAACAACTGAAGGGCTCCTTCACTTCTGAAAGATCACTATGGTTTTCCGACATCTGCTTGATGTTCCCATCAATGCCTTCTATAACTTTGGATCATGGTAACACTAAGCATGAGGCACCTTTTTCGTGCATTTATGAATGGCTCAAGGCAGCGGCTCCTAGGCTATCCTGTCTTTCTTAGGGAAACCATAGAGATGCAGATGTCCTCACTGGGACCTTCACCTTAAATTTTTCTTGGCTAATTAATTAAAAATATAATCTTAAGCTTACTTACACTTTGTGATCCTTTACTTTTCTTTTGCAATTCAAATGCTCTAAATCATCAAATATTTTATTAAATTCTAATAGAAAATGCATACCTTCTACCAATCCTTTTGAAAGTTGGACACATTTCAAACATATTTCTAAGAAAAGACTGAAAATATCACTTGTTCTTGCATTCTGCTTTGATTTTGAATGCTATTTTGTTAATTCTTTTACCAAACTTTTAGTAAGAATGTATTCATTGTGGAGTGAATTAGGTCTCCCCTAAGGAAATATGTTTAACATTCTAACATTTTTAACATACAGTGTTTCAGAAAACAGTTACATTTGGAAATGGGATCTTTTTATTTAACTAAATTATAATGGTGTCATCCAACATGGCAATGTCCTTTTGAAGTAGAGTCACTTTCATGAAGACAGACTGACTTACATTACAGGGAAGACCTAGAGGGGACCATAGTGGCCACCTACAAATTGAAGAACCCTTAAGCCTTCAAGAATCCATGAGAAACACACAAAATCTTGCCTGCTTACATCTTGACTTTTGTCTGAAAATTTGTAGACTTTTTTCATGGCAGCCTTAGGAAAGAAACCCAATGTTCTTAGGAATGAAAGGTTCCATTCATTTGTGGTACCTCTCGATCAGTGCCTGAGTGACAGGTGAGATAAACTACGTTGTCTCAGTCTCTTTTTCCTGATCCTTTGATAAAATTCTGACGAAAGCAACTGAAGTTGCTTCTGTTATTGCAACGAGAGTTATTCCTGGTGTTTCTACCAAGGACTTACTCAAAAAATCTTCAGGCAAGCACTCACGTCCTCAAACCGAAACTTGGAATCCGCAAATGATCTTGACCTACTATGCCAATGTACAGCAGACTCGATGTAAAGTCGTTGATGCTGATGTTCATGTGATCGGGGGCGGGGGGGGCTGCGACTCCTATTTTTCCCTTAACTTACCTTGTTTCATCTCCACTACCTCATGATATAGCAAGAACCATGTTAACATGTAGAATTATTTGGAGCCAGAACAACAACAAAACACTAGATATGAAATTGACACCAAGGATATCTGGAGTAGTACACCATCCGCACATCTATTGCCTCCCTTAGGAACTCTTTCCAAGACCCATAAAGCAGCTGCTCTTGCACTTGACTTTCAAGTGCTGGCCTCCTCTCCTAGCCTGAGGCCAAAGGTAGACCACCTGTGAAGCGGTAACATTATGACCTTGCTAAAGGTCAGTCAGTAAGAGAACCTTACAGACATGTCCTCGGACTCAGGACAGATTTCTTTCATTTAGGTAATGCCTTTTTTGTTCTTTGATTTTTTTCCCCCACAGATGCATGGTCACCTCTCTCTAGTTAGCACACCAGCTGCCTTAGGGAAGCTAATCACTTCCCTTCGTGGAGTAAGAAAAGAAATGAGCCTCTCTAACTTGTCTCTTAAATGGAATGAACTAGATCTCTCCAATGTCTCACTAGTCATTACAAATCCAAGGCATGGTTTTGAAGTTTTTTTTCTGAGTGTATTTTTACTATTAGGAAACTACGATGCTATGGCTGAGGGGATAGCTCAATTTGTAGACTACTTAGACGGTGGGAATGAAGCTTTGCATTCAAACTGTAGTACTACGATAGACCAGGACTATGGAACATGCCTGCGATCTCAGTCCTCCAGACATGGAGACAGGAGGATCAGACATTCCACGTTATCATCCTCTGCAATATAATGAGTAGAGGCCAGCCTGAGACACATGAGTCTCTGTTTTAAAAATAAATAAATACATTTAAGTAAATAAGTGAAATAACATCACAGTCGGTTGCGTGAAAACTCACTGTTTTACCTGTCACTCTCCTACAATCGATAGCAGTGAGACCAGCAGGCAGAATTGTATGCTTAATGAGAAAGATGGATGTTACTTGGGGTGACTCTGACAGAGCAAATGGGACTTCTTCGAGCAGCAGTCTTTCACATTCTAGAAGCAGAAGAGCTCTTGCGACTCCTCTTTCCTGACAAATTATAGTCGTCTTAGGTGCCTCTCCTATTTTAACTTTTTGTTATGAGTGTTGTGCTGTTCATATATATACTGAATGTGAAGTAACCTAGTGGGGTTCTATTTGTTTGTTTGTTTGAGGATGGTGAGATTCCCAGATTTTGCTGAGCATGAATATTAAAGGACAGACACAATTCAATATTATTTTGTCATCTGGCTAAAGAGTACATTTTTCTGCCTGTGGCAGGAGATGATTATGTTTTGTTTTTATTTTCTGACACATGCAGAAATTTTAGGACTGTTCTTTTAACCATGCCAAGATGCTTCCCTCTCCGATTGGCAGGAACAGGGAATGCTTTTCTCGTCCCAGGAATCACCAGAAAGTCCTACAGACTCAGTGCAGCTTTCACATTGTAAATAATCTTTGCAACATCATTTTTTTAGCTTCCAATGAGCATCCTCACAGACCTTCATGGTGCAACTCCTCCTACTGACACTTTGCTCAGAACCTCCCCTGTGTCCAAGTCAGCGCTCCAGCACTGTAAAGAAATACCCAAGGCAATGAGCTTACATAGTGACTCGGGGTCTTCATTTTGGGAGTTCTAGTCCAAATTCAGTGATATCCACTGCTTTCAGCCACTGACAAGGCAACATGTCATGGTGCCAGGATAGGACATGGCTAGAATGACTTACTTCATGAACCAGGAAGCAAAAATAGAGGAAGAGAGTGGGGTTCACAGTCCCTTTTCAAAGATGGAGCCTCAATGAATAAAGGGCCTCACACTGTATTCTGCCTCTAGAGGGTCCACCATCTCAAAAGCTTAATAGTTCTACTGTGTGGATCAAGGCTTTCAAACTCCAAATGACACCTCTCCACACATGCACTGTTCCAAAGGCTCGACAGCTCATATGGGTACCCTCTACACAGCCTAGAATAAAGGAGGATCCTGCATCCAGAGTTCGCCCTTTTACACAGGGACTTAAGAGAGAATGAACAAAAGCCAGTAATAAAAACAAACTGTAGCACACCTCAGTGAAAAACATTTCAAAACAAGAAGGTTTGAAATGGACGAAATAATAATAGTATTGTAGAGTACTGGGATCATATAATGAAACAAAAAGCTATGTGAACCTACATTGTTCTTAACCAAAGGTTAATTTGAAAGTTAACTGAACTATAAGCACTTATCATGTTTATTAAAAGTCCAGCAGATAAATTTTATAATTTTTATAAATGTATAGTATTTATAATTACAACAGCAATAAGAGAAATTATTGGATTCCTGCTATGCATTGGCAAGGCATCTTTCTGCACATACCTCTGGTAGGATAATATTACTGTACCCATCTTCCAAGAAGGCCCAGAATAGAGAGTTGGCATTCCTTCCAGTTGATCTTGTCAGTCAAGGTTCCTGTTCCATTAAACATTTCCCTAAAATGAATTCTTATGTTCCGGTTTCAAAGCAGCTTTGATATCATGGCTACTGCCTCAGTGAGTATGCTACCATGTTTAAAGCTGGTCATACATGCTCACAGGTATTGCTGTTATTTGGTACATATCTTCCATTGATGGGTTATGCTTACCTTTAGTTTTGGGGTTTTTGTAACCCCTACCTATCTCCATCTGAATGACAGAGTGATCGTATTGTCTAATGGTTTTGATCGATGTTATATTGTAGAGTCACAATTTGATACGAAGTTGTTTCTTAGTTACAGAGAAAAAGGAGAGGGTGGTTACATTAACACATCTACTAGTGAAAAAGCACAATGGGAAACTGTTTCCAGGTAGGGAAAAATATATTCTCCTTGAACCTTATCCTTCAGTATCAGTGTCAATTCTGATAATGTTTATAGTAATTCAAATTAATCGGTAAAAGGCAGTTCTGCTGTGAACAGTCCATGCCATGCCCAGCAGTACAACCTAGACTTCTAGGACTCATCAACTCTCCTTTCTCTCTTTGTATTTTCTCTACCCAGGAAGATGCCATTGGCCCTTTGCAGACGCTCTGGCTTTACGACTCTTATTGTACAGTTTCTCTCTAAACTTAATGTCTTCCTTTTCCCCAGAATCACTTTTAGCTCTGCCCACCATGTTTGCTCCCAGCACTCTCCTTTCCAGAAGGCATTCAAACAGCCAGTATGACCTATTGCTCTCTGTATAGTTCCTCCAACATCTGTCTGTCTATACACATATATATGTGGGCCACACACAGTGCATGTGTTAGTGTTGTTTGCTAAGAAATTCTGTAAACAAAAAGATCAATAATCCATACTACACTCTTAACAAATAACACAGAACTAAACATCTCTTTACCTGTTATAGGGTTGGAATAATAGATAGATAGATAGATAGATAGATAGATAGATAGATAGATAGATAGATAGATAGATAAATAGAAAAATGGATGGATGAATCAATGGATTGATGGATAGATAGATAATAGATATAGAGATAGGTGATAGATAAATGATAGATAGATAGATGGATGATAGATAGAAAAAGACTAGATAGAGAGATAATAGATAGACTACCAGATAAAGATAGATGATGATAATGATGATAGATAGATATAGATAGATAGATAGATAGATAGATAGATAGATAGATGATAGACAGGTAGATATAGAGATAGATATAGAGAGGATGATGATGGTGATAGATAGATTGATGACTGATTGACAGGTGATAGATAGATAGATAGATAGATAGATAGATAGATAGATAGATAGATAATAGACAGGTAGATAGATAGATATAGAGATGATGATGATAATGATAGATAGATAATAGATAAATAGATAGAAAGAGACAGAAAAAGAGAGAAAAAGAGAGACAGATAGATCAATAGTAGATATTTATTAAACACTTGTTGAGTAAGTGAATGTGATCAGAGAAGATTATGTGAGTAAGATCCTTTATGTTGATGACAGTGGATTGATTCTGTACAGAGAGGTATGGTGAGCAGATAATGACAGTAGAATTCAATTAAATGCAAAGTAATATGTGTACACAGAAGGTCAGCTTACCACAGAAAGGCTTTCATGGAAATAGAGCCCCACGTCATAAAAGTTGCCACCATGATGAACTGGGCATGTTCTTGTCTTCAGTCCCTCAGTTTGACACCACTGGGAGACACAGCTCCCCAGCTGATTGAGCAGAGACACTCTGAGGAGGTAGGAGCCTTGGGGAGCCTTGTCCTTGAGGCCCCTGATACATATGATCTGTATTTGTAGGCTAGGCAACTGAGACTGCTCACCCTACATAAAAGGAGGAGTTCTTGAATTACACAGGAACTGAGTAAAACCAAGCAATTAGCAACAATGGGCTTTTCAGAGGGTAAGAAAGGGAGACAATTATTTTTACTCAACCTGTAATTGTTAGGTATTAGCAATGATAACAGACAAGGACCCACAATGTATAATTAAGAGGTCAAAAAGCAAACTCCCCGGTGATGGGAGGGAAAGTTTAACTAGTGTTTAAGCACGGTATGTTAATAAGCTACGCCATCAGAAACCATTAATCTATTATAGAAAGATGGAATTAGCTGGAATCCAACACGTCTGAAAACCACACAGCAGGCCTGCTAAGATATTGGGGAATGTGAAACCCCAGCAGTGAGCCTCACACATGGCATGAGAAAGGCAGCAGTCGTAAACAATACTAATCACAGATAATAACGCCACATTGAAAAGTGACCCGCGAAACATGGAAGACTTCCACCTCATCTGATCCAGCATGTTCTCAGCATGTCAGCGTACCCCACAGGCTTCCAATGAAAGCCAGTCCCACAACCAGAAAGAGGGAAATATGGAGGTCTGAGTCTCGGTTCATGGCATGTAACCGAGACAGAACTGAACGCTTTATGAAGCATTCAAGTTTCATCGCTCATTCGTAGTTGACTGGAGAAGGGCATTCCCATGTTCAGTAATTGCCAACAAGTTTATACAAATGATTTTAGTGAACTATTGTTTTAAATTGAGTAAACACTAAAGAAAGAAAGTTGAGAATTCAGATATTATTAGGTTTTATTTCTAGACTTACAAGTTCCTGAAAAATTCAACCCTGAAGAATTCATTGGTACTTTATGCTTCAATCACAAATAATGTCATTTTTAAGGACACATTACTCTTCTACCCAGGATACAGGTACCACCAGGTTAATCTATAGTTGACAGGAGAGAGACTTCTTAATCCTGCCAAGAATTTATTGAGATAATGCATATTTCCCTATAGATAATATGCTTCTAGAATTAAGTAAACAAAGAAAGTTGTTCAATTTCTTTTGTTTCCCATTCAAATCATACTTAAAAAGTAATCAGAATAACAATTATTTTTGGTTTAATTAGAAAATCTTAATTAACAACAAAGATTTAACCTTAATATTTTGGTTTCCAAAAATATTTTTGGAAAATTAACACCATCTGAGTAAATAAGACAATCTTTTTAGACCTCAAGGCAGGATTACTGATGCAGGCAGACGGAGTTATTAAACACATTCTAAATTAAACGCCTCTATGAATTTTATACTGAAATATATTGTGATAGTTTTGCATGCCAAATGTGACATTTTGTGTTTTAGATTCATCTTCTGTAGTAATTTTTTTGGAAATGTCAGACAAACAAAGATTTTTGTCATTTACCAATAGAATTACTATGCATGGTTGCCTAGCCATCTCTGTGAAGGCTCTTGTGGTTGTTTCAAGTCAGCAAGCCATAAAGAATCTTTATCTCTCTGAAACACAGCAATTTGGAAGATAATCGAATGGTGACTAGGGGGCAGACATGCCAGTCTGAGGAATTATACCACAATCTCTCTTGCATTTACCACCTCAGTCAAGCACATGCCAGGCAGAGTGGGAGAAGGGGAATGAAGATCCATCAAATCTCACTCCTGCATCATGGGCGTGTTGGCAAGCCTACCTCCAAGGACGGTGTTTGGCCTGTGTGTGGAATTAGTATCAAAAACATTTAGTAAGACCTGCTTTCTCTCAAGATACCCTTAGGAGGAAAAGAACAGGTAAGGGCAGCCACAAAATGGATGTCTTCATCTGACATTTCGCAGCAGGAGAAGCCAGTCGAGAGCACTCACCTTCCAGCAAATTCCTTCTGTTCTTCCGGATTCTTTAGTCACCTCTGGAAATGAGTGCTTCCTATTCCCATCTGCAGTGCGTGGCTGACTCCGAGCTCTGTAGCAGGTATGAAAAGGAAGTAAAAAGGAGAAAGAAAAACTGAAAATGGAGCATGACGAAAAGCCTTACTTTCAGATCCACAATATAGTCTGATGGTTTTTCTTATGTTAACTAGGAATTAAATAAACAGCACGTTGCAGGTGCTACATGTGATTAAAGCATGTTTTTGAAGTACAGTTCCATAAAATATATGCTATATAAGGTACTGAGCTCCCAACAGTTAAAATGTCAATTGTTTGAGAAATAACTAAGAAATCAAATACAGTTTACCTGAAAGAAATGGGCTTGGGGACTCTTCATGAATACCAGTATCCACAGAAGCTCCTGTCCCTTCATGATATATACATATATCCTGTGAACATACACTACATTTTTTTCATATTTTTATTTTAACTTTGCATTTGTGCATATATGCATTTGCAAATACAGCCCTGTGGCTACTGATTTGGAGGTCAGAAGAGAGCATCAGATACCCTGGAGCCAGAGTTACAGGTAACTGTGAGTCACCCCACATGAGTGGTGGGAAGCAAACCCTGGTCATCTACAAGACCTGCGAGCCTTCTAACGCCCTGGGCCATCTTTCCAGCCCTGCTTCTTACTGTATCCTTTAAATAATCTCCAGAGTAGAGGTTCTCAACCTTCCTCATGTCGTGAGGCTTTAATGTAGTTCCTCATGTTGGGTTGATCCTCCCCAACCATAAAATTCTTTTTGTTATTTCATAACTATAATTCTGCTGTTGCTATGAACCATAATGTGAACATCTGTGCTTTCTGAAACTCTTCATCAACCCCTATGAAAAGGTCATTTGATCCCCAAAGGGGTGGAGACCCACAGGTTGAGAACCACTGCTTTGGCTGGTTTACTAGTCTGCTCAATGAATGTAAAGATTATGTAAACAGCTGCTGTGCTGCCCTGTTTCTTTAGCATACAACAGAGCAAGCATGCTCAGTATGGCGAAAGCCATCATCACTGACCTAACTACGTTTTCCATCCATTAGTGGTTGAAAGCATAGATACAGGAGACATAGAAGACCATATTTGAAAATATTTCTTGTCATTTCATTTTTTCTACCCATTCTTCTTTGATCCTACAAACTGTTCATAAAATCTTGAGAAAAAGCAGTTATTTAAGATAGATGCTTAGCCGAAATGACACGAACATTTTCTGTCTTTAATGCAAGGGCTGGAGATCAAGATTCGTTTCTTTCCTTAAAATGCTCCCCGGGCTCTTATCCTCCTAATAGTATGTACTCCCTTTATACAAGACTCTTCTTCCTTATTGACTTTTTTGTTTGCTTGCTTCTCAAACCCTAACATCATCTGTCTGCTTTCCCAAGTGCATTTGAATTTGGAAGAATCGTATCTCCCACTTCTCCTGACTTAAGCTTAATTCCAACAGCAGGGCCATCTGTGACAATGACTGTACCCCCACCAGAGGAATAGCCTTTTGGGGTCTCACTGCTGATTCAGTTTCTATGATACAAATTATCTCCCTTAATGTGGTTGGAGCCGCGTTGACACAGGGGTTCATTAGGACACCCATTTGCTAGCAATTCAATTTCAAATTAAATACACTTTGTTGTAAATTTTATTACTTTTAAACTACTGTATCTATTGTCTTTAATGGCCCTATTATACAGTTATGAAGGTAAACAGATTTCATTAGTAAACATCAAACATCCCATGCTAACCACAGTAAGATGGCTCCTCTCAGTTTCTTTCTTTGTTCCCTTGGCAAAAATTACAAGGTGCTCAGAAATGTCCTAAAATTTTAATCTGCACACTGAGATGTTGCATTCACTATTATCAGAAAGAAAGAAAGAAAGAAAGAAAGAAAGAAAGAAAGAAAGAAAGAAGGAAGGAAGGAAGGAAGGAAGGAAGGAAGGAAGGAAGAACTAAAAGAAAACATAGTCCTTGGTAACAAGCCTACCTTCTTCTAAAACATTTCCTGCAAGTTAAAAACAAGTGAGGGGCCACCAACCCATCTCAAAATTTTTAACCCAGAATTATTCATGTCTAAAAGGAATGCAGGGACAAAACATGAAGCAGAGACTGAAGGAAAGGCCATCCAGAGACCACCTCACCTAGGATTCAAACACCAAATACTATTGCTGATGCCAAGACATACTTGCAGACAGGAGCCTGGTATGGCTGTCCTCTGAGAGGCTCTGCCAGCATCTGACTGAGACAGATGCAGATACTCACAGCCAACCATCGGGACTGAGCCCTGGGGAGCCCCATGGAAGATCTGGGGGAGGATTGATGAAGGGGATTGCAACCCCGTAGGAAGAACAATCTCAACTAACCGTACTCCCCAGAGTTCCCAGAGACTAAACCACCAACCAAAGAGTACACATGGAGGGACCCATGGCTCCAGCTATATATGTAGCGGAGGATAGCCTTATCTGGCATCAGTGGGACGGGAGGCCCTTGGTCCTGTGGAGGCTTATTGCCCCAAAGTAGGAGGATGCTAGAGCAGTGAGGCAGAAGTGAGTGAGTAGAGTACCTTCATAGAGGCAAAGGGGAAGGGAGATGAGGTAAGGATTTGGGGGGAGGGGGAGACCAGGAAGGGGACATTTGAAATGAAAGGAAATAAAATAACCAATTAATTTTTTAAAAATTAAAAAGAAAAAAGAGTGAGTACAAGGGAGCAGGTACCCAGAGACATTGTTGACTTGAGTTCCTATAAAGCAATTGTGGTCACGGTCAGAGGCCAGCAGCAGGCATGAGATTCTGTCTGCATTGAAAATGGCCCCCATGGACGCATAGGAATGATACTATTGGGAGATATGGCCTTGTTGGAGGAAGTACGTCACTGGAGGTGGACTGTAGGGCATCTGAAGCCCAAGTCAGGCCCAGTGGCTCTCCTTCCTGCTGCCTCTGGATCTGGACGGAAAATTTCAGCTCCTCCCCCAGTGCTATGTCTGTGTGCACTGTGCCGTGCTGCCCACCAGGGGAACAATGGACTAAACTTCTGAAGCTATAAGCCAGATCCAACTAAATGGTTAAGGAGCTCCTGTAGTTAGGGTTCCTAAGACAAGAGAAAAAGTAGGTTACCATTCCTGTCTCACTCCCTGATCAAGCATTATTAACGTTATGTTAATGAAGGTACAGCCATCATCTATATACACTAGAAGGTAGGTTCTGAGACACACCCTCCTCCCAGAGGCTGAAACCCAATGCTCAAGTGCCTTATCTATAATGGTGTGGTATTTCAAGGACCTTATACATCCAGGTTCCCTTACAGATGAAGTCATTTCTGCCTGACTTCCAACACTGAAGATAATGCAAATTCTATGCAGATAGTTTCTGTGCCAGATTGTTTAGAGAAGTAACAAGGGGGAAAATAACTATATATATATCTTCAGTGTATATGTTGGGTCTGTATATTTTTTAACAAATACCTTTTGTTAAGATTTACTTATTTTAAATTATGTGTACACAGGTGTGTATATGTGAGTATATACATGTGAGGACAGTACAAGAGCCCTAAAGAGGATATCGGATCACCTAAAGCAGTAGTTCTCAATCCACAGGTCTTGATTCTGTTGGGGGTATCTTGGAAAACAATTCATAACAATTCATAACAGTACCAAAATTTGAGATATGAAGTATCAATAAAGATAACTTTATGGTTGGGGGCCCCCATGACATGAAGAGCTGTATTAAAGGGTTGCAGCATTGAGAAGGTTGAGAACCACTGACATATGGCTTGAGTTGTATGTGATTTTGAGCCATGGGGACTAAAGCTAAGCCTTCTCTGAACGAGCCATATTTGCTCTTTAACTGAGCCATCTTTCCAGCTCCTATAGATACTTTCTATCTAAAGGCTGGTTGAGACTATGAAAAGTTACACACAACACCGTGGTTACCAAAGTCTGGTTGTGTATGTGCCCCATTGTGCATCATCAAAACCCTTCCCACAGCCTACAGACTGGATATGACCTCTGCAAAATACTGCCTTCTCCATGAGCTAAATCATTCATCTTTAATACAAAGTGGAACTGATGCTATGAATACTATTTTCTACTTTGTCCACGGTATGCATATTTTTCTATTTGCTGCTTTTGAGTTTTAGGTACGTCCAACGTTTATTTCTGTCTGCCGCAACTTATTTAAATGCTCCCTTATTCTTGGCTATTTAGGTTAGTTCCTATTTTGGCTGTTGCAAGTTAGCCTGGAATTAGCTCTCTCACATGTAAAGTCTTAAAGGCTTCCCTGGCAATTTCCATAAGACAAAGTCCTATCATTAGAAATGCTGGGTGTGGAAGGGATGCTATTCCATGTTCTCCTGGTCTCTAGTTGAACATCAAAATGGCACCTTAATGATATATAATCCTACATGCACAGCGAGCATCTCAGACACTACGAGGTCTTCACAGGGAGACAGGATCCACTCCAGTGTTTATCCTATTTGCATTTGGAACACAAGCTAGGGGAAGTAGCAATAACGAGGCAGCACCTATGTGCAGCCGTCTTCTCAGCCTCAGCACCATTGACCTCTGTAACCAGGTAACGCTTCCTAGTGGAGGCTGCTCACTGCACTGCAGGACGATTTAATGAATCCTGCCCTCTGCTCATTGAATACTCTTAGGCAACCTATCTAACGCCAGCCTCCACAATCAAAATGTCACTAGATGCTGTCAAATGTTCCTTGGGGATGACATTGATCCTTGTTGAGAACCACTGATGTTCTCAGCATGATGTAGCACTGGGTGTTCGGCAAGCTCGGAGAAACTTTGTCTGACATACTTTACTTTTTTACCTCATTCAACCCCCAGGATACCCAACAGGTGTCGTCATTCCTGCCTCACTGACAGTCAACTGATGCGGAAGTAGGCTGACAGCCTTGTTCACGGACAGACAGGATGGGTAAATGCTAATGCTTTAAATGAGACGATCCCAGGTGGAAGCTGACCCCTGACACATGTCAGCTCTGGGTATGGTGGTGTGAAGTGACTGCTGTGCCCGCACCTTGGAAGTTTCTATACTGGCCCAAGAATCTGAATGTTCTCAGAGAGGTCAGTCAAACACAGCTCCCAGTTATACCAGCAAGGCTAGACGGCACATCCTCCAACCTCTCAGAGATGAAGAATACTGAACTTCCAAGGATAATATGGGGACATAGTTCCCTAAATCCTGGCACTCTGGTTAAGTGAATCTAGGGGTGCCTATTACCTGCAATCCAAATCCAACCATACTTAATTCATAGGAAGACCACACACACACACACACACACACACACACACACACACACACACACACACTACAGTGCTCAAATTCTTGACATTAAGGAACGTACTTCTTGAATGCTTTTTCCTTCTTTAAACATGACATGGGAATGTTCTGGCTGAGTCCTTCTCTTTCAAATTTCAAATCCTGCATGGAAGAAGAGAAAGATGAAAGAAAAATGTATAAAACTTACTCAGCATACACTTGAAGTATCTTTGGAACAACTGGACTCTCTAAAACCAGAACTTGCCAACCCCCCAAAATTATGATTCCCCAAGACAAATAAAAATCATGGAATTCTAACTAGGGCGGCTGCATTTTCATGAAAGCCAACTTTCCTTACTCACATAATTGCTGCCCAGGAAGATACAGACAGCAAGAGATGGCATCGCCAAAGAACAAAGAGTTGATGATGCTAACACGGATTCCCATGCGTATTTCTAGTTCTTACTAGCCAAGCCACATCCCAATCTCAATCCAATCATCTCCATGTGCATATTCTCTCCTCCCTGCCTCATTTCCTGTCTCCTTTTCACATCTTGTACTCTCCCTAATATAGTGTTATATGGTTTTCAACACGGACATGTGGCTAAATTCATAGAACACAAGATATACTACAGTATTTTAGTCATGTACCCATTTCCAAAGTAAAAGGAGAAATAATTACACTAGAACAATAAGTCTATTAATATTTATATATATACATATATATATATTAATAGTAACTCACGTAGGCATACATTATGAGGGAGAGGGAGTGCTAGACGCAGGGGTGAGCTGTTGGCTGGGATCACAGGTTCATGAGGCTGTGAAATCCAGCAGATCTTGCATTCTCTTTGATGATGTCTCAAGACTGGAAATGGGTCCCCACAGCTCTGCGTATTTGCCCAATAAACTCCAGGTTCCACGGTTTGAATTTTAGTTTCTTTAATCCACTGTTTTTTTACACCTCTCTATACATATTAACTGCATGTGTTAATGAGCATTTCCCGGATATTATTTCTACTTTTTGTTGTTGTTGTATTGGTTTGGTTTACGGATGGATCAGGGCTCTGCCATTTGGTTTCTCATCCTGTTTCCTGCTGGTGAACATAAGAAGCCTGAGATATCCTTATCTGCAGGTCTCGTTGGTCCTTATAGTTGAAGCAGAGGTTTCTTGCCTTTGTGAGATTTCTGTGGGTTTTCTTGACAATTGCTTCCTTTGGAAAAAGTGAGACTCTTGAGTGTCTCAAATTTCCAGGACAGGAAGTGGGAAATGCTCAACTCTCCAGGAATCTAGTATTATTTGATTAGGAAGAGCTGGGTATCCCTTCATCCCTTCAGACTGTCTTTCCTCTCCACGAACAGTAGTCTGGGGCTTTGCTTCTGATGCGTCTGTAGTCCTAACGAAAGCTTTAAATGGTGACCCTATTGACTCTCTGAGCCACAGTTTTCACTCGGGTACCATTTTTGGTGTTGCTTGCTGTATGAGAGGCTAAGCGTGTCACAACCTTCAAAATGGACACATTTGACTCCTGCCTCTAGTTTATCTCTCTCTCGTCACATTTTTTTTTTCCTACCAGAAGCAGCAAGAATCTACCAGGCAGCATGAACAGGCCCAGGATCTGGAATTTTCTTATCTCTGCTGTCCATTTGCTAGCTACAGTCTCAGTTTTCCTAAGAATTTCATCAGGCAGCTGGCTGCCAATCTCTCTGGCAAAACCCATGGAAGGATTTTATTTTCCCCATTTGCGATGAGATGTTGTTCTGCTTCTCACACATGTCTGAAAGATCACGGAGAGTCTAGTCACATTTTTCTTGGGATGATTCAAACCTTAACTCAAGTTCTCCCTAAAGTTCACTGTGCATCTTCAAAGTCCCAGAAGATTTGGGTTTTCTGATAAACCATGCCCCAGTGTTAGAAGCAACACCCGAGTCGAGTCATCGCCTGCAATCCAAGCATGGGGCTGTCTAAGACCCTCAGGTTTGCCTGAGACAGGACGCTGAAGAGAATCTTATCCACAGCTTTTCACCCATATATCTGTTTGGGAGATGAAGCAATGGATGATACACATGCAATGAAGTGTATCGAAAGCTCTTCCTGGAACCCGTTATTTCATATAATCTCTATAAATGTTTACAAAAGTCAGAAGGTACACACACACCCACTATAAAAGGATAAGAAATTCAGAAGTTTATAAATTGTTAGAAGAAACTTTTTATCACACTAAGAACCAAATATAAGCATATATATATGCATATATGTATATGTATATGTGTGTGTCCATATGTATCCATATATATCTAAAGACTACGAAACAAGTGATCTCTACATTAAAATTCTGTATAAATTTGTAAATTCTCAGTAACAAAATTAATTCACTGTCTTCAATAGCTTCAAATAATATAAATATTTATATGAGTTATGCTATGAATTATGAATTTTAACTGAAATATTTTAAGCATTATAATTTTTTCCAAGCGAATTATACATATTTAAGTATGTACTTTCATTAACGTTGACACATTAAGCTTTTATATATCAATTATGCATATATATTATTCTTGCATATGGCAATTCTATAGTGTATGTATAAAGTTTAAAATAATAAAAATAATAAAATACCACTCCTCAAATTTTATTTTTTGAGATTATAATATAATTACATAATTTTCCCCTCATCTTCCCTCCTCCTAGATTTTCTCATACCCTTCCTTGCTTGCTTTCAAATTCATGGCCTCCTTTTTTCATTAATTATTGTTACATACATATATGTACACACACACACACACACACACACACACACACACACACATATACATACATAAGTACAACCAAGTTAGCCACAAACATTTATCCACATCTGGGTACTAACTGCACAATATACTAGGATGATATGACACAAAGCTGCCGTGAGTAACCAGTCCATAACTGATGTGATTTGAGGCCTACTCCACGAGATGTAATCCATACCTAACACTGCATGGGTGACCAAGAACCAGAGACCTACAATAAAACTAAACACTATTGGTCCTAAAAATATACAGTGATAAAATAACTCATAGATCAGTAGCTTACTTAACCATCATCAGAGAAGCTTCCTTTTGAAACAGATGGGAACAAAGACAGAGACCTACAGTCAGACCTCACTCAGAGAGGTAGAAGCACTTTGCAATACTCATCTCTAAATGGGGTGTGTACTACATCAAATCATCTCCCCGCAGAAGATAGGGAACCCTGCAGAAGAGGAGACAGAAAGAGTATAAGAGTCATGGAAGACACCAGAACAAGCCCCTCTAGATCGACTAAGAAAAACTCATGTGAACTCACAGAGACTGAAGGAGCAAGCAAAGGGCAGACAGGGATCAGTACCAGGTCCTCTGCATACATATTATGGCTTTCACTTTAATATTTTTATGGGAACCCTAAGTGTAGACAAATGGGTTTCTGATTCATGTACCCTCTCTTGGGTTTTTTTCCTTCTATTGAGTTACCTTATCTAACTTTAATATAATGTTTTCTGTTTTAACTTATCATATTTTATTTTGTTATATTTTGTTGTCTCTTGGAAGTCCATTCTTTGATGATGACAGACAGAAAAGGAGTGGATCTGGATGGAAGGGAAAATGGTGAGGGGTGGAGAAACTGAGTCAAGAGAGGGGAGACTGTTATCAGGATAAATTGTATGGAAGGAGAATCTACTTCAAATAAAAGGGAAAGTAAAATAAAAGTATAAAAAAACCTAAACAGGTTAGTTTTTTCCATCACTGTGAAATCACAGCATTTTGTAAAGTAATGAGTGGGGTTAGGGCAGTTTTATTTGCCTCTTTCTTCAAGAGGTTTCAATACATATTGGCAGAGTGGGGCAAAGCAGAGCAGTTGTCGTCCTGGAAGCCAAAGAGCAGACAGAGCAGGGACGCTCTGCTTGTGCTGACTGCTTTCTCATTGTTTATTCAATCCAAGATCAGCAGCATCTTGGAAAGTCTCAAGGCAAGAACAAAATATAGGTAAGTTATTTGCTATAATTTAACACAAATGATCTTTGTTAAAGTTCCCAAACAAGTCCCCATCTCCTTCTGCAACCTGAAGAGCTCAGTGTTTACTTTCAGTCATGTAAGCATTCTAGTCTTCTGTGCTCCCACCATGATTATTCATTAAGCTTAAATTGTAGGCATTTCTAGCTTTCCTATCCTGTATCGCTAAACTTTTCAGATTTCTGGCACAAGCGACTTATAAATCTTTTTTAATTGTTTTCAGGAATACTCGGAATGATAACGCCACTTTTGGTACTAATTTTGTTGGCTAATCAGACTTTTTGTCACTGTGACAACATGACATATGCATAGTAAGGAGAAATATTTATTTTGGCTCACAGTCTCTGGGATTTGTGTTCATAGTGGGGATGCTGTGTTAGCCCAGAGTAGCTCATTCATAGCAACCAGGAAGCAGAGAAGGGGAGTGCATTTGCTTGCATTAACTGGCATTTTCCTCTTTCCTCTTGGATCGCAACCAGGCTCCCAGCCTCTGGGATGGTGCCACTCCCATTCAAGATGGGTCTTGTTCTCTTAATCTTCTCTAGAAATGTCCTCAAAGCTATACCCAGAGATGTGATTTACTTATTTCCTGGGCATTTCCCCTCAATCCAACCATTTTGACAGGAAAGACTAATTATTGCATATATGTTTTCTGTCACATGTTAACAGCCCTTAGAAAATAATTTAGATTCAAGAATTAACCTTATAGGCTCCATATCCTTTTTAAAAGTGATATGTGATAGGATGGATGAACAAACAATGAAATGAAGGAAATGATATCCTTCAATATAATCCCAAATAACATAAAATACCTCTGTGTGACTCTAACCAAGCAAGTGAAAGATCTGTATGTAAAGAACTTCAAGTCTTTGAAGAAAGAAACTAAAGATCTCAGAAGATGGAAAATATCTCTCATGCTCATGGATTGGCAGGATTAATATTGCAAAAATGGCCATCTTTCCAAAAGCAATCTACAGATTCAATGCAATCCCCTACAAAATTCCAACTCTATTCTTCAAAGAGCAATTTGCAAATTCATTTGGAATAACAAAAAAACTATACTCAACAATAAAAGAACTTCTGGGGGAATCAACATTCCTGACCTCCAGCTGTATTACAGATCAATAGTGACAAAAACTGTATAATATTGTTACAGAGACAGGGAAGTAGATGAATGGAATGGAATTGAAGACCCGGAAATGAACCCACACACCTATGGTCACCTGATATTTGATAAAGAAGCTAAAACATCCAGGGGGGGAAAAAGATAGCATTTTCAACAAATGGTGCTGGTTCAACTGGCAGTCAGCATTTATCAGAATGCAAATCAACCCATTCTTATCACCCTGTACAAAGCTCAAGTCCAAGTGGATCAAGGACCGCCACATAAAACCAGATACACTCAAACTAATAGAGGAAAAAGAGGGGAAGAGCCTTGAACACATGGACACTGGGGAAATTTTCCTGAATAGAACACCAATAGCTTATGCTCTAAGATCAAGATTCAACAAATAAGACTTCATAAAATTGCAAAGTTTCTGTAAGGCAAAGGACACAGTCATTAGGACAAAATTGCGAGCAACAGATTGGAAAAGATCTTTACCAATCCTACATCTGAAAAAGGGCTATATCCAATATATACAAAGAACTCAAGAAGTTAGATTCCAGACAATCAAATAACCCTATTTAAAAATGGAGTACAGAGCTAAATAAAGAATTCTCAACTGAGGAAGACTAAATGGCTGAGAAGCACCTAAGGAAATGTTCAACATCCTTAGTCATCAGGGAAATGCAAATCAAAACAATCCTGAGATTCTACCTCACTCCATTCTGAATGGCTAAGATAAAAAACTCAGGGGACAACAGATGCTGGCGAGGATGTGGAGAAAGAGGAACACTCCTCCATTGTTGGTAGGATTGCAAGCTGGTACAATTCTGGAAGTCAGTCTGGAGGTTACTCAAAAATTGGACATAGGACCCAGCTACATTACTCCTGGGTATATATCCAAAAAAATGCTCCAACATATAACAAGGACATATGCTCCACTATGTTCATAGCAGCCTTGTTTATAATAGCCAGAAGCTGGAAAGAACCCAGATGCCCTTCGACAGAGGAATGGATACAGAAAATGTGGTACATCTACACAATGGAATATTACTTAGCTATCAAAAACAATGACTTCATGAAATTCATAGGCAAATGGATGGAACTAGAAAATATAATCCTGAGTTAGGTAACTCAATCACAAAAACCACACATGGTATGCACTCCCTGTTAAGTGGATATTAGCCCAAAAGCTCAGAATACCCAAGATACAATCCACAGACCACATGAAGCTCAAGAAGAAGGATGACCAAAGTGCAGATGATTCTTTCCTTCTTAGAAGGGGAAACAAAAATATTCACAGGAAGAAATACAGAGAAGAAGTTTGGATCAGAGAATGAAGGAAAGGCCATCCAGAGCCTGCCACACTTGGGGATCCAGCCTATAAACATACAAACCCAGACAATATTTCTGATGCCAAGAAGTGCTAGCTGACAGAAGCCTTATATAGCTGTCTCCTGAGAGGCTCTGCCAGAGCATGACAAATACAGAGGCGGATGCTCACAGCCAACCATTGAACTGAGAACAGGGTCTGCAGTGGAGGAGTTAGAGAAACGATATAAGGAGTTGAAGGGGTTTGCAACCCCATAAGAACAACAATACCAACTAGCCAGAGCTCCCAGGGACTAAACCACCATCCAAAGACTACACATGGACACACCCATGGCTCCAGCTGCATATGTAACAGAGGATGGTCTTGTCGGGCACCAATGGGAGGAGAAGACCTTGGTCTTGCCAAAGCTTGACCCCCCCCCAGTGTAGGGCAGGGAGGTGGGAAGGGGTGGGTGGTTGGGTGGAGAAAACCCTCATAGAAATAGGGTGAGGGGGAGGGGATAGGGAGTAAATGGAGGGAAAAACCAGGAAAGGGGATAACATTTGAAATGTAAATAAATAATATCCAAATTTTTAAAAAAAGGACAACATTTAATTGGGGCTGGCTTACAGGTTCAGAGGGTCAGTCCATTATCATCAAGGCAGGAGAATGGCAGTGTCCAGGCAGGCATGGTGCAGGAGGAGCTGAGAGTTCTACATCTTCATCAGAAGGTGCTCGTCTTCAGCAGCTAGGACTAAGGTCTTAAGCCCACCCCCGCAGTGACACACCTACTCCAAAAATGCCACACCTCCTAATAGTGCCCCTCACTGGCCCAAGCATATATAAACCATCACAGCTTATAAAGAAAGACTTAGTTTAACTCACAGCTTTGTAATTCTAAAGTCCGAAATCTCTGCACCCTATGGCAAGGCTTCGATTAAATAAATTGTATGGCGGAAAAGTGGGAAAGGGTCGTGTCCGCATGCAGAAATGTCCACAATGTTAGAGCAGATCGACTTTCTAACAACCCGCTCTTTCAGTTCTACCCTGGTCCCAGGAGAGCTACAACTCCAGTGGACAACGTTAAGCCATGCTTGGGTGATACCCATGTTCTAATTGGCTCCTAAGCCATTTCCTATCTCAGTGATTTTGCCATCACTCAGACCCTGAGGACCTAGCACATAAACGTTTGGGATCTCAGTCAAACAATGTTCTAGTCACAACAGTGCTCTATCAATACGTAAGGGAATATGCAATAACACACAGATCAGGAAAATATAATTCTCAGAAAATCAGATGCAAAAATAATAACTTGAGGTGGCACAGAGAGGTGTGAAACCTAAGGACTGATGAGTACATTACATTATAAGTTCATGAAGACCTGAATTTCTGGCAGATTTCCTGGACTTATTACATCTTTAAGCTACTTAGAAAAAACAACTGCTTTATAGGACATATCTTAGAGCCCAAAGGGGGAAAATATGTTTCTAATATTAAACATAAAGTCACGCTTTCTGCCTCTCAACTAAATAATGGAACTACCAATGACCTAATGTCATCTGAACTGTTTCTCCACATATCCTGTCTTTTTTATAGACACGGTATCAGGGAAAACAAAACGAAATATTCAAAGATGAATAATTGCTTCCAGGAGGAAGCAGTAGTCAAGTGTGTGTATAGGGTGTCTGTGGCACAGCTAATCCAATCGGTATGTCAGGCTTGCTGGACAGAACAGCTGCAGTCCATGCTTCTGATTGGGTCCTAGTAGACACACATGTGGCGAAGCATATTTAAGGGACAATCAGTGAAGTCTGTGCACAAACCGAATATTACATAAAATGGTGATGAATTTGACTAAATATGTTGATGTTACTTGGGTCGGCTTCTTATACTTGACAAAGGATTTACTCTGCATGCATTTTTATAAAATTGACATCCAGTCATTAACTCCTCCCCCTCTGAAAACATCCAGAAGTTTTTTATTAAGCAGCTACAGGGACCTTGTTCACAGGCCAGCAGTAGAACCAGTGAGAGGAAATGGGAACCAGGCACAGCAATATAGATATTTCTAACGTAACCTTTGGGAATATATTCTTAGAATTAAGGTAGAGTATTTTGGCGTGTCGCGTTCAGTCAGGACGTCGCACAGCTTTACCATCCCAGTCCTCACCCTGCAGTTCAGTACCTTTGCTCCAGTCATATTGCTGTCCTCTGTGCACTTCCCCAGAACGCTGTACTACATCATCTGTCGCTGACTGTCCCATGCCCACCCACTGCACCCCACCCCTCCACCAAAGGAACCCCCTACAGCTCAAAACCTATTTGTGCCTGCGGAACACTGTATGTGTTTCTTTCTGTTTCATTTTGGCTTGAGAAAGGCTGCCTCACTGTAGCCTGAGATATCTTCTACCTCATTCCCACATTGCTGGGATTAGAAGCGTATATACCACCATACTTTCTCTAGACTATATATTAAACATAGACTTCATGGAACAAGAATTAAACAGCACATCAGTCTCAAATATATGTCTTGGAAAGATACTTTGTTGACAGAGGCTACTTTATTTACAAGTGAATGGAAAATTAGACAGAGGGAAAAGGCGTCATGGAGGTCACAAAGATGGCGGAACGACTTCCATCACCCTAGCAAAGTTGCTACAGTTGCAGAGTCCTAATGAATGAATCAGCCAGCTATAACCATGACTAGTCATTTCTGTACCTAAACTAGAAAAAAGAGGTGAAAGATTCAGGAGTTTAGGTTCTTTACAAAATTTATCCATAACCTTATTTTTCATTTAAGATGTGATTTTAATGGAAAATTCTAAAACGTGAATTATTCACTGTGTTTCATAAACTTTTCTTTCTACTCACAAATGGTCAATGTTGATTATGTAAATTTCAGCCTATGGATAGTAAATTGATGGAAACAACACACACACATGCACATATGCATGTGCACGTTCACATGTGTGTATGCACATATACACATGCACATATACATACTACACACACACACACACACACACACACACACACACACACACACACACCCCAAAGGCCATTTATTGGTGTTTTTTCACCAAAAAAAAGTTAAAATGAAGAAAGTGTATAATGGAGCTTTCTTTACATTTATTAATTTTTGCTCAGAAAACATATATATAGGAATTTTCAAAAAATATAAATTATTGACTTTTGGCACTCTATGCATCCCCATTATGCTGGGGATAATATTAAAGAGTACTTAGAATTTCTATTCTAATAGCAAATGTGGATATTCATTAGGGATGAGCAAATTCATAGCACACCTTACATACATAAGTGATTGAAGCATTTTTATAGACCAAGAAATATCAAGAAAATTCAAGTATGTGGAATTTCTCATGCAATAATAGAATTACAGACACAAGTAAGCATCAAGATAGGAAACAATACACACTTTCCAAAATAACACAGAAAGCTATTTTATAAATGCCAGACAACAAATAAAACCCTAGAGGGATCCTCTAGCATCTGAACCAAGTAGATAAGAATCTCTTTAAGAAATAGTGACATTACACCTACTTCTACCTTTCAGTCATCCAAAGCTTTAATTTTATATTAGAGTCATTTCTCATTTTAGGTACTTAATAAATATTTCTATTTAATAAATAATTAATAATAAATAATTAAACATATTTGTATGTATCTATTATGTACATAATCAAAAAGGACCTTGTTTGTGAGAAAGTTATTACTAAGGCAGAGCTACAAAATACATTTGAGCAATGGTAGTTTATGATCAAATGCTAAAAGGGTAGAAGTTGATACCTGACTTAGGACTATCCTGACCAATACAGAAACTGGGTTATTATATAGCTTGATAACTAATAGTTTTATTACCCCATCATATTTCATTAGACTTTTCGTACTATATAATATGATATGGATTATGTTGTCCTTTATTGATCAAAATCCTAATATCTAAGAAATTAGGTGAATTGTATCAGGTTACATATGTCATAAAACAGCTCAAACCTTTGTGAGTGGCTTACTTACCTTTCAGTTCCAGTTTATTCCATGGTTCTATTATGAGTCATTAGAAAAATAATTGCCTGGGGATTGGACATATTCAGTTCCTGGTAGAGTGTCATAGTACAACGACAACAACAGCAACAACGACGACAACAAAGAACCACAAAAGTTTACCTGAGCAGGGAACGGCTGTAAGGAAATATTTTGTTTTGATTATGAGATGAAGTGATGGGAGATATAGTTGAAAAACCAAATAAGTAATGACTGAAGGGAAGAGAAGGCAGAACGAAGAAGCATGGATAATATTCATAAGTAGCTTAAATCTAATGTGTGCTGCCTGGTAGTCCAAGAAATCACCCATTAGAGATGCCTTGTTGACATTTGCATAGTGAACGCTGGCATTCTTCCGAACTGATTCTTTTTTTTTTTCTTTTTCTTTTTTTTTTTTTTCGGAGCTGGGGACCGAACCCAGGGCCTTGCGCTTCCTAGGTAAGTGCTCTACCACTGAGCTAAATCCCCAGCCCCTTCCGAACTGATTCTTATATTTAACATCTATATATCAATACAGAAAAGTACTTAACCACAGCTTCCAAAAACTCTAGGACATGGTTAAGAGAGGATGAGAATGAGAATGAGGAAGATGGGGACAAGGAAGAGGAGGAGGAAAAGGAAGAAGAGGAAGAGAGGAGGAAAAAGGAAGAAGAATGAGGAGAATAAGGATGAGGAAGATGAGGAAGAGGAAGAGGAGGAGGAACAGGAAGAAGAGGAAGAGAGGAGGAGGAGAAGGAGGAGGAGGAGGAGGAGAACCCTAAGAATGCATGGGATAGAAGAAGTGGAGATAAAAGCTGGAGATATAGAAAATCTTATTTAATGAAAATGTAGGGGGAAATGACAAATCCAGGGTGGGAAGTGGGGGATGGGCATTCGAGCACAAAGAATGGAAAACTCCAAATACGCACAGCCAAACAGAAACTGCTGTACAACACACTGTAGGGGAAAACGACAAAATTACATCTATTAAAAGCTTCCTGGGAAGAGCAAATGACATGGCTCAGTGGGCTAAGGAGGTAAAAGACTGGCCCACCAAGCCTGTCTGGTACCATCCAAGAACCTGCATGGCAAAAGGTGAAAAGTGCCTCCCGAAAGTTGTCCTCTGACATACTGTGCCTTGGGACATGCGCATCCCACAGCCACATACACACTAGCTGCATAGGAATACATGGCTCGCTTGCAAAGGTAAACATATCCAAGTGACATCAGCCTACTGAAAGAAACCATAAAATCAGGGAAAAAAATAAAATTATCTATTTCAAGCCCTAGAAATAAGTAACCGCCAATTAAAAGTTATATCCAATAAATGTATCTTTTACATAAAACAATGGAAAAATAAGGCACTTTATAACAAGTACAAACCAAAATAATTCAGGACCATAAGTCATTATTGCAGAAGAATAAAAAGAAAATTGTATACACGCAGGAGGGAAAGAGTCTCACCAACAAGACCACAGGAAAGAAGAAATGTTTTGCGAGCAATAAACAAAAGCATAAAAACTAGCCAAAAGTCTAACTCAGGAGACCAGAGAACTCCTAACAGGGGACTGGAGAAAAGGAGGAGGAGGAAGAGGAAGAGGAAGAGGAAGAGGTAGAGGAGGAGGAGGAGGAAGAGGAGGAGGGTGAAGAGGAGGAGGAGGAGGAAGAGGAGGAGGAGGAGGAAGCAATTTAGCTACTTAGAAAAACAACCAAAACTTATAGGAACCAGCAATCCCCTCTTATTAATGACTTGAAAAGTGATTAACTCTCCAATTGAAAAAGGCATTATTGCATTAAAAACAAGATCTAACCACTTATTGTCTATAAGAAATACTCATCATTAAGAATCTTAGAAACATGAAATTCACTGGCATGATACTAATCACCAGGACTCACACAGGAGATACAAATTGTTGTCAGAGCTGTGAGTGCTGGACCAGACTTTTCTGCTTAGTATGTTTCCAGACTAGCCAGGGATACATAGGGAGACCCTTGTTGTATGCAATGTCACGGGGAGCACTTTCAAGAGAAGGAAGATGAAGCCCAGGTTGTGGGAAGAGGCGATAGGGAATAATGGAGCAGGAAGAATTGAGAGGATACAGGGTGGGAAATCAAAGTAGATAAGGGATAAGCAACACTAAAGACTTTCAAGAGAATTGTATAGAAACAAAAACTCTAGACGCTTCCTAAAATATATGCACACACACACACACTTATATCAAAAGATTTAAATGAAATTACCTTATAGCAGTGTTTTCTCATCACAGGCAATCGAATTTAGCCCACACCCAGAGTGGATTTCTATCTGTGGAGCTGTTGGTCTGTGGGATCTCACAGCTTTCAAACTTGCAGAACTATTGCTATTCATTTTGGTTACTATGAGACTACAACGGCCCAGGGTTATAGAGGAATGGAGGAGAGCTTCGATCCTGATACCCCAGATAAAGATCACAGGAGCTGGCTGGCTCCCTCCTGGCCTGCCAACCTGGCTACCCTACCATGAACTCCAGTAAGAACTGATTACTCTAACAGTTGTCAGGCTTCATTCCTTGTTTGACCTTCTGAGGTCCCCCTCCCCCATGCTAAAGCCCCTGAGTACGCAGATAAAGCATCTTCCTACATCCCTGTCCTGGCCAGCTGTACACAGCCACACAAACCTTGCCGCAGAGACACTGCCCACTCCCCAGGGGCATAAATATTCCTTTTCTCCCAATTAAACTGAGTCAGTTCTCTGAAAGCTGTTCCAAGTGCATATATTCTATACCCTCAGACTCACTGCCTCATCTCTCCTGGCTGGGCTTCCCTCCCTGTGATGATTTGGAAATGCTTGGCCCAGGGAGTAGCACTATTAGAAGGTGTGGCCATGTAGGAGTGGGTATGGCCTTGTTGGAGTAGGTGTGTCACTGTGAGTGTGGGCTTTAAGACCCTCATCCTAGCTGCCTGGAAGCCAGTACTCTGCCAGCAGCCTCCAGATGAAGATGTAGAAACTCTGAGCATCTCCTGCACCAGGCCTGCCTGGATGCTACCACATTCCCACCTTGATGATAATGGACTGAACCTCTGAACCTGTAAGCCAGCCCTAACTAAATGTTGTCTTTATAAGAGTTGCTTGGTCATGGTGTCTGTTCACAGCAGTAAAGCCCTGACTAATACACTCCCTCCAGCTCAACCTGGTACACAATGGGCCTGGCCATCCTATGGAGGAGAAGCAAACACGGAACAGCAGGTTATCTCTGAAACTTGATGGTGAGACTCTATTGCTAAAGACGGCCTATACTCAAGTCATAGAACAAGAGAAGATTATGCTGACACTGCCCTGGAAGTTCATTCCTACTGGCTAACTTTCCTGATGCTGAGAGGTGCAATGTATGCTGCCAGAAGAGAAAAGCCATCATCAGGCTTCCTCGTCTGACATACGAGCTATCAGTAACCAGCCTGGCAGGGTAGACTTACAGGCACAATCTTGTGAAGGGAGTAGCAAACATCATGAATGGCTTTTGAGCCTACTTTACATAACAGAACTCATGGCATGCCACTAGAGTCACCAACCTGAGACTAGATAGGTCATAGGCCCTGGAGGAGAACCTACTACTATTAATCTGCTAAATGGGCATAGGAATGAGTTGACTGTTGATGACACATTATTTTACTCTTGGGTTAGTGCATCTCTCAGTTTTCATCAAAGACACTTCTTTTAGCCCTTAGATGGCAGTTGGCACAGAACCCCGCAACTGGTGTGCATGAAGGAAATATGAGACTGCTGAGAATTTAGCCCTGAATGTGTTGGATATATCCCAAGCCTTCAGGGATCATCGAGCAGAGGCAGCAGAAATATTGGAAAAGCCAGAGAGGTGAAGGACTACAAGGAAACTGTGTTTTCCGGACAGGGCAATCGCACACACTCAGAGGTTGTAAGAGCATGCACGAGATTAATGCGAACAAAATCCTAGAATGGAGAGGGAAAGCGGGCACACACTCACACCTTAACTGAGGAGCTATTGACAATGAATGGCCCCTGAGTGGCTATCCATGCTCCCGTAGACTCTCACTTATGCATCTACTGGGGATTTGGAGACTCAGTGGACTTAAACAATAAAACACATGAAGTTGGGATGGAATGATAGGGGGATGATGAGGGAGGAATTGAAGGAGAAGGAATTAGAGATAGGCTTGATTTTTTTTTAAAGAAGGAAGAAAAGACAAAGACAAGGAGGGAGAGAGGGCGAGAGGGAGGGGGTGAGGGAGGGACAGAGGGCGAGAGGGAGGGATGAGGGAGGGAGGGAGGGGGAGGGGGGAGTGAGCAAATAAAGCCCCGAAACAAGTTACACATATACATGGCGAAACCGAGTTCATGCTAGAACTAGCCAGAAGTGATAAAGAAGGCTATTATACATGACTAAAGGGAATAATCTATCCAGAAGGTATAACAATTTTGAATATTATGCACTGAATATTAGGGCTCCAGATTTCACAAATCAAGTACTTCTGGCCATAAAGGAAAAGACAGGGCCACATCGGAGGAATTAGAGAGAGGATTGAAAGAGCTGAAGGGGCTTGCAACCCCATAAGAACAACAATGCCAACCAACCAGAGCTCCTGGGGACTAAACCACTACCCAAAGACTATACATGGACAGACCCAGGGCTCCGGCTGCACCAATGGAAGGAGAAGCCCTTGGTCCTGCCAAGGTTGGGCCCCCAGTGTAGGGGAATGTTGAGGGGGGATGGGAGTGCATGGGAAGGGGAACACCCTTATAGAAGAAAGGGAGGGGGATGGGACAGGGGACCTATGTCTGGGAAACTGGGCAAGGGAATAACATTTGAAACGTAAATTTTAAAAATCCTATTTAAACAAACAAATAAATAAATAAATAAATAAGCAACAGCTTTACCCCACTCTCTTTAAGAGAGGGATCCTACTGATAAAAATTCAATAAAGGAACTTCACACAGCAATAGCAGCATAGCTCAAGTGGACTTCCACACATCTATGTTCTACTGAGTATTTTCTTCAAAAGCTGTTGGGCAAAAGCCTTCTCAGCAGCCCAAGAACTGCTCCCCAAAAGACGACATCTTTAAAACCAGGAAGCAAGGCTTAGCAACTACAAGAAGGAATTAGAATAACTCTCATAGCCCATCATGTTACAGTAGAATAAGATGAGAAGCCCATAGTAAGGAAAATATCAAACCACAAAAAGGCCTGGGAGCTGAATAAACCCTTCTTAAACACTGAGCCATTGAAGAAACCAGAGAGGAAACACAAAAATTCCTAGAATAAAAAAAAAAAAGAAAGAAATAAGGAAATCACAAGCGATGGGAGTATTGCAGTGCGACACTGCAAAGGCGACAGTAAGATGAAGGTTTCAAGCTGTCAAGGAGGACATAAAAACAACAGAAAATCTCAGATGATTAATCAACAATCAAAACCTCTGAGATTAATCTCAGAGAATTACCCATAATGCCCTTAGAAAATTAAGGGAAAGCAAAGCAAAAGTCAAAGACAGTAGATGAAAAACGAACGAGGAGTGGTGGAGCAGAAATTAGTGAAATGGGGAACGAACGAACAATATGAAGAATCACGGAACAAAAGAAAGACAAAACAAGAAGACAAAAAGAGATAAATCCTTTACTATGTTAACCAATGAGAAAAGACACAAAACAATGAAATTGAATATGAAGAATGGAACCTAACAATGGATAGAAATGAAATCTAGACGATCGTTAGGAAGTATACAGAAAACCCCTGATCCGCTAACCTGGAAAATCTCAAAGAAAAGGTAAACTCTGAGAGATGTATAAGCTACTAAGTTAATTCAGTAGGATGCAAATAATTTTTAAAAGATACATAGCAGATACCAAGGTTGAAGCAGTGACAGTCTCCCAAGGAAGCAAAGCTCAAGCTGGGACAGAAAACCTGCTGGATTCTATGACAGTTTCAAAAAATGCACACCAGTGCTCTTCAAGTTATTCTTCTGCAAATGGAGAGGGCGAGAGCAGTAGGAAGCACAGTGTGGAACGCCAGTACTATCCTGAGGCCACAACCAAAGACGCAACAACGTAAACCTCCAGACTGATTTCTACGGTGGGCATAGATGGAGAATTCTCAACTAAGGACTTGTAAAGAGAACTAAACAACACGTGCAATTATCAGGAACACAAAGGTAATTCCACAGATGCCAACTGAGAAATTTAACACAACACTTCAACTCAGGGTTAGAGATCACAGAGTGATTGTAAATTGATGGAGAAAAGGTCTTTGAGAAGCTTCTTCTTTTTTTTTTTCATGATAAAGTCCTTGAAGATACTAGGACTACAAGAAGAATATCTCAGTATAACATGTTTGTGTGTATCACATGCATCACAGCGGTATGTGATACAGTGTAAGTCTGTATTACACTCGATGAGGAAAGGAAAGGTTTCCCCCTAAATACCGAGAATGAGGTCTAGTACCTGCAAGTAGCCACTCTTAAAGTATTACAGCCTGTGAAGCCTGTGGATGAGAGGGCAAGAGAAAGCAGTACAAATGGGAAAAGTCAACATATCCCTTTCTCTAATATGTTTTTTCATTGAAATGTTCTACAAACATGGGGATGAAGAGATGATTTGCTGTATTTACTGAGTTCAAATCCCAACACCCACATCAGCCAGACCACACTGCCCGGAACTCCAACTCCAGAGATCCAATAACCTCATCCCGTCTCCCTAGACAACAGCACAAATATTAAATAAAAATCAAGTGATTTTAATAATAAATAATAATATAATAATCATATAATATTTATATTATAGAAATATAAATATTCAAGTGATACTAATAATAAATAAATAAATAAATAAATAAGGCCTCTAAAAGTCCACCAGAAACTATTAAATACAACAAATATCATCAGCGACATGACAGAATACTTGCGCGACAACCAGTAGCTTTTCCACATCTGAAAGCAACAGCTTTAGGAACTGTAGAAGGGGAGAGATTAAAGATCTAGAACCTGGAGAGCCATTTCACGTTCAGAGACTCACAAAGTTGATACTATAAACTCGGCGATATTTCTGAAAGCCATCTATGGATTCAACACATCCCCCTTCAAAACTCCAATGACTTTCTTCACAGATCTACAAAAAAAAATTCAAATTCACGTGGAAAGATCCAAAAGGCGTTGAGTATCCAAGAAATCCTAGGCGGAAAGAACAACACTGCAGGAGATGCTTCACCTCAAATCATATTATAGACGTAGACATAGCAGTTTTAAGCATCATGGTACTGACGATCAAAGCACAAACAATCTAAACTCACAGCAGAGAACCCGAAATGCTGTCTGAGCAAAGGGATAGTGGCCCACGTTGAGCAAATGTCATGGGAAGTCATGGTGATTTAGGATGCTGCAAGAAAAAACTGAAATGACATTGTCAAAGATAAGGAAGGAAGAAAAGGCGAGGAATGCGGCATTCAAAACTATGTGTGGAGGGATATTAGCTTAGATACTTCATATCTAAATACAATTTTTTAAGGAGACCATCCCTCCCCCTAAACTTTGCACCCAAAGGCCTGGGTTGCCCCACCCCCAAAAGCTGGGACACGTGAACTGGAATGAGAAAACCAGAAAGCGCTCAAGTTCTTTCTCAGCAAGGAATTCAGGAATAGAACAGCTGACCCATAATATTAACCAAACGAAGCACAAGCAATTAAAAGGGGAATCCAAAAAGAAAAAAAAATCACGTGTGGGTTTTAATAACCTAAAAATATTTATTACCCACTCATTTAGGAATCCAGTATCTGTCTGTTTGGCAAGGGCACTGGGT
This sequence comes from Rattus norvegicus, assembly GCF_021556685.1. Taxonomy (NCBI): domain Eukaryota; kingdom Metazoa; phylum Chordata; class Mammalia; order Rodentia; family Muridae; genus Rattus; species Rattus norvegicus. The sequence goes on along the minus strand of NC_141550.1, from coordinate 24,515,482 downwards.
GTTGAGAAATTTGGAATATAAACTCAGAATAAAGAAATGAGAGGTGGCCCCAAGGAGGTGTTTCATGGTTTCTTTGGGATCTCTCTTGGCTTTGTGGGAAAGTAGCAATCAGTGCAGCAGGGAGGAAATAATCTGGTACATATAAGGCAGCCATTTCTCAACTCGGAAGCTTTAGCCTTCTGTATCTTTCCTGCCCTGGGGCAGCTTACATGCAACCACGCATCCAGAGTGAGTTTCACTGTATTGTCCAGTCAAGGCGCTGGTCTTACTCTCCCAACTGCTAAAACCTTCAAGGGAACTGGCCAGGTCTTCCATGGTCTTCTTCTGACTGCTGCCAGGCAAGAGTCAGAAACCACTCTCCCAGGTGCTGCAGCCAATTCAGTGTAGGACCAGCTCACCTCCTCTTGTAACAGCATGTTTTTTTGTTTGTTTCTTTGTTTTTGTTTATTTTTTTGTTTTTTTATGAGCAGTAAGAAAAAAGAGAAAGAAAGAAGGAAAGAAAGAAAGAAAGAAAGAAAGAAAGAAAGAAGAAAAGAAGGTAGGAAAGAAAGTAGGAAGGTAGGAAGAAAGAGAGAGGGGGAAAAGAAAGAAGGAAAGAAAGAGGGAGGGCAGAAGGAAGGAAGAAGAAAGAAAGAAGAAAGATAGATAGATAGATGATAGATAGAGATTGCCTGACTGATGATGTCTGGCATTTGCCTTATTGGAGAATAATTTGACACCCTTCAATCTGGGATTGTTTGAAATCAGCTATTTTGATAGGCTGATGTGGTAGCCCTTGTGGTTGGCCAAAACTGGGTAGCTTAGCTATAAGAGTAGACTTAGCTTATAAGCTGCTTACGCATCAAGCAATGTCGTATCTCACTAGATATAGAAGGCCCTTTGCACTCACTCACTTAACGGGTACGGAGGATGGTTTACATTAATTTATTCTGAATCAGTAATAGAACTGATTTGTTGGCTGTAGTCTGCTGCCCCATCAACTGTCACATTCTCTTAAGCTTTACACCTTAGGTACAGCACATATCTCATCTCTATCAGGATGTTATTAAAATCAAAGCTAGTATACTAACTTCACAATACAGTCCTTTAGCTCTAATTCTGCGGTGTGATAAACCTATTTGATCTAAAACCACAGAATCATAGAAACTAGAATATCTGTGGTTTGACTAATGGAATTTGACGGTCATCTTTATGAGACGCGCGTGTTGGTTTTAGTTTTAATTGCTACTTTGACACAACCTAGAATCACCTGCCAAGAGAGTCTCCTGGGGAATCGCCTAGATTAGGATGACCTGTGGCAATGAGATGGAGCTTCGAGGGATTTTCTTAGGGCAACTGAGGTGGGAAGACCCATGCTGAATTGTGGGTGGGACCATTTCATGAGCTGGGACGTGCCCTGGAAGTGTGTATGTAAGTCTACTCTGCTTTTGATTGGATGTGATCAGTTGCTTCAAGTCCCTATGCCTTGACTTCCCAGCAGTGATGGACTGTAGCCTGGATCTGTGAGGTAAATAAACTCTTTCTCCCGTAAATTGTTATTTGAGGGCAATTGGAAATGAAGCTGGGACAAGACATTAACATTCACCAGGGTTCTCTGCTACATAAATCTTCATTGGTTAAACAGTAGACGTTTTCATTAGGCAGAGTTTTCAATTCAGCATACATCCTACTGTTCTGCTACCTCTCAACATGAATTTCTTTCATGGAGAATAGATATGTGTTTTCTCACCTGCTTCCCCAGGATTCCCTGAGGCTAGGTCTAATGCTTACTTGTGTGGTTTGACTTGCTCCTTGTAGGACCTTAGGCAAGTGATTTAACACCACCATCATTGAAGTCGCTTTCCTCACTGAGAGGAGACGTTACCCATCTTACATCATGAGTAATGAATCCATTATATAAAATACTCAAGTAGCTAGTCACAGTTGGTAAATAATAAATATCCATGTCTAATCTAATTATATATCGTCATCATCACCTGTAATTCCCTGCTAACTGGGTGATAGTGTTTTTGTTGTTGTTTTTAATAACAATATTTTAAATTACTATGTATTTTTGCCCAGCAAAATGAGAAAATTTGAGAAGGAAACAATAAGTGATTGAATGAAGTCTTCCCAAATACCTACAATGTGTACATAGCACCACCACAGTAGGACACTTGTCTATTGCAGGCTACGGTCAGAGTTCGAGACATGATAAACTTCTTGGGAAATAAACTTCCATTGAAACTATAGTAACCTATAGCCTCAAAAGAAGAGAAAAGAAAAGAAAAGCAATTTTCTTCCCTCTGTGAAATTTATATTTTCTTAAGCAACAATTGGTCCCATGACTGGCCATCAGATTTTCAGCCATTCATTCAGAGGAGTTGGGATACTATGCTTCCCAGACTGACTTTCGCCATGTGCTTATAATGATCTAAAACTCCTTGAAGTCTTTACTTGAGTTATTTCTCTGATTATTTTGTTTAAATTTGAACATCTCACCAACCCTCATTACAGATTTAAGAGAAATCGGCTTCTGCCATGTCATACAACAAAGCAACTGGAGTCCCGATTCTCTAAGTCCCCAGAGTCAGTGTCCTCTCCTGTATGTGACACCTCAAACATCCTAATAGCTCCCCCAGGGGACAAGGGAGTACGACCTGAACTGAGGATTTAATCCTGAAAACAGCAAAATAATAACAACTTACTTTTATATAGCTCTTCAAATCACTTAAAACACTATAAGACGATTCATTAAACTTGTGTTCCTGGCTGTTATGAGCAAATGCAAGTCCTGTTTCCTCTTCTATACCAACACGGAGCTATCGAGAAGTTAATCTTAATCAGAAGTACACAATTAGAACATGATATAGTAAAATTTCTATGAAAAAGCACTAGTTTATAACTTGGCGAATCTAATTCTTGTGTTTTTATCATGTGGCAGAGAGCTCTTCTGTCTTGCTTATATTTTTTAAAACAATAAAGTAAACTGTCTTCAGTTGTTCACCCTAAGGATAAAGCAAAAGCTGACTCCCACAAGCTTTTCTGATTTGTTTTGGTCTGTTTTGGTTGGTTTTCTGGTCAAACTGCATTCTTATTAGGGGTAAAAGTTTGACAGTCGTTTCTATTTATAGAAGCCCTCCTCTTCAGAAACCAAGACTAGAACATCCCTGCTTTGCCAGATTATGGTACCCAGAGGATGGAGAAAAAAAATGGAGCCCACACTCATCCAGGAAAATGGACCACACAGAAACTAACGTTAATTTATGTGAATATATGCTTCATTTTAAAAAACAACAGCAAAAACAAAAGCAAAGCAAAAGAAAAACACAAACAACAAAACAAAAACTGTTAACTGATCCCTTAGCTTTGGATCGTGATGTCCCATTTAGGGCAGAGCATTTTGAAGTAAAAGCCGTAAGTGCCACCCAAAACAATGGGCAGACACCCTCTGTTGGTGACATTGTTCTTCCATCAGTCAGTGGCGAGCAGATGGCAGTCCTTAGTTCATCCTAGCTTGATACCTGGCTTGGTGGCCAAAGCTGTTTTATGGCTGAGACTCATAAAAATCAAATCAAATCCAGGCAGTGTAGCACAGGAGGAAGACAGACTTACGGACAGCCATGCACGGACCAAAGACATCACCATGGGCCTCCCCTCCCTGTGGTCAGCTTGCAGTGGGAGCCACCTCAGTGTGTGAATAGGTGGTGGTCAGATGGGAGAGAAGTAGAGCGGCTTGGGCGTTACAAAGAGAGATGGAACTGGAGACTCAGGGTGGACAGGTGAAAGGAGCCTGTCTTGAGTGACCAGCCCTGTAATCTGGAGCCATGGCAAGGTCCCAGCTTGAGTGGCCTTTGAGGATGATGCCTGAGTCTGTGGTTATGTAGTAGCAGGGGTAGTGGTGATGTCAGTGGCTCATATTTCCACTAGAGAACATGGGGACATCCCTGATGGGACAGCTGTCGAGGGACCACATGGGTGTTCAAGGGCTGTGCAGAACTGGTCTCCTTTCAATGGCTGTGGGGCTCTGGATAACTGGCCATAGCGATTACTGGTGGCAGAATTTCAGAGAGCAGGCCCTGTGTCTCACTCAGGCAGCACAGTGGAGCTGGCCTCCGGTGGCAAGGGCATGAGTAAGCCAGCTCTAATAGAGTGAGTATGAGAGAACTGACCTTGCCATTCATCTGCCATAGGGTAGCACCGGTGCAGAGGTGATGTCCCCTCCAGTCCTCCATTCCCCCATCCTCCCACCCCTGCTATCTTGGGCAGTTAGGAAAGCTGCCTACATGGTCATGAGCATGGGAAAGCTGGCCCTGGCTCTCACCAGCTGTAGCACTTGAGGTAAACAGGCCATGTACTAATCATCATGACAGAGCTGACCCTGGGGGAGGGGGTTGTTCAGGTAAGCCAGTGCCAAGAGGGAGAACAAAGGCAAGGAAGAGTCGGCCCTGACACACATCTTCCTTGAGGTGGCATGCATGCAGGGTAATGCCTTCTCCCCTTCCCCCTCACCGTCTGTGGTGCTTAGGTGAGCTGGCCCTGGGGTTATGAGGACAGGAGAGTAGTCCCTGTCCCTCACCATCTGCAGCAGAGTAGAGCTGGCCCAGGTGGCAGGGGTAAGCCAGCTCTAGGGGCATGAGCAAGGGAGAGATGTCCCTGTCACTCCTCTGGCATGAAGTGGCATGTATGCAGGAATGATGCCCTCCCCCTCCCCTCTGCCATCTGTAGTGGTCAGGAAAGCTGTCCCAAAGAACTAGCCCTGCCTCCTCACTGCACTTGGGAGAGCAGAGCTGGCCCTGCCCCTTACCTGAGCAGCCCAGTGGAGCTGACCCTGATGTCCCAGGTGAGTCATCCCTGAGGGTTTGAGAGACTGAGATCTGGCCCAGCCTCTCTCAGGCTGCAGCACTTGGAGAATGGGCCCCTCTCCTTGACTGGGCAGCTGAAGGATCTCCATGACAAGAGGCAACAACAGGATACTGGAAGGAGTCCCGATAAGGACCTAATATTAATGGCGTCACATAATCGAAAGATCTCGGGGCAGACCAGTGACTCACTGCAATGAATAATTGCAAATGAAGATGTGTGGACAGAGAGAGGGGTATACTGTGGGACACACTGTGACACACTGCAGCTTCCATGATGAGATGTTTTCTATGCTTTGGGTTTTGTTGTCTGTTTGTGCATTTTTATTCGTGGCGGGGTTGCAAAGAAGAAGGGTGGATATGAGGGGGGAGATCAGCAGGAGTAGGGTGCACGATGTGAAAATCACAGAGTCAATAAAAAGCTTGTTTGTTTGTTTGTTTGTTTGTTTGTTTTAAAAAGCCAGACATTCTGGATAATTACCAAGGAACCGTGAGACAACCCTGCAGTTGCACATATGACTTTAAGTCAATTGTGACAACATATACAAGACCTGTGCAAGATTAAGGCATATAACATCCCAGCATAGTGACAGAAGGTAGACGAAAAGTCGTATCCCCTGGCTGAATAGCCTTACCACTGGAAGTTGAGAGCTGCTTGGGAATAAAGACTCCATTTTTATTTAAGGATCTGACCACTGGTAGCAGGAGCATACTTGAGTGTCTGCATACATCATCAAGAAAATATAAGTGGCACAAATTCAGTTTGATTATGAAATAAAGAAGAAAGGAGACACAAATTTTGTGGGTAGCAGAAGGGTAGATCTAGGAAAAGATAGAGGAGAGTTACTAATATCAAAATGCATTACATGAAATTCTCAACAAACTAATAAAATATATATTTTTAAAAATTAGCTGAAGTTGGCAAGATGGCTCATCAGGTAAGGCGCCTGCTGGTAAACCTAAGGTTCTGAGTTCATTCCCCAGAACCCACATGGGGGAAGAAGAAAGCCAGTTCCCAGGAGCTGCCTGACTTACATATTTTTTCCAATATCCACCTGTATCCTGTGGTAATTACTGCACATACACACAAAAACATGATACCTGAAATCTTTAAAAATTTAACACAAATCATAAAGTCAGTAATTACTCAGAGTATTTCATAGATTTCAGATAGACAGACAGACAGATAGACAGACAGACAGGTGGGAGCAGATACCTGACTCTAGCAAGTTGTTCTCTGACTTACATACATGCATTGGACGTGTGTGTGTGTGTGTGTGTGTGTGTGTGTGTGTATGCACATGCCCACCCCACCACACACACGCAGACAGATAAATAAATAAATAAATAAATAAATAAATAAATAAATAAATAAATGTAATAAGAAAAGTATTAAAATTTCCAAAGTTTTAACAGTTACAGTCAGGTTCAAAAGTCCTAATCCAAAGTTCTTTCTGTGACTCAGAACAAACTGTCAGCTGTGAGGTCTTATAAAATCAGAAACACCTTATAACTTCCCAATATACAATAACAGTATGAATATTTCAATTCCAAGAGAAAGGGACAAATGAAAAACAAGGAAAGACTACACCAAAGAAATACTGAGGCTCAGTGAGGCAAATACATTCATATGCCTGGCTCCTCTAACTCACTGGGATTTCTACCAAAATTTAGGCTCACATCAGAGTCTCGTGCATGAAGGTTTTACCCCATTGGAAAGACTTTGCTTTGAAGAGGGAGGTCTTGGGAATCTCTTCTGGAACCAAGGCTGTCTTCAGGGAACCATACACTGTGGGTTACTGTTGCTGGGGTGAAACGCCATGACGAAAGCGAGTTGTGGAGAAAAGGGTTTATTTGGCTTACACTCTTGGATCACTGTTCATCACTGAAGAAAGTCAGCACAGGAACTAACAGGGCAGTAACCTGGAGGCAGAAGTTGATGCAGAGACCATGGAGGGGTGATGCTTACTGGGTTGCTCCTCATGGCTTGCCCTGCCTGCTTTCTTATAGCACCCAGGTCCACCAGACCAGGGACGGCACTACCCAGAATGGGCTGGGCCTCCCAGATCAATCACTTCTTAAGATAATCCCCTACAGTTGGGTCTTATGGGGGCATTTTCCCAATTAAGGTTTCCTTTTTTCAAATGACTCTCGCTTGTGTCAAATTGACCAAAAAACTACCCTCTGTACTTCCTGACTTCCCAGGCCTGCGTTTGACTTTATGATACTTGAGTTTTATATGCCTGCAAAATCAGAATCATGCAGACAAACATGGAGGATTGTTGGAACTTGAACAGTTGTTATGCCCTTCTTGACCATTGCTTTAGTAGATTCTGAGTATCTAGGTGGCTGAATGTGGGAGATACTTTCTTAGAAAGACCTGTTCCAGAAGGGAGTCCAGGACCTCTTTGACGCAAAGTCTTCCCAGTGGAGTAAAACCTATGAACCTTAAAATGGGCAAGGTCCAGTTGATTCCTTGTATGTTCTATTGCCACAGTACAAAACATTGCCTTCTTTCTAATGGAGTTTCTGTCTTCAGGAAAAAAAAAAACAAGAGAAAGAAAAGAAAAAAGAAACTCACCCTCCTGGGCTACAACTTTATACATATTACCCAGCTCCCTCTGGGAAAACTGTAAATCTTTTAAAGACTTTCACTTCTGACTTTTGCTTATTTATTTTTCTTTTTCCTTTACAGTTATTAAAAGCATGCCACAATCTGAATTTAAGATGCCTTTAAATTTCCTTCACTGGGTTAATTAGTCTATCACTTTAAATTCGTTCTCCCACAATGACTCAGGACAAGGGCAGGATATAGACACCACTCTTCAGTGACCATTAGGAAGGCCTCTGGTACATGAGCAAGGAAGCCCTTACTCCCGTCTGAAACCTTGTGAGCATAATATCTGTTGTTTCTGCTGACCTCAGCATTCTGTTCTTCTCACCTTCCCAACATCATCACTCAGTAAGCACTGCTTACAGCAGTCGAGGGCTCTCAAAGCCGTATCTCCAGAGATGTCCTAATTCCTCCCTCTAGGCAGTTCCAAAGGCCGATGAGCAATATGGTCAAGTTTAGTCATCACTGACACCCCCAAATCAATAGATTAAAATGTTTGAAAAATTTAAAGACATGAAATAACTATGTGTAAATGGTCTATAGTGTGGTCAGAGATATCACTTTAAATAAAAAATTTAAGTTGAACTGTAAATTCATAAGAAAGATACATTTAGCAAGATAATATTTGTCAATAAAATACTCAAAATTATATAAACTGTGCAGCCACTAAATAGTAGAAAGCAGGGATGGTGAATACCAGATCAAATTAAGCCAAAAGAAGGCAGATGGTATCATAGAGACAAGATGGACCTTTCACAGTGAGCATGCTCAGAAGCACATGCACATATGATTAGGTCACAGAACACAAAAAAGATTTTGCTTCACTGAAGAGAAAAACTAAAAATATAGATATAGTTAAAGAATTTAATCTCTCTTTCTCTCTCTCTCTCTCTCTCTCCCTCTCCCTCTTTCACACACACACACACACACACACACACACACACACTTAAGGAAAAACATTGGCAAGTCCCCAATATATAGGGCTTAACCTGTGGTCCAAAGGGGAAAATTAAATTATATTGACCTTATTGACACTGGAGTTGAGAGAAGGTAAAGTTGGGACATATACTTCTACCTTGATATTAAAAAGGACATGAGAAAATTGACCCTGAAGTAAGGACAGGAAAGTAATGAAATATAGCAGGAGGGATGTGCCCCGTGGCCTCATGCATACTAAGGAAGTGCATAGTCAGTTTACTGCAAAGTCTCTTCTCCAGACAGCTTTTCAAACTTTCTCCTTCCTCTCCCTTTCTATCCCAGGGACAACAAGCTAGTTGGAAAGGCAGGTGACCTTCTGTGTGCAGGTCAGAAGCTTGATGTCCGTCTCCTAAAAGCCAATTCAGTTTTCATGCCTGTGATGGTTTGTACTATACGCTTGGCCTAGGGAGTGGCACTGTTGGGAGGTGTGGCCTTATTGGAGCAGGTGTGTCACTGTGGGTGTGGGCTTTAAGACCCTCACCCTAGCTGCCTGGAAGCCAGTCTTCTCCTAGCAGCCTTCAGATGAAGATGTAGATCTCTCAGCTCCTCCTGCACCATGCCTGCCTGGATGCTGCCATGTTCCTGCCTTGATGATAATGGACTGAACCTCTGAACCTGTAAGGCAGCCCCAATTAAATGTTGTCTTTGTAAGACTTGCCTTGGTCACGGTGTCTGTTCACAGCAGTAAAACCCTAAGACAATGCCCATCACCTGAAAGCCAATCAAGTTCTCTGCTGCAATAATGAACGAGCTTGTGAGGGATGACCTGCTCTTCTCAGAGTCTGAGCATCCAAGCGTAAGCTTTGCTATCCACTCCCAGAACACAGCCTACCAGCCTCAACACCCCTATTAAATTTGAAGTGAGGGGACCATTCCATAGCTATGGAGTGTCACAAAAAGGACAATAATTAAAATAAATGTGGGAATTAATTAAATACAAAAGAACAAGGAATAGATGAAAGCCAAGGGAAACTACCAAACTAGACCACTCTGTGGGTAGAAAGAAAAGTTTATTGGGTATCAAACTGACAAGTCAAATCTTTCAGGGGAAGGAGGCAGAGAGAGGCAAAATGGCAGACTAGCAAACCAATTTAATAGGACAGCCAACAGGGATAAAGTGTTCAGACTGGGGCAGGCTGTTTGAGTAGCAAACAGATAGATGCCCTTGCCCCAGGTAGTTGGCCTTCGGGGCAGATTAATGGAGGTTCCCAGTAAATAGAAGTTGGCCTTTAGAGATTCCTAAGGAATGCTGAATTTAGGCTTCTGCTTACCTAGTAACAATTCTGCCATTAGCACTGTCATTTGGGGGACACACTTTGAACATAAGAATTGTAGAAACATGGGGTTGGGAGCAGAATGAATAACTGGGCAAGAGCTGTAAATGTAGGACAAGGGTAATCTGAACAGTAAGGAGAACGCTGTGCAGAACAAGGAAAGATAGATTCATTTTAGGATCAAGGGCTCTGATTTTTCTTTCAAGGTTCTTTGCTTTGCTTTTGCTCTATGAATGTTTAACAATGTAAAGAGCACCTTGACTTGAAATCATATGTGAGGTATATACAGTGTTTTTTTTATAATGTGTTAGTCAGACTTTCCTTTTGGTTCATTGTTTCACTCTGCCATAGAAAGATAAGGCAGGTAGAACAGCTCACACCATGACAACCGGATAGCCTAGAGGAATTTCCCATGATCCCTTATTATTCCTTTTATTTCACCCGCCCCTAGTCCAGAGGACAGTGCATCCATATTTGAGGTGCACAGGTCTCCCCTGTAGTGAATCCTCTCTAGCAATGACATCACAGACAGACCCAGAGTTATGCTTCCTAATCTAGGAGATTCTCATTCTGTGCTTCTTAACCACAGTGACAGTTAGACTGGCTTCCCACAAGGCCATCTGCCAGTCCCCACCTACCTCTCCCCAAGGTCCTTTTCATGCACACAGCTGTTCAGACTAACACCCCGTCTTATGTAAGATGATTGTGCCCTGTGTATTGCCAGCAAGGTACTTTCCTAGAGAGAGAATCATTGAAACAGAACTTCTATTCTCTATGCAAGGGTCTATGTTATACTCTGTTTACCGTCCCTGTGACTGAATACCTCAGACTGGATGATTTAGTAAGAACAAAGGTGTATCTGGTGTGCGATTCTGAAGTTTTGGAAGTTCAAGATTAGGTAGCTGCCTCTGGTGAGCTGCTTCTTTGTGGTGGTGACACAGTCCCTGCTGCACAGGACACCATTTGGTGAGATGGAATATCTCCTGTCCTACACCTCTGCTCTTCCTACAAACTCCCAGCCCTGTAGCTCCTGCAAGTGCTTGCTTTATAAGCATAAGGACCTAACTTCAGATCCCAACACCCACGTGAAAAACCAGATGTGATAGCTCACATCTGTAACCCCAACACTGTCAGGCAGAGACGAGCGGGAGAGGGGAGCCCCAAGCCTTGCTAGTGCGGTAATCTAGACAAAGTGTTGTGCTCTGGGTTTAATGAGAGACTCTGTCTCAGACACTAAGTCAAAGTTTCAGAATAAGACACCTGATAGCATTGCTAGCCTCCACGTACCTTCAGGCATTGGTTTTGAGCACCCACATGTGTGCGATCACACAAAAAAATAAAGCTGGGTCCCTTTGATTCAAGACCACACCCTTATAGCCACCTTTAACCTGCTTTCTGTCCTGACGAACAGACACCATAGTTAGATTGTGTCCCAGTATTTAATATCTGACAGCGGATTAAACTTCGAACAGAAGTTAGATGGAGGCTTTCGTTACCCATCATTCTGCTCTCTGATAACTCTGAAAGAGAAAAATATGGAAGCTTCTTCTCAACAGGAATTAAACAGTTCCTCAAAACACCAGCTGGGGACAATTTGCATCCAAATCATCTTTAAAGGACAGTTCATTTGATATAGGTTCTTGCTCTCCTTTCAAACCAATCAAAGCCCACACCCTGCCAAGCCAGGGTGTTTCAGCTGTTACAATGCTTTAAAAGCCAATGGTACCTACAAAAAGTAAAATTACTCAAAGAAGAAAATTGTCACCAATCCCATCGGCTGTGTCAGGAACTCAATGGTTGCCTATCATCTTTTAAAACTACTACATTTCAGTAGAAAAGGGCCATTAGACTTCCAAATGGAAAAGAACCTTCTGTGGGCAGCCAAGCCAGCCTTCTGTGAGAACGTTCTGACCAAGGTCCAGCCTACTTGCAAATGTTCCCCTTTAATCCGGAGCTGATCGCAACTTTTCAGGCTCTAAATTCAGCTTTCCTACCCTTTGCACATAAGGTCTTCAGCCCATGGATCACCGTGCTTCCTGTTCAAACTACGAAGATCTCTACCCACTATCGTTGGGATAGTTGTTTGTAATCTTATCCTGCCCAGGAATTCAAAGAAACCAGAGCTGAATTCACTACAGAACTTCCAAGTACAATCTCCCTCCACAGCAAGGTAGAGAGTAGCATAGCTGAGTGCTTCTCAGGCTGACGCAGTTCAACAGACATGGGATTCCAGCTGTTTTTCTTCCCTCTTTCTTTCTTGCTCCTCCTATAGGGTATTAGGTTAAGCATTAGCTTACCAAGGCTCTGCTTAATAGGGCACAAACAAAGCTTTAACCCGTGGCCCTACACAGCTTCATTTTCCTGCATAGTCTTCCCACCTCCCCCCCCCCAAAAAAAAAAGCATTCTAGGAGATTGCTATTAGAGTCATTTGCTCTGCCTGGGGGCTAATTACTCTATTTGGTTCATTTTTGAAAATATTATGTTACATCCAAAGGCAAGAAATTGATGGTGGCTTGTTCCAGGTTTGCTTATGTAATTTCTGAGAGATTAAATTAGTTAATCAGAAATTATGCGGGCTAAAATAGATCTGTCGGTTTCTAAATCTACAGTAGAAAATTGCTTTTTAAAAAATAATTTGAATGGTGTGTTGTTTAAATATTTTTTAGCCTATTCTCTCAATTATGAGACTTGAGTTTAACAGTGCCATTGGACAGCAATGAGCAATGAAAGAAGCCAAGGAGAATAGAAGGCAAACACCTATTCGTGACCTCCTTGAGATGAGCCTACAGAATGTACATCCACGAGTAGCACAGGGACCCCTCAGGAGGCGAGGTGGAAGGGAAACCTAGAAATTCTTGGTGAGGAGAAAACTAAAGAACATCTCAGCTTTTGTTCCTTCATCTGAAACATAGCCACCACCATGCCTACCTTGTGTGTGTTTATAAAAGCAAGAAGAAGCTTGAAAACTGCTAACCGGATGCTGGACCCAAGCTTCATGCTTAATACACTGAACTCGAGTTTGGTATACTTGATCTCTGGTCTAGCTAGTTAGCAAGAAGTTATACCAGCCAGGTTGGGGGTAGTTGGGAGTGACTAGGAGTCTCTGGGCTGAGGAAGACCACATCACTATGGAATAACTTTCTCTGTATTTAGAAAATGGCTATTGGTTCTATTTCTGCATTTACAGGCAATGATAAAATTCATTTATTATATCACCTCTGTGTGCAGGAGAAAAGGGAGGAATACACAGGTCATAGTATGTGTATGAGGGCCAGAAGACAATTTGAAGGGATGTGTTCTCTTCTGCTATATGGGTTCTGGAAATCAGATTCAAGTTATCTGGCTAAAAGGTAAGCTCCTTTACCCTGAGCCATCTTCTGGGCCACCATATGTATGTATGTGTATATATGGGATATCTATCTATCTATCTATCTATCTATCTATCTATCTATCTATCTATCTGGATGGATGGATGGATAGATAGATAGATAGATAGATAGATAGATAGATAGATAGATAGATAGATAGATAGATAGATAGATAGATATCCAGAAGCTGGGGGTGAAACACCTACAAGAGTGATTTTCAGCTCTTGACCCATGTTGGCGCTTCTATTAAAAAGGTGGGTGCCCAGACCCACTTCCCCTCCCCCACTCTGGACTGTTTCATTTCACAGCAGATTATTCTGCAGTGCGGAAAACCCTGATGTGAGTGGGCTCAGCTGACAGACCATGGTGGTGCAAGGGTGGGGTCTCAGTATCAGGGAGCCTGAGGCAAGAGTTTTACCAGCTCAGAGACACCAACGAAAAGAATAAATGCGTGATAATATATAAAAGTAGAAAAAATACACAATGAAATTGCTATATAGCTACTGTCTAAATTTACTAATGGCTAGCTATTGCTATATCAATACTCATACCCATTTATATTTATAATTTACCCACTTATACATATAAATGCATAGCTGAAAAGCTTAACCCACAGACATTTGATATTTCACTCTTAATGAGCCCAGTGGTTACCTATGAATAAAGACATTTTCTTCATTACCACTCTGCAAAAATTGGCACTGACTTTGTTTTTAACAAAACTAAGTTACATCTTGGGTTTTTTTTATGCTATTTTCTTTAATTTAGAGAATACTTTATTAGTTTTTGTAATCAAACCCACGTATATAGGACCTTACATATTTAATACAGTGTGTTACCCCTGTACAAATGGAAAAAACTTAAGTTCAACATTTCTAGACCAATATGGCTGTTAATTTCTGAACAGTGCCAACTCAACACAGTAAACGGGGATACTTTTTTCGAAAGTTGACAGCACAGGTAAAGTTTCAAAAAATTCAAATTATATATCTGTATATATACATTTATATTTATATAAAAAGACCAATAATAGCAGTGTGTTATGCATCAACAGCAGCAACAGCTTTTCCAGGTTCTGCAGTCATCTGAACAAAACTGTAGAGACATCCAGCACACTCCATTAAAAAAAAAAAAGTAAAAAAACAAAACCCGAGAAAACAGCACAGTTCTGTTACTCTTGTGGTACCTGGCACCATTTTTTTTTAATTAGCTTCTCAATCATCATCTGGAAAGAAAACATTCTGAGCAACATCATTAAAAACAGCTCTGATAAAGCATGGTCACTACTACGTATCATAAAGCAGGTACAAGCTATTTTACATCCACAGAGGTATGATACAGTACTGTCCTACATCTATAATACTAGAGGATACAATTTAAAAGGCATTATTTGAGACTTGATTCTACTTTTCCAGCAGAGGGCCCAAAGGATGGTGTGACACAGCTTTGTAAAGAAACATACTCTAGACAGGATTTCCTTTCACTAGTGGCACACTTCTAAGGATTCATTCTCTCCAAGAATGTCAGCTAAAACCGTTATTAAAAAAATGAAATATCCCTAGAACAAAACGGTATAACCACCGGATTCACATGAAGATGACCTAGTGGAGACAAGCTGGACCTCACCTTACCAACAAGCTATCAAATCTGTTATGTTTAAACAGTGAGACCTCCAAGGAAGGAGATGCCAAGTAGTGCTTCAAAGCTTCGGACCACAATCAAACACAGCATCCTTTTCAACAGAAGCAGAAGCTCATCTGAATATGCTCATGGATGCTGACATCAACATTTAATCATCTCCTCACTCATCCAGGAAGAGGGGGAGATCAGTTACTACTGTACTTTATTGTGTTCAACCAAATCACCATGTTACAAAAATAGCAAGCTGCCATAATAAAAAATAAGGCTCCTCTATACAGCACCAGATAGCATCATTTTACTTTCAAGCCTAGAAATTGCACACTTGTATATAAACCAACCGAAGATGAGGATTGAGAGTTCATCTTGGTGGATTTTTCCTTTGATGAATATGAAGTGTCCTTCCTTATCTTTTTTGATGACTTTTAATTGAAAATTGATTTTATTTGATATTAGAATGGCTACTCCAGCTTGCTTCTTCTGACCATTTGCTTGGAAAGTTGTTTTCCAGCCTTTCACTCTGAGGTAGTGTCTGTCTTTGTCTCTGAGGTGTGTTTCCTGTAGGCAGCAGAATGCAGGGTCCTCATTGCGTATCCAGTTTGTTAATCTATGTCTTTTTATTGGGGAGTTGAGGCCATTGATGTTGAGAGATATTAAGGAATAGTGATTATTGCTTCCTGTTATATTCATATTTGGATGTGAGGTTATGTTTGTGTGCTTTCATTCTCTTTGTTTTGTTGCCAAGACGATTAGTTTCTTGCTTCTTCTAGGGTATAGCTTGCCTCCTTATGTTGGGCTTTACCCTTTATTATCCTTTGTAGTGCTGGATTTGTAGAAAGATATTGTGTAAATTTGGTTTTGTCATGGAATATCTTGGTTTCTCCATCTACGTTAATTGAGAGTTTTGCAGGATACAGTAACCTGGGCTGGCATTTGTGTTCTCTTAGGGTCTGTATGACATCTGTCCAGGATCTTCTGGCCTTCATAGTTTCTGGCGAAAAGTCTGGTGTGATTCTGATAGGTCTGCCTTTATATGTTACTTGACCTTTTTCCCTTACTGCTTTTAATATTCTTTCTTTATTTTGTGCATTTGGTGTTTTGACAATTATGTGACGGGAGGTGTTTCTTTTCTGGTCCAATCTATTTGGAGTTCTGTAGGCTTCTTGTATGCCTATGGGTATCTCTTTTTTTAGGTTAGGGAAGTTTTCTTCTATGATTTTGTTGAAGATATTTACTGGTCCTTTGAGCTGGGAGTCTTCACTCTCTTCTATACCTATTATCCTTAGGTTTGATCTTCTCATTGAGTCCTGGATTTCCTGTATGTTTTGGACCAGTAGCTTTTTCCGCTTTACATTATCTTTGACAGTTGAGTCAATGATTTCTATGGAATCTTCTGCTCCCGAGATTCTCTCTTCCATCTCTTGTATTCTGTTGGTGAAGCTTGTATCTACAGCTCCTTGTCTTTTCTTTTGATTTTCTATGTCCAGGGTTGTTTCCATGTGTTCTTTCTTGATTGCTTCTATTTCCATTTTTAATTCCTTCAACTGTTTGATTGTGTTTTCCTGGAATTCTTTCAGGGATTTTTGCGATTCCTCTCTGTAGGCTTCTACTTGTTCTCTAAGGGAGTTCTTTATGTCTTTCTTGAAGTCCTCCAGCATCATGATCAAATATGATTTTGAAACTAGATCTTGCTTTTCTGGTGTGTTTGGATATTCCGTGTTTGCTTTGGTGGGAGAATTGGGCTCCGATGATGCCATGTAGTCTTGGTTTCTGTTGCTTGGGTTCCTGCGCTTGCCTCTCGCCATCAGATTATCTCTAGTGTTACTTTGTTCTGCTATTTCTGACCGTGGCTAGACTGTCCTATAAGCCTGTGTGTCAGGAGTGCTGTAGACCTGTTTTCCTGTTTTCTTTCAGCCAGTTATGGGGACAGAGTGTTCTGCTTTCAGGCGTGTAGTTTTTCCTCTCTACAGGTCTTCAGCTGTTCCTGTGGGCCTGTGTCTTGAGTTCACCAGGCAGGTTTCTTGCAGGGGAAAAGTTGGTCCTACCTGTGGTTCCAAGGCTCAAGTTTGCTCGTGGGGTACTGCCCAAGTCCTCTCCGCGGCGGCAGCAACCGGGAAGATCTGCGCCGCTCTTTCCGGGAGCCTCCGTGCACCAGGGTTCCAGATGACGTTTGGTGTTTTCCTCTGGCGTCTGGATGTGCACAGAGTGCAGTCTCTTCTGGTTTCCCAGGCGTGTCCGCCTCTCTGAAGGTTTAGCTCTCCCTCCCACGGGATTTGGGTGCAGAGAACTGTTTATCCGGTCTGTTTCCTTCAGGTTCCGGCGGTGTCTCATGCGCAGGGGTCCTGCCGCTCCCGGGCCCTCCCCTATGGGAACCCAGAGGCCTTATACAGTTGCCTCTTGGGCCAGGGATGTGGGCAGGGGTGGGCAGTGTTGGTGGTCTCCTCCGCTCTGCAGCCTCAGGAGTGCCCACCTGACCAGGCGGTGAGGTCTCTCTCCCACGGGGTTTGGGAGCAGAGAGCTGCTGCGGGCCGGGATCCACGGGTGTGGGACTTCCGGTAAACACAGGAAGTGCCCGGTCCTAGAGGAATTTTGCCTCTGTGTGTCCTGAGTTCACCAGGCAGGTTTCTTGCAGGGGAAAAGTTGGTCCTACCTGCAGTTCCAAGGCTCAAGTTTGCTCGTGGGGTACTGCCTAAGTCCCCTCCGCTGTGGCAGCAACCGGAAAGATCTGCGCCGCTCTTTCCGGGAGCCTCCGTGCACCAGGGTTCCAGATGGCGTTTGGTGTTTTCCTCTGGCATCTGGATGTGCACAGAGTGCAGTCTCTTCTGGTTTCCCAGGCGTGTCCGCCTCTCTGAAGGTTCAGCTCTCCCTCCCACGGGATTTGGGTGCAGAGAACTGTTTATCCGGTCTGTTTCCTTCAGGTTCCGGCGGTGTCTCAGGCGCAGGGGTCCTGCCACCCCTGGGCCCTCCCCCACGGGAGCCCAGAGGCCTTATACAGTTGCCTCTTGGGCCAGGGATGTGGGCAGGGGTGGGCAGTGTTGGTGGTCTCCTCTGCTCTGCAGCCTCAGGAGTGCCCACCTGATCAGGCGGTGAGGTCTCCGGGTTTTTTTTTTATTTTTGGTTGTTTGGGGCCTTATTTTCAGATGGGGTCTTATGTACTTCAGGCTGGCCTTAAACTCACTACGCAGCCAGGAAATTTCCTTGAACTATTTGTTGACTTCCTTTCTCTGCCTCCCAGGTCTTGAGACTAGTCAGCACACCCAGCTACATAGAGACTGTTTTCATTGCAATTTCTGGTTGACAGGGAAACTGAGCAGAAACTAAAGGCCCATTAAAAGCATTCCCACATAGTCCACGCTGGCCCTGTCCCAGGCGACACACACCCAGCCTCCTCCTCTGTCAACACCTGCAAGCAGTGTCACACATCAGTAAGAAGCGATGACACCAAGGCCACTGCATACTTGGAGTTTTGCTCTGGATGTTGTATAGTCTGTAGTTTTGGACCAGTGCATCAGGCAATAGAATGCCATACAGTGTACTTTCATAGCCTTAAGCCGTCCTCCCTGCTCTCTTATTCCCTGCTCCCTGACCTCAAACACTGTCAGTCACTGACCTTTTCACCATCCCTATAGATACTGTTTTCTAGAAGGTCAAACAGTTGGAATCACGATGATGTAGCTTTTCCAGATTGCTATCTATTTCTCACTTAATAAGAAGCATTCTGGGGTCTTCATGGGATCGGGTGGCTTTGAGAACCTCATTTCTTTTTAGTGCTAAAGAATGTTCCGTTGTCTGAATGTACCAGGGTACATCCATCCACCTCTTGAGGAACACCTTAATTGCTTTTGAGGTTTGGAAATAGGAATAAAGCTAGCTGCTTCCGGATTAGGAAATGGCCAATTGTGATATAAGTCCATGGTGAGATTTTTGCATGAGCATAACCTTTCTATGCCATAACATGTCAAAGGTTTCTGTGAACACTGGAGAAGTTATTATGCATGACGTACTTAATATCCAGGGCTCAGTAAGGGCTGCAGAGTGTCAGCTATGATTATGAGACAGGAAAAGGTCTCGAGTTTAATGTGTACATGAATTTCCTAGAGGGTTTGCATTAAATTATACACTTTAAGGTTCTCATTGCAGAGATTATGAGATGCTGTCTGTATTTGTACTCAGGAGTATACACTTTAATTAGCACCTCAGGTGTCCCAAGACAGGGTGATGGGACACGTTTGAAGAGAGCAGCAATGCTGGATTTCATCTGAGGAGCGCCAGAGATAATGATATGATGAGAAGCATGACGTATTGGAAAACAAAATAAACATTATGAAGGAGGTAAGCAGCCAGCCAAGGGAGTCAGTCTTGAAGGGCTGCTATGAAAACGGTTACAAATTAAGAACTGGGAGGTGGAGACACAGTTGTAAAATACCAATTTCCTTGTTTGTGTGTCTGTAGGTGTGTGGGGTGAATGTGTGTGTGTGTGATGTACGTGTGGATTCTGGAGGGGGTGTATGTGTGTGGAGCGTGTATCTCTGTGTATGTGCACATGTGTGTATGTGTGTATGTGTGTGATATACTCATGTATATGAGGACTGTCTTTGTGAGATACATGTGTGTGTGTGTGCATCCTTGCCCGTGTTCACACAGACTAGGTAATCCCTACTCTTATAGACCATATACCCCTTTACAGGAACCCCCAAGGCATCAGCCCTTGAAATTTTAAGTGCTCATAACACAGAAAAGTCATGTAGAGTAATTATGTGAAGAAAAACCTCATGCTCATAGTTCACGGTTGCTTCTTTGGAGGCTCATTTGGCAGACAGATGTGAGCTGCTGTCTCCTTCAAAGTTTGGAGCAAACGTATCGTTGGTGGAACATGGTGCTCTGAATCGACAGTCACTTACATTGCATCATGGTCACCTTGGGTCCATAAACTTTCCATCACCTCAAACATTCATCATTTCTTTGCATGAGAGCGTGCCAAGTCCTCCTACTCAGCTACTTTGAAACAACAACCCATGTTTTATTGTGTCCTGTGTATCACTTAACTAGAAATAAGTTAGCCTTTGAAAAAGGAATTAAGAGTTTATATGTTCTTAACCTCCATTCATATGAAAACTGGCATACAGTATGTCTGTATCATGACATCCTTCAAAATCAGTGCTTACATCTAGATGACTAAATAAATTATATAACTATACATATATTTCATATATAGAATATATATTTATGTATTGTATAATAATATATATATTCATGTATTGTTATATTACATATTCATATTATATAGTATATAATACATTGTTTATATCTTGTATATTATAAATATGTGTAATTATGTATAATTATATAACATATAATATATACAATTCTTTATTATATTTTATTGTATCTTTTAAAAATTTGTGTGTCTGTGTGCGTCTGTGTGTGTGTATGTGTGTGTGTGTGTGTGTGTCTGTGTCTGTGTGCATGTGCGTGATGTATACATGTGTCCCTGTGAGGATGTATGTATGTATGTATGTCGGTGGAGGCACTGAGTCCATTTCCATGTCTTCTTTTTTTTTTTTTTCTTTTTTTTTTCCGGAGCTGGGGACAGAACCCAGGGCCTTGCGCTTGCTAGGCCCAACCCCCCATGTCTTCTTCCTCCACTGCTCTCCACCTTAGTTTCCAAGACAAGATCTCTCTCACTGACCATGGTATTCACTGATGTGGGTAGGTGGGTAGACTGCCTGATCAATAATCACTAGAGGTCTGCCTGTCTCTGCCTCCAGAAACTGAGGTTGCACATGCGCACTACTGAGCCCATCCGTCAGTCTGTTTTGTAGTGAGTCCTGAGAATCCATGCTCAGTTCCTCATGTTTTATAAGGCAAGCACTTGAGAGACTGGATCACCTCCCCCATCTTTAAACAGTCTTCATGGGAAGTTGTAGATAGTTCTCCAACATGAAATAGAACAAGTAAGTCAAAATAAGAGCTAAATGGAGGTCCTTTATTTCCAAGTGATGCTGCTTGCAACTCCTCGCCAGCCCCTCAGAAGCTACTGGTTTCTGCTGACACAGCTTACCTTTGCTCTAATTACCTGGTTAATGTGTCATGACCCCGATTCTGCCAAACCCTGAGTGACCTTGGCATAGTTTCTTGAAAATACCTCAGTTTCTCTGTTCACAGAATGAGAGTAGTCACTCCTGACACCTTTGTATTTGCTGAGGTATTTCAAAACTTAATGAGCCGCGGAAGCTCTGAGCTCTACTGATCGAAATCATGACGGGGACTACAAAGAGTTATTTTTATTTACTAACGGCACGTTTTTATTGGGCCACTAATGAGCACCGTGCTCTCCAATAACTCATTCAAGAGGAAAGGCAAAACCACAACAAACCAGGAGGTAGATGTGAAGAAAGCTGTTTCTCTCTGTATTCAGAAATAATTCTTGTTAATATTAATTCATGTCACATAGACGTTCTGAAAGCAAGGCTTTCTGGAGTGAGAATGCCTGGTAGAGGAGACTCCTTGGACATAATCCACTGTCCTGTGTCCAAAGGGTCTCATGTATTGGACATTTTCCTGGAAGTCATGTACTGTAAATGAGATCGACATGGCAGCACTCTCAGTGAAGTGGTCACCCAGTCCAAACATGGACACCAAGATACTGTTTATAAAACCTCCTTTTTGTTTCTTTGTTTTTTGGTAGTTCACATGTAGTTTCACTACCCTCTTCCTGCATACAGCCATAAATGTAAATCCCATCTCACTGTGCTCTGGGACTGAGGGAATCTGAATTTTTATCTCGGGAGGCTGGAAGACAAACCATCCATGTTGCTGGAACTTTACAACATTGAATCTGAGTTTATTCTGGATTCCATTTCAAACTCCTGTCTGTTACACCGTTGGAGAATGTCTGACACATTGCACACTCAAAGTGCGCCATCTAAATTGCCACAAAGGTTCACGTTCCGTAAGTGTTTGCAAAGACTTCACTTCTTCCAAATTGATCAATGGCACAAATCAACATGAAACAAATAAGGCTTCAGATGACTGGAGAGGAGTTTATAAATATTTAGCAATAAAATGAGGAGTTTTATTTTACTTTGTTTCTCCTCAAAAGTGCATGTCAAAATCTTCTCCCAGGAAGACAGAGAAGCACTTTGTTGTCTCTGATAGCACAAAGGACAACCTCTCAGGGCCTGGCTGTCCCCCCCACCCCCACCCCCTCTCAGCAGCTCCTCAGCCCCAGGCCTCTGTCCTGTCCAAAGCTTTAGCCTAAAATAAACGAAGCACTCAGGCACAAGAAGCACTTGAGCTAAAATACTTGTAAAGTAAGTACACTTCCCAGTACTCAAGGTAAATGAATTTTTCATGACCCAAGATCTATGTAGAAAAGTTGCATGAAAATCTAGTGTTTTTCAACAGAGAATGTTACGGACTGACCTGGACACTCGCATAATTCATTTGTTGAAGATGGCACTCTTGCCAGATTATTAGGATTAGATAAAGCCATGAGCCTGAATCCTTTGGATAGAATTAATAGCTTTATACAAAGAGAAACCAAAGGGCTGGGTCGATGTCTCTCTGTCCATCATGGGAGAGGCCAGAGTAGAGGGACCTATCTAGTCACCAGGGAGAAACCCTCATAGAAACCACCCACACTGGCACCTGATCTCAAACTTCCAGCCACCAGAACTGTATTTGCAGCCCTCTAAGCTGTAAGATGTTTTTGTTACAACAGCCCAAGTTGATACTTAAGAAAAGCAGTTCCAACAACAACTATAATGATTAAAGGAAGACTGGTGGGTGACTCTATTGAAACTTGACAAAGAAAATTCTAACTGGATTCATGACCTTAATAGCTCATTGGTTTTCTCAGTACGGTGTGTGCCAATCACTTAATACACAGTCAAGAACTGGCTATTGAATTTTAGGTTGTTGTTGGAGGAAACTAGACACACACACAAAAACAGATTAAAGTGTTAATGTTGAGGAAAACAAAGCATGGAAATGAGGTTTGACAGAAACTAAGACAAGATTTCAGAAAAGAATCAGTTGAGGTTGGATTTCCAGCAGAAAATGATGAACCTAAGGGGGCAGGCACTGGGGACGGGGAATGTGGGCTTTGTTTTGTTTTATTTTAATGCAATATCTATTTTGAAAATAGTAGGGTTTTTTTTTCTACAATGGGAAGATGCCTGTAAGTTAAGCAGAGTGGGGATATTTAAGTTTGTTAAATCAGTGTTTTCCTTAATAAATAAAGGAGTCCTGTGAGCATGAAGGTTCCCCAGCTGTACACTTTACCTCCGCCTCACAGAAATCCAACTAGCAGTGATCCATAGGCAAAAGCAACAATATGAATATTCCTGGACTTGGTGGCAGGGCTGAGTCACCCACATAAACCACAGTGTGAGAAAATAAATGATTGGACAGATAACAGGAAGTGCTCCCTAGTTTGGCAAAGAATTGCCCTGGATTCAGGGTTTCTAAAGTAGGAAAACAAAGATTGGAGATAATCCTTAAGATTCTCCACAATTCCAGGGTGTTTACAAAGGGCCCTATTCCTGTTGTCCCATAGAAGATGTTGGGGACACTGGGAAGATTCTGCCAGTACTCAAATCCCTACAAAACTTCTGAAGAGAAGGGAAAATTCCAATTTCACTTTAGGAGGCTCTCACTGGTAACAAAGCCAAAGGCATTACAAGGAACGAAAATTATAAAACAATAGGCTGACAAATATCTATGCAAATTTCCTCAATACCATATCAGCAAATGCAACAAATGAAAAGAATCTTTAACATGATCAAGTTGGGCTGATTCCTATGGTTCAAGAATGCATCAACATAGACAGAACAATATTTACTATACTGTTTGAAAAAATACATGATACAGTTTTATAACCATCTTAATAGACACTCCCAAAAAGACATTCTTGAAAAGCTAAAACTCTTTCACGATCAAAAGCTCTCCACGTTTAAAATACCATAAAGGTCATTAGGACAACCTCCTGGCTAACATTAGGGACAAAATAATAAGTAATAGGTTCTTGTTACTCTTCTTTCATTTAGGATTTCCCCTGTCAAACCTAGCCTGAACAATTAAGCAATATGGAGAAATAAGAACCAGTGGAAAGAGTATTTCTATTTGATGAAGATGTTCTCAGGCCTTGAAAATAATAAAAAGCTAGTAAATATTCTTAGAAATGATAGCTTATTTTAATGAAATTTCCCAATACAAAACTGACATACAAAAATCAGTGATATTTCTTCATGCAAACAAAAGACCACCTAATAAGTAAATTAGGAAAAAATAGCTTCATTTATAATGGCATAGAAATAGGTAGTTAAGGGTAAACCTTTTTTAGAGTTCTGCATCCTAAACATTCTGAAGTGCTAATAATTTGAAGAAAAAAAAACCCACAAATCAATGGACAGTAAGACCATGTCAATGCACTGGAATAACTATCATTGTGAAATTTCCATACTGCACAAAGAAGTCCATAGATTTATGCAATCTCAAACAAAATTCCACTCCCAGAAATAGGAAATTCTAATGCTTGTGTGTAACTTGTAGAATTTTAAATGACCAAAATTACTTTGAGCACAAAGAAACACTATGAAAACCATGATTCCTGATTTCAAGACTTATTATAGAAGAATCATAATCCTGACATGATCTGATAAAACAAATGAATTGGCCATGGGAATGAGCTATGAATCCAAGAAATAACCCTACATTTATGGCTCATAATATGGCAGAGATAGCAAGCAATACAGGGGAAAAGGATATCTCTTCAGTCGGCGTCTTGGGAAACGGAATAACCATGTACAGAAGCACAAAACTCTATCCTTACCTGATACCACATCTGCAAATCAACCCCAGATGAATCAAGATTTAATGAAAGACACAAGACTTACAACTCTATCCTTACCTGATACCACATCTGAAAATCAACCCCAGATGAATCAAGATTTAATGAAAGACACAAGACTTACAATTCTGGGGTTGGGGATTTAGCTCAGCGGTACAGCGCTTGCCTAGCAAGCGCAAGGCCCTGGGTTCGGTCCCCAGCTCCGAGGGAAAAAAAAAAAGACTTACAATTCCAGGAGATTCAAGTTAACCCCACCCCCACCCCCTTGGGCTCTCCTTGTTACTTAGCTTCTTTTGATAGGTAGATTGCAGTATGGTTATACTATGCTTTATGACTAGTGTCTACTTCTAAGTGAATACATACCACGTTTGTCTTTCTGGGTCTGTTTTACCTCACTAAGAATGATCATTTCTAGTTCCAACCATTTGCTTGTAAATTTCATGTCTTTGTTTTTCATAGTGGAGTAGTCCATGCTGTAAATATACCACATTTTCTTTATCCATTCTTTGGTTGAGGGGCATCTAGGTTGTTTCCGATTTCTGGCTATTATGAATATAGCTTCTATGAACATAGTTGAGCAAGTCTTTGTGCTATGGTATAGAATCTTTTGGGAGTCAGGAGTGATATAGCTGTCTCTTGAGGTAGATATACTGCCAACTTCCTGAGAAACCATTAAATGATATCCAAAGTGACTCTCTCACCAGCAATGGAGGAGTGTTCCCCTTGCCTCCACATCCTTGCTAGCATGAGCTGTCATTTGTGCTGTTGATCTTAGCTTCAATAGGAGATGCACCTACTCTTACTCCAACTGGACAAGTCAAGGCTGGTTGATATTCCTAGGAGGCCTCCCCTTTTCTGAGGACAAAGGAAGGAGGGATGGATGGGGCAAGGAGGGGAGAGAGAAGGACTGGGAAGTGAGTAGGGAGGGGAAGCTGGATGTAAAGTAAATAAATAACTTAATAAAAAAACTAAATTCCAGAAGAAAGCATCTTAAGGAAAAACCCTGTTTCACTGGTCTTACCACTGATTGTTCTCTGTGTGGCTTTAAAAGTACAACCACCAAAGGCAAAGGTGATGAAGAAGATTGCACCCAACTTAAAAACCTCTGCATGAGAGCAAAGCAGGGATGGAAGACACAACTTAGAGAAGCCATTTGTAAACCACACACTTGACAAAGGGTTAATATTCAAAACGTCCAAAATCATTGAGTACCTTAACATTGTGAAAGCAAGTTATCCAGTCTAAAAATAAGTAAAGGAATCTCAAAAAACATTTATCAAAGGAAAATTTATTTGTATATGTATATGTACATACACCACACACACACAGATAGATAGATAGATAGATAGATAGATAGATAGATAGATAGATAGATAGATAGATAGATGAAACACTTGGTATTGGTATCACTAATCACATAGGCAATGCAAATTAACCCAGGAATGCTGTCTCCCTTCTGGGAGGGTTCCATTTATAAGGATGAAAAAGCAACAAATGCTGAAAAGGTGTACACTAAAGATGAGCATGTACTGGGAGAGAGAGAGAGAGAGAGAGAGAGAGAGAGAGAGAGAGAGAGAGAGAGAGAGAGCACTGAAAATGAAACTTCTATGTGGCCCAGTTTCTACCTGTGCCCATACTGAAATAGTAAAAGGCCAATGTCCCAAAGGGATATCTGGACTCTCCTAATCACTGTAGCCCCATTCCCAATAAACAAAACATGAACAACAGGCCAACATTGCATGATCTCACTTCCATGGAGCAGATGCAAAACTCGAACTCATCGATGCAGAGAGTAGAATAATGATTACCAGAGACTGGGAAGGTGGGGAGAGAGTAAAGGAAGACCTGCTGAGCAAAGGACTCAGAGTTTCAGAAACAGAGTAAATAAGCCTACAATATGGTGGCAGGGGTGAGTCAACATGTTCTGACTAGCAATGGCCAAGGCATACATAACAGGCGCTTCCACCTTTCCTAACCCAGGAACCTGCCTGACACCCTGAGACAAAGACAGACAGTATGACCAGCGCAGCCAGTCAGCTGGTGCCAGCTGCACAGGATGAGCAAGTTCAGACAGAGGGGACATGGGCAGAAGGTCCCCACTAGGGGTTGGGGATTTAGCTCAGTGGTAGAGCGCTTGCCTAGCAAATGCAAGGCCCTGGGTTCGATCCCCAGCTCCGAAAAGAAGAAAAAAAAAAGAAGGTCCCCACTATTATAATAAAAGTATCTATGTCCACTTCTCACCTGGCTCCCAGAATATGTGTTGATGATTCCACAACTTCTTACCCTCTACCTGCAAGGATCATCCTGAGGGGCTGAGGGCTATGGCAGCAAAATATAGTGTGCAGTAAAGCAGCTATGATTTATAATAACTCACTGGATATCCTAACAATAAACTCCAAATGCATTATCATAAAGATTAGTAAGCAGGAGAAAATGAAGATAATTAATTTGATTTAATTATACTCATAGTACACAGATATGGGGAAACATCACATTCTTCTCCATAAATGTCCACAACTGTGATCAATTCAAAATAGTGTGATTTTTACAAGTTTTAAAAAATAATAATTTTTTTCTTGACCGTTTTTCACAACTTACATGCTAGAAATGCCAATGGATCTCTGACCTTTTATAAGCACGTCTTAAGTTTTGTTTCCCTTGGTCTGTGGTAGTTAGTTTTATGACCAGGTTATAAGATGTCCAGGCAGGAGGAAGAATTGTCTAGGAAGGTCTGTGAAGGTATTTGCAGAAAAGCTTCACATCTGAATTAAAGTCAAGCAGGAAGTCTCTGAGCTCACCAGGAAAGGCTGATACCATCTAATCTACTGAGGGCATGGGCACAATGTAAAGGAAGAGAGAGCAATTTCACTCTCTAATGAAGGAAGAGAGAGCAATTTCACTCTCTATTAGAGCTAAGGCATCCATAGTGCTGTCAGCCATGAGAATTCCTCCTTGCACTTTGAACCTCAAGATGCATACCACTGCCTCTCCCAACCCCTCTGATTCTCAAGCCTTTGAATGAGAATTGGGATTGATAATATCAGTCCCACTGATGCAACCTGCAGATACCTCTGTGTCCGTGACTTTGTGAGCCAGTTCTCACTGCAGGTCTTCATGTGTGTTCATGTGCATGTGTGTAGGCATGTACATGCATGTACCTGTGTATACTGTTCTATTTCTCTGGAGGACCCAAGTATGTGTCATCAAATATAATCTGAATTGCTGTGATCACTTGTCTCCTAGACTGTCTAGGTCTATATTCCATTGCAGAACAATGTAAAGGGTAGCACTAACACTCCTTTAGCCTTGCACTTCAATTCCTTTAATATATAAAGTGTGAGATGAAAGAAAGGAGAGGCTTTCTGTGAAGATGCTGTTATTACAATGCTATATGCTATTATTAGCACATAGCATATACTATTAGCTATTATTAGCACATAGCATATACTATTAGCTATTATTAGCACATAGCATATACTATTAGCAATGTATTGGGGGTGGGTAAAATTACCTAGGTTTACACCCTGGCTCAAAAACATATTAGCTCTAAAATCATTCTCAAGTTACCCAACCTGACCATGCCTTTGATTGTTGGTCTGCAAGATGGAGACCATAAGACCGCCCCCATTCAAATGATCCTATGGTTGAATTACATACATTGCTTAGAATTGTGTCAGTGGATACATGATCAATGTACACTATTGCTTTACTAAAGGGTTTTATTCTATGCCAGCTTAAATAATACCCATGAAGTATCAGGCCACATCAGAACCCTCCACATAATGACACCTCAACTACATTGGAGAAAATTAATACAGAAATATTAACCATCTGCTTCTCTGTGAAAGCCTGCAGGGCCCTAAGAATACCCAGCTTGGAAAGCTGCCCCACCAATCCTCTCTCAGGCTGGTCTGCTGGAGCACAGCCAACAGAGGTTTGTTGCACATGGTTCCCTGACTTCTAATAGCTGGTACTAGGGAGCGGTTCAGGACCCTAAGAACTTTCTGGTTCCCCGTGGAGGCCTGCAGGGTGTTCCAAGAATACCCAGTTTGGAAAGCGGCCCCACTAATCCTCTCCCAGTCTGGTATACCTGGAGCATAGATAGGAGAGAAGCCTATAGAGGCCCCAAGAACTACCAGTTTGGAACATTCCCCCACACCAATCCCTTGCCAGTGAGGTCCACTGGAGGCATAGCCAGCCAAGTCAGGTCTGTTAACCTTCATTTTCTGGCCCATGACTCCCCCTGCAATCCCAAGAAGTCCTGCTGCCAGCAGAATCATCCAGCCAATACCAAGGAAAGCCAGATGCCTAAAGCACAGTGTAAGAAGAACATCAACAGGAGTCAGGGCAACATTGAAACACCAGAGTCCAGCTATTCTACTATAGCAAGCCCTGGATATGCAAAGAAATCTGAAGCACAAAAAGATGTTCTTACATCCAATCTTACAAAGATGGTAGAGATATTTAAAGAGGAAATGAGTAAATCCCTTAAAGAAATATAGGCAAATACATTTAAACATTTAGAAGCATTAAAAGAAGAAACAAATAAATATAAAGAAATACAGGAAAATACAATCAAACAGGTGAAGGATATCAATAAAACTGTCCAAGACCTCAAAATGGAAACAGAAGCAATAAAGAAAACACAAGCTGAGGCAATCCTAGATATGGACAACCTAGGAAAGAGAACAGTAACTACAAACAAAAGTATCACCAACAGAATATAAGAGATTGAAGAGAGAATCACAGACATAGAAGACACAATGGAAGAAATTAATACAGCAAAGAAAATGTAAAATCTAATAAGATTATGACACAAAAAGTCTAGGAAATTTCGGACACTATGAAATGAGCAAACCTAAAAATAATAGGAATAGACAAAGGAGAACACTTGCAGCTCAAAGGCCCAGAAAATATCTTGAACAAAATCATTGAAAACAATTTCCCTAATATAGATGAGAGGCTTATAAACATTCAAAAAGTTTACAGAACACCAAGAAGATTGGACTAGAAATGAAAATCCTCTTGCCACGTAATAATCAAAACACTAAATATACAGAAAAAAACGAATATTAAGAGCAGGGGAAAAAAAGGCCAAGGAACATATAAAGGCAGCCCTATCAGAATTATACCTGACTTCTCAACAGAGACTTTGAAAGCTAGAAGAGTCTGGGCAGAGGTCTTGCAGACCCTAAGAGACCACAGATGTCAGCCCAGACTATTATACCCAGCAAAACTTTCAATCGCTGTAGATGGAATAATAAAGATATTCATGACAAAAACCAAATTTAAACAATATCTTTCCACTTACGTAGCCCTACAGAGGATATTAAAAGCAAAACTCAAAATCAATGAGGCTAACTATACTTTAAAAAAAACCACAAGAAATAAATAATTTCACACAATTAAAACCAATAAAAGCGAAACACATGCACACATGCACGTACACGTGTGCACACACACACACACATACTACTACTACTACTACCACCACCACCACCACCACCACCACCACCACCACCACACCAATGTCAAAACAACAGGAATTAATAATCATTGCTTATTAATAGCCTTTAACCTCACTGGACTCAAGCCCCCAATTAAAAGACACAATCTAATAGACTGGATGTGTAAACTGAATCCATCATTCTGCCGTATACAATAAATACATCCCAGCAACAAAGGTAGACATTACCTCAGAATACAGGGCTACAGAGTACATATTACACACAGACACACACAGAAACACAGACACACACGCACACAGACACACACGGGCCCGCACCAATACACCACACACACAATGCTTCTTTTAAGTGACAAGGCAAGGGGGTTGGGGATTTAGCTCAGTGGTAGAGCGCTTGCCTAGGAAGCGCAAGGCCCTGGGTTTGGTCCCCAGCTCTGGAAAAAAAAGAACCAAAAAAAAAAAAGTGACAAGGCAAACTCTTCCCCCTCTACATTGTACTCTGGCTGGACATGTTTTAGGGGTCCTACAGAACAGTGCTTGACTAAATACATGTTTTCTGATTATAAAATGGGTCTTCCACCTTGCTTCTCTTTCTCTCAATGATGCTGAATGGTCTGGTTCTATAGTTCTAATGGGCTTTGAAGTAGGAATCTCTGTATCAGACAAAACCCAGACCCCTATACCTGGCAGCCTTAGTAAAGAATCTCATCCCTTTTTTCAACATCTCACTAGACTCAAGTGAAGGACGCAGGCTAATAGATTGAATGTGTAAGCAGAATTCATCATTTTGCTGCATACAATAAACACATCCCAGCAACAAAGATAGACATTACCTCAGAATACTCTCCCAGAACAGCCTTCTGTAATGAGATATAGGAGTAAATCAGACCAGGCCTCATAGGAGTCAGCAGTGACAGATAAAGGATCAAGAGAAGGAGCCCACAACAGTCCTCACCTCAGTTGGGACTCATTCTACTCCACAGCTTGTTTGTTGAGTTCACCATTAAAATAAAAATGTACAGCTACTTCCTGATTTCAAAAAAGAAATAAACAATTCACACAAAAAAAATGGAAGATGTTAATTCCAGACACTCGAATATCTAATACTCCTACCCACTCTATGAACCATCAGGCCTAAAGATGTAACCCAATTGCAGATGTCTTCCTTTATGTAATATATTCTTCCACATCCAAGGGACTCCTAATACAATGAACCTGAGAACAGTACATATTGGGCTCAGAGCAGGCCCTAGAAACTTTTCTCGGTAGTGTCCCTACCATTTCATCAGAACCTGCTCTGTGAGATTCTTTAGAATTGACATTCCTCGTATACAAACTATCAAGTCCTCAAGTTCCAGATGAAATTACTGAGACCAGCAAAATCAAGTGACTCACCCACAAACCAACACCCTACAAGTGGCCTGGCTATGTCTCTACAAGAGTTCTGACTGCAAAGTTGGCGTCTTTGCCAACATGACTCCGGCCATGTTTTTATAACTTTATTTCCTTCCCAGGTATTTAATCAATTACCTTAGACCAACTTACACGTAAGTTATGTTATATTTGAGAAAGGAGTCTCCTGTGCCCTGGAGTAGCCTCAGACACACTATATAACCTATGATCCTCTTCATTCTTCTCCCAAGTACTGGGACTTCAGTACGAGCCAACACACCTAACTCTTTCATGCAAAAGTTAAGGCACATAGATTAGGAGAGGATCATAGGTTTTATTGGTAGAGGGTTCAGAAAAGAGCCACATCTATGACACATTCAGTTTCTCATGACTGTGTTTACGTCTTCTCACTAAAGGCAGGTAGAAACCATGTAATCTTGGGTTTTGTTCCTACTAGCCTTACCATATGCTAGCTCTTTCTATAAAAGCCTTGTAACAAGCTCATACATGGACACCGTGATCCTCAGATTACCTCTCACAGTTGGTGCATATAAATCACATGTAACAAAATGGCAGCCAAGAGATCGGAAAAAGATCTTTACCAATCCTACATCCGATGGAGGGCTAATATCCAAAATATGCAAAGAACTCAAGAAGTTAGACTCCAGAGAACCAAATAACCCTATTAAAAATGGAGTACAGAGCTAAACAAAGGATTCTCAACTGAGGAATATCGAATGGCTGAGAAGTACCTAAAGAAAAATGTTCAACATCCTTAGTCATAAGGGAAATGCAAATCAAAACAATCCTGAGATTCCATTTCATAACAGTCAGAAAGGCTAAGATCAAAAACTCAGATGATAACAGATGCTGGCGAGGATGTGTAGAAAGAGGAACACTCCTCCATTGCTGCTGGGATTGCAAACTGGTACAACTACTCTGAAATCAGTCTGGAGGTTTCTCAGAAAATTGGACATTGCACTACCTGAGTACCCAGCTATACCTCTCCTGGGCATATACCCAAATGATGCTCCAACATACAACAAAAACATATGCTCCACTATGGTCATAGCAGCCTTATTTATAATTTCTAGGAGCTGGAAAGAACCCAGATGCCCTTCAACAGAGGAATGGAAACAGAAAATGTGATACATCAAAACAATGGAGTACTACTCAGCTATCAAAAACAATGACTTCATGAAATTCATAGGCAAATGGATGGAACTAGAAAATATCACACTGAGTGAGGTAACCCAATCACAAAAATACATACATGGCATGCACTCACTGAAAAGTGGATATTAGCCCAAATGCTCAAATTATCCAAGATGAAATCCACAGACCACATAAAGCTCAAGAAGAAGGAAGACCAAAATGTGGATGCTTTGGTCCTTCTTAAAAGGGTGAACAAAACTATTCATAGAAGGGGATATGGAGACAAAGCTTGGAGCAGGCAGAGACTGAAGGAATAGCTATTCAGAGCCTGCCCCACCTGGATATTTAGCCCATATATATATAACCACCAAAACTAGATAATATTGATGAAGTCAAGAAGTGCATGCTGACAGGAGCCTGATATAGCTGTCTCCTGAGAGGCTCATCCAGAGCATGTCAAATACAGAGGCGAATGCTAGCAGCAAACCACTGAACTGAGAACGGGGTCTCTGTTGGAGGTATTACAGAAAGGACTGAAGGAACTAAAGGGGCTCACAACCCCATAAGAACAACAATACCAACCAACCAGAGCTCCCAAAGACCAAACTGCTACCCAAAGACTACACATGGACAGACCCATGGCCCCAGTTGCATATGTAGCAGAGGATGGCCTTGTTGGGCACCAGTGGGAGGAGAAGCCCTTGGTCCTAGTGTAGGGGAATGTTGGGGGGATGGGAAGGGAGGGTGTTTGGGCAGGGGGAACACCATTATAGAAGAAAGGGAGGGAGATGGAAAAGGGGGCTTATGGCCAGGAAACTGAGAAAGGGAACAACATTTGAGATGTAAATAAATTTAAAAAAATGACATTTTAAAGGATCAGGATTGGCATCATGAGAACTGGAAGTACTTTGACTCACCTGAACTGATACTACATGCAAAAATAAAAATTGAAACATGAGCTTTTGGCCTAAGACAATGTGCATCTTGCAAAAACATAACATAAAACCAATTTCATCTACAATGGCAATATTTAATGTCTCCCTTTCACCTCAGTGTCCCTTTACCAGTGGTTCTCAACTTTCCTAATGCTGCAACACCTTAATACAGTTCCTCATGTTATGGTGACCCCCAACCATAAAATTCATACATTTCTACTTCATGACTGTAATTTTACTCCTGTTATGAATCATGGTGTAAATATATAGTATGCAGATGGTCTTAGATGACCACTGCGAAAGGATCATTTTACCCCTAAAGGGGTTGTATGCCCACAGGTTGAGAACAACTGCTTTATAACCTTGCTCATAAAGACAGGCACCACTATTATAAATCACTGAAAAGACAGAGCTTCCCTAATGAGATGTCAGCTTAGAACATGGGTTATCTTGTTGCTTTCTTTAAACATTATATTGGCTCAGAGGGTAAAGAGTCTGCCATGCAAGCTCAGGGACCTGTGTTAAAATCTCTAGAATCTATGTAAAATCTACACATGGCTATGCATGTCTGTAACAGGGAAATCCCTTGAATTTCATTGACTAGACAAATTGATGAACTTTAGGTCCAGTGAGAGACCTTATCTCAAAAAATAAAAGTAGAGAGTAATTGAAGAAAGACATAAAGGATAGACCTCAAGCCTCCAAGTACATAGGTGTACACACCACACACACATAACAACAAGATAGGCACATGTATATTCACAAATTATCACAAACTCTTTAGTTTCAATTACAGAAATGTATTGTCTCACAGTTTAGGCAGCCAGAGGTTTAAAATTGAGGGACTGTGATAGTGTCCTTCTCAAGACTATAGGAGAAAAGTTTCCCCAGGTCTTGTAACTTCTGGAAATCGATGGCCATTCATAATTTTCTGTCTTAGTTTGGGTTTCTACTGCAGAGGAAAGACACCATGATCATGACAACTCTCATAAAGAAAAACCTTTAACTGGGACCAGCTTACAGATTCAGAGACTCAATCCATTATCATCACGGTGGGAAGCATGGCTGTGACCAGGCAGACATGGTGCTGGAGAAGGAATTGAAAGATCTACATATAGATCCACAGGCAGCAGTTCTTCTTGGAAATCTGAACCACCGAGTCTGGGCTTCTGAAACCTCAACTAGTGATGGACTTCCTCCAACAAGGCCACACCTATTCTAATAGTGCCACTTTTTTTGAATAAAGCATTCAAACACATGTGTTTAGGACTCATTCCTACTCAAACCACCACACCTTCCTTCGCTGATAAGCATGTCACTGCAGAGCTTTTCCCCTCTGTGTGTGTCTGTGTCTCAAACCCTGTCTGTCTCCCTTAAAAGGACACCAGCCATTGGGTTAAGGACCTACCCCAAATCCTGTATGTCTGGTCTGCATTAGATCACACGTGCAGGTACTGCAGGGCAGGATTTGAATATACTCTTAGAGGACACAATTCAACCCACTACTAGACTCTTAGGAGGCTCTGGGTGTACTTGTTAATTCAGGTCACTGACATGAGAAGGCTCAAAATAGACATACCCTTAATGGACCCAGCATGTTCAGCACTAAGTGGCACAAAGGAATAAATTAGACACCATTATGGACTTGCCACACTCCTGATTAGAGAATGCCACCTGCCCACTCCAACTAAGCTATGCTTTTGACTTTTAGACTCAATAATATTTCAGCTCAATCACTATTATTTTAAAAGAGAAAATCGGGAAGTCCCACACCAGCGGATCCCGGACCGCAGCAGCTCTCTGCTCCCAAACCCCGTGGGAGAGAGACCTCACCGCCTGATCAAGTGGGCACTCCTGAGGCTGCAGAGCGGAGGAGACCACCAACACTGCCCACCCCTGCCCACATCCCTGGCCCAAGAGGCAACTGTATAAGGCCTCTGGGTTCCCGTAGGGGAGGGCCCGGGAGCGGCAGGACCCCTGCGCCTGAGACACTGCCGGAACCTGAAGGAAACAGACCAGATAAACAGTTCTCTGCACCCAAATCCCGTGGGAGGGAGAGCTGAACCTTCAGAGAGGCGGACACGCTTGGGAAACCAGAAGAGACTGCACTCTGTGCACATCCAGGCGCCAGAGGAAAACACCAAACGCCATCTGGAACCCTGGTGCACGGAGGCTCCTGGAAAGAGCGGCGCAGATCTTCCCGGTTGCTGCCACAGCGAGGAGGACTTAGGCAGTACCCCACGAGCAAACTTGAGCCTTGGAACTGCAGGTAGGACCAACTTTTCCCCTGCAAGAAACCTGCCTGGTGAACTCAGGACACACAGAGGCAAAATTCCTCTAAGGCCGGGCACTTCCTGTGTTTACCGGAAGTCCCACACCGGCGGATCCCGGACCGCAGCAGCTCTCTGCTCCCAAACCCCGTGGGAGAGAGACCTCACCGCCTGATCAAGTGGGCACTCCTGAGGCTGCAGAGCGGAGGAGACCACCAACACTGCCCACCCCTGCCCACATCCCTGGCCCAAGAGGCAACTGTATAAGGCCTCTGGGTTCCCATAGGGGAGGGCCCGGGAGCGGCAGGACCCCTGCGTCTGAGACACTGCCGGAACCTGAAGGAAACAGACCGGATAAACAGTTCTCTGCACCCAAATCCCGTGGGAGGGAGAGCTGAACCTTCAGACAGGCGGACACGCCTGGGAAGCCAGAGGAGACTGCACTCTGTGCACATCCAGGCGCCAGAGGAAAACACCAGATGTCATCTGAAACCCTGGTGCACGGAGGCTCCCGGAAGGAGCGGCGCGGATTTTCCCGGTTGCTGCCACAGCGGAGAGGACTTGGGCAGTGCCCCACGAGCAAACTTGAGCCTTGGAGCCACAGGTAGGACCAGCTTTTCCCCTGCAAGAGACCTGCCTGGTGAACTCAAGACACAGGCCCACAGGAACAGCTGAAGACCTGTAGAGAGGAAAAACTACACGCCCGAAAGCAGAACACTCTGTCCCCATAACTGGCTGAGAGAAAACAGGAAAACAGGTCTACAGCACTCCTGACACACAGGTTATAGGACAGTCTAGCCACTGTCAGAAATAGCAGAACAAAGTAACACTAGAGATAATCTGATGGCGAGAGGCAAGCGCAGGAACCCAAGCAACAGAAACCAAGACTACATGGCATCATCGGAGCCCAATTCTCCCACCAAAGCAAACACGGAATATCCAAACACACCAGAAAAGCAAGACCTAGTTTCAAAATCATATTTGATCATGATGCTGGAGGACTTCAAGAAAGACATAAAGAACTCCCTTAGAGAACAAGTAGAAGCCTACAGAGAGGAATCGCAAAAATCCCTGAAAGAATTCCAGGAAAACACAATCAAACAGTTGAAGGAATTAAAAATGGAAATAGAAGCAATCAAGAAAGAACACATGGAAACAACCCTGGACATAGAAAATCAAAAGAAAAGACAAGGAGCTGTAGATACAAGCTTCACCAACAGAATTCAAGAGATGGAAGAGAGAATCTCAGGAGCAGAAGATTCCATAGAAATCATTGACTCAACTGTCAAAGATAATGTAAAGCAGAAAAAGCTACTGGTCCAAAACATACAGGAAATCCAGGACTCAATGAGAAGATCAAACCTAAGGATAATAGATATAGAAGAGAGTGAAGACTCCCAGCTCAAAGGACCAGTAAATATCTTCAACAAAATCATAGAAGAAAACTTCCCTAACCTAAAAAAAGAGATACCCATAGGCATACAAGAAGCCTACAGAACTCCAAATAGATTGGACCAGAAAAGAAACACCTCCCGTCACATAATTGTCAAAACACCAAACGCACAAAATAAAGAAAGAATATTAAAAGCAGTAAGGGAAAAAGGTCAAGTAACATATAAAGGCAGACCTATCAGAATCACACCAGACTTTTCGCCAGAAACTATGAAGGCCAGAAGATCCTGGACAGATGTCATACAGACCCTAAGAGAACACAAATGCCAGCCCAGGTTACTGTATCCTGCAAAACTCTCAATTAACGTAGATGGAGAAACCAAGATATTCCATGACAAAACCAAATTTACACAATATCTTTCTACAAGTCCAGCACTACAAAGGATAATAAAGGGTAAAGCCCAACATAAGGAGGCAAGCTATACCCTAGAAGCAAGAAACTAATCATCTTGACAACAAAACAAAGAGAATGAAAGCACACAAACATAACCTCACTTCCAAATATGAATATAACGGGAAGCAATAATCACTATTCCTTAATATCTATCAATATCAATGGCCTCAACTCCCCAATAAAAAGACATAGATTAACAAACTGGATACGCAACGAGGACCCTGCATTCTGCTGCCTACAGGAAACACACCTCAGAGACAAAGACAGACATTACCTCAGAGTGAAAGGCTGGAAAACAATTTTCCAAGCAAATGGTCAGAAGAAGCAAGCTGGAGTAGCCATTCTAATATCAAATAAAATCAATTTTCAACTAAAAGTCATCAAAAAAGATAAGGAAGGACACTTCATATTCATCAAAGGAAAAATCCACCAAGATGAACTCTCAATCCTAAATATCTATGCCCCAAATAAAAGGGCACCTACATATGTAAAAGAAACCTTACTAAAGCTCAAAACACACATTGCACCTCACACAATAATAGTGGGAGATTTCAACACCCCACTCTCATCAATGGACAGATCATGGAAACAGAAATTAAACAGAGATGTAGACAGACTAAGAGAAGTCATGAGCCAAATGGACTTAACGGATATTTATAGAACATTCTATCCTAAAGCAAAAGGATATACCTTCTTCTCAGCTCCTCATGGTACTTTCTCCAAAATTGACCATATAATTGGTCAAAAAACGGGCCTCAACAGGTACAGAAAGATAGAAATAATCCCATGCGTGCTATCGGACCACCACGGCCTAAAACTGGTCTTCAATAACAATAAGGGAAGAATGCCCACATATACGTGGAAATTGAACAATGCTCTACTCAATGATAACCTGGTCAAGGAAGAAATAAAGAAAGAAATTAAAAACTTTTTAGAATTTAATGAAAATGAAGGTACAACATACCCAAACTTATGGGACACAATGAAAGCTGTGCTAAGAGGAAAACTCATAGCGCTGAGTGCCTGCAGAAAGAAACAGGAAAGAGCATATGTCAGCAGCTTGACAGCACACCTAAAAGCTCTAAAACAAAAAGAAGCAAATACACCCAGGAGGAGTAGAAGGCAAGAAATAATCAAACTCAGAGCTGAAATCAACCAAGTAGAAACAAAAAGGACCATAGAAAGAATCAACAGAACCAAAAGTTGGTTCTTTGAGAAAATCAACAAGATAGATAAACCCTTAGCCAGACTAACGAGAGGACACAGAGAGTGCGTCCAAATTAACAAAATCAGAAATGAAAAGGGAGACATAACTACAGATTCAGAGGAAATTCAAAAAATCATCAGATCTTACTATAAAAACCTATATTCAACAAAACTTGAAAATCTTCAGGAAATGGACAATTTCCTAGACAGATACCAGGTATCGAAGTTAAATCAGGAACAGATAAACCAGTTAAACAACCCCATTAACTCCTAAGGAAATAGAAGCAGTCATTAAAGGTCTCCCAACCAAAAAGAGCCCAGGTCCAGACGGGTTTAGTGCAGAATTCTATCAAACCTTCATAGAAGACCTTATACCAATATTATCCAAACTATTCCACAAAATTGAAACAGATGGAGCCCTACCGAATTCCTTCTATGAAGCCACAATTACTCTTATACCTAAACCACACAAAGACCCAACAAAGAAAGAGAACTTCAGACCAATTTCCCTTATGAATATCGACGCAAAAATACTCAATAAAGTTCTGGCAAACCGAATTCAAGAGCACATCAAGACAATCATCCACCATGATCAAGTAGGCTTCATCCCAGGCATGCAGGGATGGTTTAATATAAGGAAAACCATCAACGTGATCCATCATATAAACAAACTGAAAGAACAGAACCACATGATCATTTCATTAGATGCTGAGAAAGCATTTGACAAAATTCAACACCCCTTCATGATAAAAGTCCTGGAAAGAATAGGTATTCAAGGCCCATACCTAAACATAGTAAAAGCCATATACAGCAAACCAGTTGCTAACATTAAACTAAATGGAGAGAAACTTGAAGCAATCCCACTAAAATCAGGGACTAGACAAGGCTGACCACTCTCTCCCTACTTATTCAATATAGTTCTTGAAGTTCTAGCCAGAGCAATCAGACAACAAAAGGAGATCAAGGGGATACAGATCGGAAAAGAAGAGGTCAAAATATCACTATTTGCAGACGACATGATAGTATATTTAAGTGATCCCAAAAGTTCCACCAGAGAACTACTAAAGCTGATAAACAACTTCAGCAAAGTGGCTGGGTATAAAATTAACTCAAATAAATCAGTTGCCTTCCTCTATACAAAAGAGAAACAAGCCGAGAAAGAAATTAGGGAAACGACACCCTTCATAATAGACCCAAATAATATAAAGTACCTCGGTGTGACTTTAACCAAGCAAGTAAAAGATCTGTACAATAAGAACTTCAAGACACTGAGGAAAGAAATTGAAGAAGACCTCAGAAGATGGAAAGATCTCCCATGCTCATGGATTGGCAGGATTAATATAGTAAAAATGGCCATTTTACCAAAAGCAATCTACAGATTCAATGCAATCCCCATCAAAATACCAATCCAATTCTTCAAAGAGTTAGACAGAACAATTTGCAAATTCATCTGGAATAACAAAAAACCCAGGATAGCTAAAGCTATCCTCAACAATAAGAGGACTTCAGGGGGAATCACTATCCCTGAACTCAAGCAGTATTACAGAGCAATAGTGATAAAAACTGCATGGTATTGGTACAGAGACAGACAGATAGACCAATGGAATAGAATTGAAGACCCAGAAATGAACCCACACACCTATGGTCACTTGATTTTTGACAAAGGAGCCAAAACCATCAAATGGAAAAAAGATAGCATTTTCAGCAAATGGTGCTGGTTCAACTGGAGGGCAACATGTAGA
Source organism: Rattus norvegicus (assembly GCF_021556685.1). Lineage (NCBI taxonomy): Eukaryota > Metazoa > Chordata > Mammalia > Rodentia > Muridae > Rattus > Rattus norvegicus. The sequence goes on along the minus strand of NC_141550.1, from coordinate 24,474,902 downwards.
AGAATGCAGATCGATCCATGCTTATCACCCTGTACAAAGCTTAAGTCCAAGTGGATCGAGGACCTCCACATCAAACCAGACACACTCAAACTAATAGAAGAAAAACTAGGGAAGCATCTGGAACACATGGGCACTGGAAAAAATTTCCTGAACAAAACACCAATGGCTTATGCTCTAAGATCAAGAATCGACAAATGGGATCTCATAAAACTGCAAAGCTTCTGTAAGGCAAAGGACACTGTGGTTAGGACAAAACGACAACCAACAGATTGGGAAAAGATCTTTACCAATCCTATAACAGATAGAGGCCTTATATCCAAAATATACAAAGAACTCAAGAAGTTAGACCGCAGGGAAACAAATAACCCTATTAAAAAATGGGGTTCAGAGCTGAACAAAGAATTCACAGCTGAGGAATGCCGAATGGCTGAGAAACACCTAAAGAAATGTTCAACATCTTTAGTCATAAGGGAAATGCAAATCAAAACAACCCTGAGATTTCACCTCACACCAGTGAGAATGGCTAAGATCAAAAACTCAGGTGACAGCAGATGCTGGCGAGGATGTGGAGAAAGAGGAACACTCCTCCATTGTTGGTGGGATTGCAGACTGGTAAAACCATTCTGGAAATCAGTCTGGAGGTTCCTCAGAAAATTGGACATTGAACTGCCTGAGGATCCAGCCATACCTCTCTTGGGCATATACCCAAAAGATGCCTCAACATATAAAAGAGACACGTGCTCCACTATGTTCATCGCAGCCTTATTTATAATAGCCAGAAAATGGAAAGAACCCAGATGCCCTTCAACAGAGGAATGGATACAGAAAATGTGGTACATCTACACAATGGAATATTACTCAGCTATCAAAAACAACGAGTTTATGAAATTCGTAGGCAAATGGTTGGAACTGGAAAATATCATCCTGAGTGAGCTAACCCACTCACAGAAAGACATACATGGTATGCACTCATTGATAAGTGGCTATTAGCCCAAATGCTTGAATTACCCTAGATCCCTAGAACAAAGGAAACTCAAGACGGATGATCAAAATGTGAATGCTTCACTCCTTCTTTAAATGAGGAAAAAGAATTCCCTTGGCAGGGAAGGGAGAGGCAAAGATTAAAACAGAGACTGAAGGAACACCCATTCAGAGCCTGCCCCACATGTGGCCCATACATATACAGCCACCCAATTAGACAAGATGGATGAAGCAAAGAAGTGCAGACCGACAGGAGCCGGATGTAGATCGCTCCTGAGAGACACAGCCAGAATACAGCAAATACAGAGGCGAATGCCAGCAGCAAACCACTGAACTGAGAATAGGTCCCCTGTTGAAGGAATCAGAGAAAGAACTGGAAGAGCTTGAAGGTGCTCGAGACCCCAAAAGTACAACAATGTCAAGCAACCAGAGCTTCCAGGGACTAAGCCACTACCTAAAGACTATACATGGACTGACCCTGGACTCTGTCCCCATAGGTAGCAATGAATATCCTAGTAAGAGCACCAGTGGAAGGGGAAGCCCTGGGTCCTGCTAAGACTGAACCCCCAGTGAACTAGACTATGCGGGGAGGGTGGCAATGGGGGGAGGTTTGGGAGGGGAACACCCACAAGGAAGGGGAGGGGGGAGGGTGATGTCTGTCCGGAAACCGGGAAAGGGAATAACACTTGAAATGTATATAAGAAATACTCAAGATAATAAAAAAAATAAAAAAATAAAAAAAAAAAGAAAAAAAAAAGAGAAAATCTGTCTCACCTGATGAAGTTTTTGAATCATCATAGATTTTATAAACACACACACACACACACACACACACACACACACACACACACACATGAATGACACATATGGGACTCTTATCTTTGTTTGAGATTGATAAGGAGACTAAATAGAAGCAATTCTCTTCTCCTTCGTGGACCAAAGCTGGCCATAAAATAACATTATTCATCTATAGAAAGGATAGACACAGAGAGCAGAGAAGGTGTCTCTGAAGTCACAGAAATTAGAATGTTCAATTTAAATCCCTGCATGGCAACCTCACAGATCCTAGAATATTCACGTCTTGATGCTGTGTTGTACAAATGTTTCCAAGTCATTTCTTTGTTATATCCAAATAAGTTCACCCCACGTGGGCTTCTGTTGTAGGTGCTTTCTACTTTGTTAGAAGTGACCACTGTCACACACACTCAAACCAGACAACATACAACTCAGTTTCGTAAGGCCAGGGCAGCCCTAGTAATTGTTTTAACTTCTGCCTGGTCAAGTGCATGTGTGAAAAGATATGACTAAAGTCTCAGAGAGTCACAAATCAAACCACACATTCTAGTAAGGTGTGCGAGGAAGCAACTCAATTGTGTAGGGCCGACGTTTGAACTTGTCATTTTAATAGCGAATCATCAAAAGGTTTAAAAATGTTTTCGTTGCTGACCTGTCCTGTTGGAGGGCCTGCCAGCAGAATGGCGCCTCTCTGAGCTTGCCTTTCAGACTCCTCGATGTATGCAGGAGCATCTTCCCCATCCTCTTGGTGGGTGTCCGAGCTCTTACTGAAATGTCTGAGTGATTCCTGATCCAGAGTCTTGTCCTCTGACCTTCCCATCTGTTGACCACAAGAACATGTGGAATCTCATTCACCATCATTGTTTTAACTAGGTACAGAAAACTATGACTTCGTTTCTTTCTTAGATGGAATAAGGTGGTTTTATTGTCCACAACCCGAGAACTTATTTTTACATAATATACTAAGAAAACAGAAGTCTTAACAGTTTAAACATGAAACCACCACCTCCTTTGTTCCTTCTGTGATCCTTCAAAGTGACAAAGTATTATTTGCTGTCTTTCCTCTTACCTGAGCATAACCTGAGACAGTCAGAAGGGTTTTGCCCATGTGTTAAATGTTGTATGCTGTCTTAAGCATCTCCCTTTACGCTGGATATGGTGCTAATCCAGCTTGGGATGTGACTGCAGGTAGGAGAGGCAAAGTGACCTTGGCTCACTTCCCGCATTCATTCCAGGTCTCTGCGCTAGTCCCTGATCTCTGCACACACAGGGGCATGTTATCTTACTCACCTTGTTTGCACAGAAATGCCTGCATTTATGTAAATGGTATTCACACGTTAGCTCTAGGTCACCTGACAGCAGGATTCTCTACAGTATATTCTACCCAGCTAGCTTGACGCACACTGTAAGCAGAAAATAAACTTCCATCTTCAAACCTTAGAAAAGCGGTAGAAAATGTAAGACTTTTACATGCCTTCACATCATGTACGTGTGTGTATGATCATCTTTCATCTTTAAGTTTGGACTGAGATAGCCACAACCTGGCCAAAGGGAATATGATGTACTGCGTATCTATAGGCTTCACAAGGGAAAACCCAAAGGTCTTGGGTGCTATTTCGATGTTCAGATAGATTTGGGACATTAAAAATCTTAAGAAGAGGTTAAAATGTCACCTAGATAGACGTCTTTCCACTCATCAGAAAACATAGTCAGTGTGTCAATCACAGAGTTCGTCTAAGGACAAACTATGTGAAATTTTTATTGTGTCATTTTTAGTTTGTCCCTTCTGATTCTGATACTTGTCAATCCCATGTCCACGAGTGGGACAGTCTGAAATGACTTATTCTAGAATATCCTTCTAGAATTCTCATTCTCTGGGCTATTTCCAGACCTCCCCTTTCTGTCTATACCTGAGACTCTTCGCAGACCAGTGTCAGAAAAACAATCCAGTGTAGACTATGACAAGGTGCTTAGAATGCTAAGACTGCTGGAGTCACTGGAACGTTTGAGGGAATTTCATAGAAAGACCTATGAAGTTAGCAGCTACTGTTCCTGGTACACTCCAGATGGCTTGATCAAGTATCAGGAGACCTACGAATTTTCTTCCCTTGCCATGAGCCAGCACAGACCACAGCATAGGGAGACAGACTACTTTGTTGGTTGCATGTTAGGGAAGCATGCCTTCAGACAAATATTGCCTGATGCTTTATGACTCTTAGTGGGACAGTAACCAAACACATAAAGCTTATAGATCGCTCATAAAAAAATCTTATGTGAAAGTCAACAGCGAGCTCTATCCGATGCAGAGATGAGGAATTCCATGCCATTGTCCTTAGTACCCCATTGAGATTCCTGTAGAATCTTTATCGTCAGAAGGCTCGCAGCATGGCACAGGCTTGGTAACAGCAACGTCTTCATCTAAATCCCAGCACTGCCTCTTCCTAGCTCTGCCCATTTGGGGAACAGTTTCTTACATAAAATTCAACAACTCAATACCCTTGCCCATGAAGGAGGAATATCATAAGAGTAACATGGTAACCAAGCTTCCTACTACTTTGGCAGGACTCACGCAGCATAGGATGCCTTCTTTGTAGTTGTTTGACGCGTTCGGTGCTTAGTAACTCTCTGACATGAAGTGGGGGTGCTGAGAGGACAGAGCATGTGAGCGTTCATTAATCTTTATTTTCATAAAAATGTATTTCACCATTTCACGTCAGTAGACATTGAGCATCACTCATTAGTTGAGTGCTGTACCAGATCCTGAAGCCATCTAAGGGCTAGTGGAAAAGAAAGCTATGAAACAAATAATTATGACAACCAACCATCTAATAACTTAGATAATGACAAGAAAAAAACAATGAAATGAAAATAGGAACCAAGGTTTGACATTAAGTGTGTCAAATCTACAGATTTCAGCACCTTTTAAGGTGTCATTGTAACAGAATGATTAAATGCCACCTGCAATGATTCATGTTAAGTGTCAGCTTGACCTTCCTTAGCCAGACTAGTCTCTGTGAAGCTAATTTTTCTTTGGATATGTAGCAGTCCATTTTGATGAGAGGCTAACATTTAAACTCTAAAGAAACGAAATGGCTCATGAAACTATGGTGGACCAACTGGGTGAAAGCCTTCATGGAGCAGGCTGAGCTTCCTCAGAGGAGTATTCTCTGTAACACCCAACATAGAAATCGCCCTTCAGATTGCAGCTTGCTGCTCTGCAAAGGTATAACTTGACTGGGACGTCATTTCCTGCCAGAACGTCATAGAAGCTGTGTTTACAACCTGTCAGCCCACACTACAGATAATTGCAAGATTCTGCCCTTGAGTACACTGCTCTTCACAGTTTCCTCCCTCCATCGTTTCCCCGCATATACACTTGTAGGCATGAGTGTGCACATACACACACAATATCATATGCATACATATGCATTCGTATTGCTCATTGGCTCTTATAGCAAATACAGATCACATAACTTTTAGGTTGAGATGAAGATGATAGAGATACACCAAGCACTCAAGACGCAGTGACCTTTCTCACACAGAGCCTCCAGGAACATTTCCTTAATGGATGCCTACAAAATTTAGGATTAGGATGGTCATGTTCATGAAATATGGACCCCAGGATAATCACTCATGTTGGGCAAAGTTACGTGACAAAGAAGGGAAGTAATACGACCCATGAGTCCAGGATGGGGCAGGAACTGGAAAGCAAGCTGATCCAGTAACCATCGCCTATAAAGGCTACTGTGGTCTAGAATCTTCTAGGAGACAAACTTCTGGGTATTGTGGATAACAGATTTTTCTAGATTTGTCTGATTTGGGCAAGAAGTCCCACCCAAACTGTGGATGACACCTTTCCATTGGCTAAGGACCTTAGACTTAATGTCAGGAGGAAGAAAGCTGGTCAGTGAAAGACATTCATCTTTTGATGCTTCCTGACTGCAGGTGCAACAGCAGCAGCTGCTGCCTCAGGTGCTGCTGTGACTTCCTCAGCATCATGGACTGGACCCTCAAACTGTGAGCAAAATAAAGCCTTCCTTAGTTTCTTTTGTCACATATCTGTCACAGTGGTGAGCAAAGTAGTTCATACAGTAGATACAGAATCGCCTATCTGCTCTAAGATACAGACTCCAGTTCAGTCACAAGGACTGGGTAATATTAGCCAAGAAGAGAAGGGGGTGATTCAGGTTGAACATCTCCAACCTGAACATGTGAATTCCTAAATGTACAAAAAACCCAAAACTGTCACCTGTTGACACAATAATACAAGTACAGAAGTCTTGGGCATAAAAACCATGCATAAAATCATTGTATAAGTTATCTTCCAGATATTAGGAGATGTACACAGAACAAATAATGATTTAAACTTGGGTTTCATTCTCAGCATATTCCATAACACATATGTAAACATATCATAGTCAGAAAAAAAATTCAAAGTCTGAAACACTTCTGAGCCTAAGCACGCTAATCAGGGATGCTAGGCCAACATCTTGCTTTTCAGAACTTACCTGTCTACAGTCTGTTCACCTAGAATAGTATGTGGAGACATTACTTGCTAGCCAGAGGATCCTCACACTCCCAAGGTTTATGTTATGTTTTCTAAGTGTACACTAACCTCTCAGATGTATTTAGGAAACTAACAGGTTGAGTTTTTATAGTTCAGCCTGACAGTGTTTTATTATGTTTTTTTGTAAGTAGTTTCATTGTGACATTTTCAATGAGATGAGTTGTCACACATTCTTCTAGCTCACCACACTGACCCTTGAGAGACAGGTGAAAAACTGTCTGATTTTCAGCCCTCGTCTTGACATTGTGTGTTTTGATGGCATCGGCGATTTCTGCATCATGAACAGTACATCGACTTTACTGAGAACTGTTTTATCAAATAACCTTTGCTTTCCTTGTGATGTGTAAGATTTTAACTCAAGCTTCCACTAAGACACACACACTTGATATTCAGTACACAGTTGTAGTTTATGTCATCTGAGTCGAGCCTGACTCTAAGGAACAATGACTGTTATTATCCCCACATGTTCCTTCGTAAACTCTAGAGTGTTTTATAAACCATCTCCCCATGGTAAGGACCCAGGGAACCATTTTACATTTGTATTATTTATATTTATATAACCACAACCAGATTCAAACTTTTGAAAAATGGATGGAACGATCATTGCGATAAGCAAACTAAGACAGCCCCGAAAGACACATATCGCATGCTCCCTCTCTTCTGCTGAATCTATACGTCTGTGTCTGGCTGCAGGAGGGTGATGGTGTGCTTTCTGTTGCTGTGATAAATCCTTGGCTAACATCAACTTGAGAGGGAAAGGGTTTGTCTGCCTTACATTTCCGTATCACCATCCACCTTTGAGAAAATCAAAACAGGAACCTGGAGCACAAACTGAAGTGGATGCCATGGAGGAACCTGGCTTAACGGGCTGTTCCCGTGGCTTATCCAGTTTGCTTTCTTAGCCCAAAAAGTCCTCCCTGTCCAGAGGTGGCTCTGCCCACAGTGGACTGGACACTCCTATATCAATCATTAATGAAGAAATTTCTCCATAGACATGCCCACAGGCCAATCTGATAGAGGAAAATCCTCAGCTGATATCCTGACTCTAGATTGTATCAAGCTGACAAAAAAGTAATCAGCACAATGAAAACACACATACACATATACACATATGCACACACACATACACATATTCACACATGCAGACACACACAGATACATACACATTCACACATGCACATACACAGAGACATGCGCGCACATACACACATATACACACATATACAACACAGTCATACACATGCACATACACACAGAGAGACACACACAGACACACATATTTATACACATATACAACACAGACGCACACACATGCACACACACATACACACATACACATACACACAAACACATACAAATATGCACACACATACACATATGCACACACATACACATATACACATACACATACACACATACACATACACATATGCACACACATACACATATGCACACATACAGACACACACAGACACATACACATATACACATATACAACACGGACACACACACATACACACATGCACACATGCACATACATAGAGACATGCACGCACATATACACATATACAACAGTCATACACATGCACATACACACAGAGAGACACAGACACACACACATATCTACACATATACAACACAGACACACACACATGCACACATGCACATACACACATACACAGAGAGAGAGAGAGTGGAGGAAAGATAGGAGGAGACTATAATGAAAGACAAACAACTCTAAAAAGGAGAACAAAAAAAGGTAATAAAGAGAAAGACAAAATATCATGTATTTCACACTACTTGGGGATAAGGAAGGATGAGCACAAATTGAGGAGGAGGGATGGTGAAATAAAATGAATCTAAATTAAAACTCCGTTATTTGTTACATTAAGAAACTGATCTCGAAAAACCCCACAGAAGAACGAGTTGCTGACATGTCTGTGCTTTCGTGCTTTCCAGCTCCGTGATTACTTCCTGCCCTGGCTGAAGAACCTGAAGAGAACAGACAGTGTGTTGGCTGGCCATGCTTGACTGCAGAATGCTCCTTTAAATTCCAAGAGCAGAGAAGCATTTGCGAAGTGGCGCTGTCCCTGGGACACATCGCAAGAGTCTCAGAATGGCACCAAGCCACTCACAAAGCAGCAGACGAAATCCGAGCCTGCATCTCTCATGCCACAGGCTAGCTGTCCTTGAGAGCTCACCCTCTCATCTGCTGCCCACCACGTTGTGTGCGGCTGAAACCTACCATTTAAATTGTAAGCTGTGGAAAGAAAACTGGAGCCGCACGCATGATCTTTGCCACCTCATTTTCATGAATGGAAGAGAATATTCTGACACAAAAATTACATACTTAATTCTAGCTCACCCCGTCTGCTGACCTCCATCCAGCACTGCCTTGAGTTTCTTTCTCCTCCATCAGTGGGTCAAAGTAATTTCTGCTGTATTCATTTCCTGTGGAAAGTCCACAAGGTAAGGGTCAGTGATTATTTTAGAAGCACATGAACCAAATGTTAATTTTGAAATCAACACCAGCATGAAAGGATCGTTTTAGCTGCTTTATAAGCTTAATTTTTTACAAGTTTTCTAGGCCTCTCTCTCTCTCTCTTTTTTTGTAATTATCATTTTGTAGAAGGTCAGAAAAAGTAATTCAAGAAATAAGTTCCTGCTGACTTTCTGTTGCTAAAAAGTTAATGAGAAAATTATCAAAATGGAAGCTTAGACAGTAATAATTAAAAAGAGTGGGAAAATCACACTAACCCCTGTTACATATATACCCAAGAAATGGATGTAACCAGAGAGGAATGATACCCTATGGACTCTCATGATTTTATTTATGGGCTTGTGTCTTATTAAACATATCATGCTGTGTACAGATGTTTAAGACAAACTTAGTCTTGTTTTAATTATGAGAACTAGCCAAAGTTCCATGTAGAGAAAGGGGGAAATTAAAAGAAGAGAAAGAGGAAGGGAAGGAAGAAGAAGAAACAAAAGAAAGAGTGGGTGCTGGGGGAGGTGGCTCAGTCCGGGAAGCAGCTTCCCCACAAACATGAGGAACAGAGTTTGGATCTCAGCAGCCATGTGCAAACTAGGCAGTGTGTGCTTCCAATCCCAGCACTGGGGAAGTGGAGACAGGACGAGCCTCTGGCTAGCTCACAAATCGGCTAACACATTGAGATTCCGGGTCAGTGAGAAACTCTGTTATAAAAAGTAAACTAGAAGACAATTGAAAAGGACACTCAACAATGACCTGTGACAGCTATGGTCATGTGTGCACATGCACATGTATACCAATCAGCACAAACACATACACACACATGCATATACATACATCACAGGGGCAAAAGGAACAAGGAAGGGAGGAAGGAAGTAAGGAGAGAGGGAAGCAGGGAGGGAGGGAGAGAAGGAAGGTAAGAAGTAGAGGCCTGTATACTTATATTTTATGTCAATTTGAGTGATGTAAAAGGAGGTAAAAGTAATTTATCCTGAAATTTTATTCAGCATACATCAATAATTCCAGCACCACACCTCCAAATTTTCCACCATCTCTTCCCCACCTACTCAGTCCTCAATCGTCACTGTAGCATCAACCTTGACTGTAGTAATACAGAAAATAACGTGTTGTCACATTTCCAGATCTAGTCTCATACTTGCTACACACATCTACTGCTAGAGGCTGGCACTCAGTAGCACCAAGGAGAATTCAAGATCCCTCCAACACAGTGGAAGCCATAGGCATCACAGGATGGAAGCCCCAGCACTGACAGTATGACTTGGAGAGAGAGGAGAATCTATGCCAGGGATTCTGGGATACACTGCGGTGCATTTGCTTCTGTTCCCAAGGCTAAAGAAGTTCTGGTGTGGACTTGCATCTGTTTCTAAAGCAGCATTTTGCTAGCTTGCTTTTTGACCATCAGTCACTGTTTGCTCCATTGATGTAATTACATCCACATTAGTGGAACAATAGAACAGAAAATTTTGCTTTATTATGTGATCTCAATAAAGATGAAAAATTAATGTGCTTCAATTCTGTCAATTTATCCGTCAACAACTACTAGCTAGGATAAAGCTTAGAGATTTGTTGCTGGGCCTCTCTCCCACCATTCTCCAGATTTGTTGGTTATTTTGCTCACTTGTTGGTCTCAACCCAGAGAGCACTGGGAAACCACTTCTTCTAAAGCCATCAAAACAGCTCAGCTCCCTCGACGCAAAGTTAGTGGCATGTTCTATTTTATATTGCCACCCCAGTACAGTCATCTACGGAGACCCATTACCTAAGTGCTTTCCCAGTTTACAAAACTCAAGCTCTTGGCCCACCAACACAAGCTATGAGTTTATAACAAGCAAGCTATTCAGGACCTTCCTAAATCAAACAAAATTAAATCATTTTCAACCAATAGTCTGTAAGAGTGTCGAGACAGTGTCTGTGTCTGTGGCTTATACATCTGCATATTCAACTAATATTCTAAAAGAATGAAAGGAAGGAAGGAAGGAGGGGAGGGAGAAAGAAAGGAATTAAAAAGAAATCTAAAAATAAGTTGCATCCATACTCAACATGCCCCATGCCTTCTTTTTTCTTTTCTTTTCTTTTCTACTCTTTTCTCTTTTCTCTGTTCTTTTTCTTCCTACTGAATAATGAATCATAAAAACCATTTATGCAGTGTCTATGTCATACAAGATATAACTACTCTCGAGAAGATTTGAATACCCACAGAAGGATTGTAACGGTTCACGTGGAAACACGATGGCATTTTGGATCCAAGACTTGAACATCTTTGGATGTAACCTGGGAAGTTCTGACAAACCCCCTAAGCAGTCATGGAATAGGGGTATTGGCCCTGAGCCCTCCAGCCATTTCCATCTTCCTTCTATGTGTGATGATGGGCTCTGCCCAGCTGTGCAGGAAGGAAGCCTGTACTTACTGGGTATCAAGCTGCTCCCTGCACACTTGGGGATCGCTTACATGATAGAGAGAGATCACCTTATGTCTACATGGACTGCTCCTGCTGTGTTCCCGGTGAGTGGGTAAACATGTGAATTATATACAGTGATTCCCTTAGTAGTTCCCATTGTGGAATATTACATGTAGCCTCGTGGAAGATATATGAACCGTCTTGCCCATACCAAAAGGTCAGTCTCGCATGCTTAGAATTGGTCCCCTTAGTATTCTTTTCTATGATATTGGATATTTATAAGGGTCATGTGTTGTATAATTCATATACTTTTCTATTACATTTCACCTGTGTTCTATAGTTTTTGTATGTTTTGTACCCATATTATATGCTATCCACTGTCTACCTCCCCTACTTGAACACAAGCTCTGTTAAGGCAAAGACATGTGAAAGAATAGATTTTAAACTATTCCCCACTGACCCTGCTGAGAGGACAAGTGCACCTCACAAAAGAATAACATAACATGTTTTGGGGAAATAGTCTGGCCATAGCCATCACAAACCATCTGTCCTCAATAAGGCCTGACTCAACAGTCCTGAGAAAAACAAGAACTAGGGTCAGTTTGCCCCAGAAGCAGGGTGGCCTAGAGTTGAACTGAGCCCAAGTTAGATCATGTGTGCCAATGTGAACCAACCAATGAAGTTGCTTTGTGTGACTGTTGCCAACTGCCTATGTAATTTTCCCTATAAATCCCTTCCCTTAATTGGGCTCAGGGTCGACTCCTCTGGCTCCTGTGTGAGATACGTGTCATCCCCAGAGCTCTGGTTCCTCAAATATACCTCTTGTTTATTACATCAAGACCAGTTTCTCATGATTTCTTGGGGGTTGCATCGTCTCGAGATTTGAGTGGGGGTCTTCCCCACCCCGGTGGTCTTTCAGTGCATGCCCTCATTGCAGCACACGTGGTACCTAACAAAGAGCCTGCTGCACGGACACGCTCAGAATTCAACTCGAATTCATTTAATAAAATTCCCTTGAGATTCTACCATGAAATCCAGACGCTCTCTGTCCCTAACCGGAACCTTTTTACCCCCATTCATTCTTCTAGTCCTGACTAGTCCCACCCCTCTGTGATTTCCTTCACTACCCTTAATGCCTCCTACTTCTTTTAGGTTCATACTGTCTAAGAACCAAACCTATATCTCAATTTTACAAAACCAAATGGCAGAGCTAGAGAAATAGCTCAGTGGTTGAGGGCACTTGACACTCTTGCAGGGAACCTAGGTTCACTTTCGAATGCTTTTCACAATCATCTCTAACACTGATTCTAAGGGATATGGTGTTCTTTTCTGACCCCAGTGAGCATAAGGCATACATGTGGTGAATGCACATACATATATACCTGTATGCTATATACATATTACATACATACCTATATACTACATACATACTACATACTGCATACATATATTCATGCATACTTAAGTACTACATACATACCTATATTCTACATACATTCATACATTCATGAATACTAAGTACATATATACGTACACACATGCATATTCACACACATTCCTGCAAAACACATACACATAAAATAATAAATATGTCTTTCTTTCTTCAAGACAAAAACCCTATGTGGGTCTAGCCTGAGAACACAGCCTGCTCGTAGAGCAGCCACCTGAAGGAAGCTTATGATTAGGAACAGCCAGATCAAGACCACGGGGAAAGGGAAGCCTGGTCTTAAACAAACATCACAAAACACACATGTACGGTAAGCACTCTTTCTTAGTAACCTCCATGTGTCCGAGGTACACATAAGCTTTCTTCATGCTGTGTGATATCTATTCGTTTTGATATGTGGTGTCTGTCCAATTCCTCACACCTCCAATGCCTCTTGAGTGCTCACCAGCTCCTTCCTGTAATTTAAGTCAATCTTCAAATCAAATAAAAAAATACTGTCCAATATTAAAATGGCCACTCCCTACCACTGACTACTACTCTTTGTTTGCCTAACGAGTCAAAAATTTTTAATGTGGTACAGGGAGTGAAAGATGTGGCTCATGAATCTTGAAGTTTTGTCTCAGTTCTAGCCCCCAATGCTAGCGTTTCACTGGACAGCATCAGGATTTAAACAAGTGGGGCAGTTTTAGGATCAGGTTGATATTTCCAGGAGCTAGGTTACTAATAAGATGAATTATTCCTCAGCGCGTCCTCATCATTCACAATGTGCTTTTGGATATAACTAAGCCATCTCACAGGGAAATGAGCAGACCCACTGAGAAATTCAAAGTAGGGCACTTAGCTATACAAATACAATAGTTTTTTATGTGACAGGTAGTTAACTCTCTGTGATACCCAGGTGAAGGAGACGCCAAGCACCCATATGCGTGTGGGTACACTCATACATATGAGGCAATTGGATGTGACATGTAAAACAGCAAACTGGCAAAGTGGTTGTGTAGCTCTCTTCATATCCCAGCATCCCTTCTAACTTCCTAGTGGTAGCTGTTCAGGGTTGAGAATCGGCATCAGTTGGAACGTTTCTTCTGTTGTTTCTCTGAGCTGGGGGAGGAAGGCATTCATGCTTGCCTCCTGCCTTTCCTCTCGTATCGGGTTTTCCTGTCATTTAACTCAGAGTATCTCAGAGCATAATCAGAGCTCCAAAACTACACCACACGTGAACTTTGCTCAGGAAGCCATCCTGTGTGCACCCAAGCAATTCCTTGGGAGCTATTTAAGAGCAAGAATAAAATTACCCAGGCTTGTGCCTTGACTCAGTGAGGCAATCAGTTCCTCTCTCATCAGCCACATGAGTTCCAAAGAAAGGAAACTCAGAAGCCACTGCCTGCTACTACTGTGCCTGTGTGTGCATGTGTGTGTGCACATGTGCGTGTCGGGGGGGGTTGTTATTGGTTTTACTCTGATGCTTTCCCCCATAAATCCACCTGCTACAGCTCGCTTTTTACCACCAGCCACTCCATTTTCTATAATACACCATAAACTCAATACAAACAAGGCCGTCTGTGACTGTGTTACTAAAGATTTTATGTTCTGTGATTATAGCCACATAGCAACATTTTACAAATTAGAACACTCTCTTAAATGTTAAAGGAATGAGGCCTAGAAAACCAAAGTTTAATTTGACTCCTCTGGGCTTTCTAAAAATATTTGAGATCATATTTTTGTGTCGCCATTCCTCATTTTGAAACAATCTCATACAAAGATCTTACCTCTAAAGTTCCATGGGGCTGGATAGGTTAACTAAATCTATGAAATTCAACTGTGGAACTTGAAGACAACAGGACAATATAGGGTGGTGGGCGGTCCATCAAATTCTATCATAATAAACCCGATCATGGTCTACATAAGGCCGGTGTGCAAAGCCTTTTGAGCAAAAGGTTAAGAGACTCTTTCTCTCCTGTTCCTCCTTTGATCATTCCTTTCTCTTTCCTTTCTGTCTCCCTTCCTTTTTGTCTTTTCAGCACAGGGAATGGACCCCAGGCCCTCACACACCTTAGTTCAGTCCTCTGTCCTGACTCAAAAGACTATGACTTAGTAAACTGAGAGCAGATCTTTTAAAGTCAAGTCCTGACTATACTACACACCAAGCAAAATAATAAAAACTCCAAGAAACAGATACAAAGCCAATTAACAAACATCTCAGTCACTGAGATGGCTACCCAACACCCTTACCTTCATGAGAAAATGAAAGTGTCTTAGGGTTACTATTGCTAGGATGAAAACACCATGACCAAAGCAGTTTGGAGAGAAGAGGGTTTATTTGGCTTACACTTCCATATCATTGTCCATTATTGCTGGAAGTCAGCACAGGAACTGAAACTGAGTAGGAACCTAGAGGCAGGAGCTGGTGCAGAGGTCATGGAGGGAGGCTTGCTCGTCATGGCTTGCTCAATCTGCTTCCTTAAAGATCCCAGGGCCACCAGCCCAGGGATGGCACCTCCTACCATTGGCTGGGCCCTCCCCACCAATCACTAATTAAGAAAATGTCCTACAGATGATTTCAATTGAGGCTCCCTCCTCCCGGATGGCTTTAACTTGTATCAAGTTGACATAAAAAAAGCCAGGACAAAGGAATAGCCAAGATAAAGTTACTGAGAAGTTTTTGTTGTATAATTGTAATTAGAATACAGAATGATTTTGTTCCCTGAGAACATTGTAGGTTTTTTGAAAATGTTGTAAGAACAGGAAAGATATTACTTGAATAGTGTATTGATGCCTGGATATTTATCAAGAGCCATTAACTGTTACAGATCCCAACTCTAGAGTGTTCAGAGCTGTGGTGGGATTACAGCTATAGAAGCAGTACCTGCAATCAAAGTTTCACACAAGCATTCATAATTGATTCATAAATATTAGTGTTTCATATCAGTTCATTCATGATCATCACAATTATTAACCTTCTTCAGAGACTACAGAGTTAAGATGAGTTTTCCTCTTTCTTCCTTCTGAACAAGCTAAATTATGAAAATGCTCATTATATACATTGTTTTTATATTAAATTAAGTGTCCATTGATGAAAACATTTACCCTAATGAAGCCTTAAATGTAATTCATGCAGCATTCATTTCAAGAGCTTCAAGGAAGAGAAAACTACTCAATTAATGAGGTGATAACCAGAGGGTGAGGTCTGTGGTTAAAGCCTAATGGCAGCCAGCATTTATTTCAGAGTCTGAGAATGCACACAAGAGCTTGTGTCCTGTTAGACAAATCAGCTTCCTTGACTGACTGCTCAGTCCCACTTCCGTTCCAAACCTTGTGGGTATTTCATATATCAGTGATTGGAAAAGCTAAATAGGGTAATAGTCGGAGTTTGCTAACAGGTTCTAATTAATTGAGCCATATTCTTCCTTCCCCCCAAGGCCCTCTCTAACGGGTAAACCACTAGAGTGCCATGAAGTGCATAATTGCTGCGGGGCTCTCTCCCGAGTCCCTCAAGGCAGGAAAGCATCCTGTGCTTGCTGGACCTGCAGTCCTCCGTAGAACTGAAGCGTGTCCCTAAGTTCCTAATGCCAAAACAGGACGGAGCTTCCTGTGTGTAAGTAACTGTGGTGATTCAAAGGTTACGTTTAAGTATACCTTATTCCCACACATACAAAAGACCTTTGAAAGTCATATCAAAGAAGGTGTTCTTTCTACAAAGTTTGAGGCTTAGTAACATTCTCCTATGGCGTATTGCTCCTCCGATTCTGAAATGCTGGCTGTCCTCAGACTTCAACCACAGCCCTCCCCCTTCTGGTTACATGCTTATTAGTTTTACCTCTGTCCATCCCAGAGCTCTACATTTATGCATTACACTTAAGGCCTCATTGGGATTAATTGTTATCAATGGAAACTTACTTCAATATGAAAACAATTTATATAACGAATCACTAGATTTAGCTCAGTCAAAACTAAGAACTCATTGTGAACAAATCGGGCAACTCGTGGGTAAGCTTCTTATTGCATGAAGTAAAGTGACTGGGGCTTTCTACCTTTTATAGGACTTCTGAGCAATCCATCACATGAGACTAAGAAATTTTATTTCCAATTCAATTCCTTTTAACATAGGATAAAACAGCCTACAGTAGTTCTCAGTGAAATTGTTTGGACACTAAGACCTAATATCTGCTGCAAACTAAGGTTAGAAAACCTGTTGGTACTAAATGCTTTACTAAAATGGACGTAATACCTATTGAACTTAAAGCTGAGACCTAATAAAGTTTCATACAGAATTGTATTTGCATAAAATAATTTACACCTGGTTGAACAAACAAACAAACAAACATTTAAAAATTTTCATCAAATATTTCAGGGAATGTAGCTAAGTTACTTGGCCACCTGTCCCACTCCTAAGAGACTTGCTATTACATCACTAGTATGTCAGGGAAAACTGACATTGTTCTGGTTCTGTTTATGCCACACACAGCTGGTCTTGGGTTAGGTAAATGCCTGGATCTCTGTGCACTGCTCTCTGGTCTACATTCCAGAATTTCTGTGTTTGGGAAAATTCCTAAGCACCCTTTTCACCATCCTGTGGACTGATTCTTAGGTTCACATTTTTATAATAAAGAGACATAAATGTCACTGGCACATAGCTCAGTGAACTCATCTATCACCGTTGAACTGAGTAATACAGTATATACATGACCACTAAAATAAGTCTTACAATAGTCTATCTTTCTCCAACAGTCTCTGAGGGATTTTATACGATATTTTCAAACCTTCATATTGGTGTTTTCTAACATTAACTTGAAGAGAAGATATAGAAGTTACCCTTGCTTGCCAGATGGGCTTCAAGTGGCATACCTAAAGATGTAGAAAAAGAAAGGCTGGAGAGATGTTTCAGTGGTTAAGAGCACTGGCTACTCTTCCAGGGGTCCTGAGCTCAATTCCCAGCAACCACATGGTGGCTCACAACTATCATAATGGGATCTGATTCCCTCTTCTGGCTTACATTAAGACAGAACACTCAACTACATAAAATATATGAATAAATCTGAAAAGGAAAAAGAAATAGAAAAAGAGCTGAAAAGAAGGCTGAGTGAGGAAAACGCTTGCTGTTAAAATGGGAGGGCTTGAGTTCAGCTCTTTGACACTAATATGTGTCTATGAACCCTTCACTAGGAGGGTGGAGACAGGCAGATCCTGGGGCTCAGTGATCAGCCCCACAACTAAAGAGGAAAGCTCCAAGGCTAATGGCTGACCCTGTCTCTAAAGCTAAAGTGGAGTGAGATTGAGGAAGAGAGCAAACCTCTCCTTCTGGCCCTCACAGCTGGACACAGAGGCAAGTGCGGCTGTAAACAGATATACGAGGGTCTGAACACACACACACACACACACACACACACACACACACACAGAATGACAATGGACCTTTTGTTTCTTGGGCAAGTCTGTGTAAGCCTCTACAGATAAGCAGTGTCTTTGAGAAGAAAATAGATTAAAGTTTTGCTATTTTATTGACATCCCCAAAATTCCAATACTTGGCTAAAATAATCTTTCCAGTTGGAAATTTTTCTAGAATTCTGTGATTCATTTCTTAAAAACACCACCCAAAGTAAGAAGAGGACACTTAAATTGTTTATACAAACTAATCAGATATTTATGTAAATATTATCTCTGTAAAAACTGGGTTTGTCTAAAGCATTTGGATGTCACCCTGTCAGTCAAATATCTACGTAAAATGTTTCTATGTTTCAGTGAGAAGGGTGCTTTCCTGTGTGTTTATTTTTAGTTCTGTAAATCAATGAAAAAGATTAAAATCACTTAGGAACCAAATGGTTTCTAAAGACACAAATTCAGGTCAGTTCAATAAACCTAAAGCCAATGATTTTCCTATATATTTCCTTTTTCTTAATAAGAGTCAAAATGTCCCGAAGCAAAAAAATTATATATTTTTACACGTTCTATAAATTTTATACAATATCTGTTCTCCATCTTTAGGGAAAAACAGCTATAAATGGGAACAATGTAAACCATTTTATACAAAATCACTTCTGCAATCGCCCAGGTTATGTGCACAACGGGGGAAAATGGTTCTGCTTGTGCGTGTGTGTGCTCCTTTCAAGCTGGATACTGAACTCGAGTATCTAGATGCTATTTGAATCACAAACCTTCATATTTGTTGGTAATGAAGACAAATCAAGGATTGCAGTTTGAAAACTCTAACCACCACTCAACCATTGCAGATCTTCTGTCCTTCGTTCAAGAGACTTCTCCTCACTTTTCTGGAAATATCTTCAGTGACAGATGTCCAGCACTCACTGTGCTCATCTGTGGTACACCTATCGTTGTTTGTCCATGTGACCTCTGCCTTTCTGCTGACAGTTGAGATCCTACACACATAATGAACCTCTTGAAAATCAAATGACCACACATCCATCATGAAACCACATCATGAAACATCTTTATAAAGCCACATAAAAGAGGGGTTGGAGAGATGGCTCAGTAGTTGGGAATGCTAGCTTGTGTTCCAGGGGACTCAGGTTCAATTCCAGGCACCGACATGACAGCTCACAACTGTCTTTTACTCCTGTTTCAGGCAATCTGAGACCCTCATACCAACATACATTCAGGCAAAACACCTATGCACATGAAATTTTAAAAAAAATCACATGGGAAAAAAATCACTTTCTATTTTTAAAGCTGTAGCCATGCTAGCTCTCAGGATTTCTGTGACTTTCAACACTGATTCCAGCTGATATTCTTTCTGGGTCAAGCCACGTTCTGTCCATTACCTGCTTTGGTTTGCTCAAGTCTTGATCTCATGCCTTTCCCATGTATGTTCCATAATAGTGACAAGGGAAGAGATGTGACTGTCTTATAGGTCAGGGGCGGGCTGACAAGGATGCTGGCATCCATCTGGTCAAGAATCTCTCCCTAGGGCTCAGGAATAAGTGCCTGAGATGAGGCCATAGGGCATGAACCATGGACCCAGCAGTATAAATGAATGGAAATCACAGAACTATAGTCCTAAAATCCTCTTGTCTCTGGGCCTGAGACACTAACACAAGATCATGTCATATGCCTGACCTTTCTAGCAGTCTTTCCCAGAGAGCATAATGCTGTTCCCTAGAAAGGAAGGCTGAATTCAATGTAGAATTCCATCAGTGACACACAACTTTTTACTCTAGTGGCCGAGAAATATTTTGAGGAATTCACCCAATATCTACAGAAAATCATGTTTCTCTTTTTATAAAAGCAATTCGTGTCCAATTGCTAAGATGCCAAACCATGTCACTGATTTATGAAAACCTATTTTCCTAGCTCATTTATTCTTCCATTTGAAGTCTCTGTTCACAGTAGGCCACTCTAGCCCACAGATATTTAGACATACTCAGTCCTAACCGAGGGTTTAACTTAATCAACTTGCCTGGGATCAGTTGTACCAACTGTTTTGCTTTTACCCACAAAGTACTTGTTGGGGACACAACTCAGGGGCACAGCAATTGCTCAACATATGATCGGTTGTAGATTCAGTCCCCCAAAACATAAAGGAACCATGTTTTAGATTTCAGAGTTTCTCACATTTTGGAATATGCACATATATTTTATAATATATATCAAGGATGGGACCCAAGGGACCCAAATCTAAACACGAGATAACCTTATGTTCTTTATTTTATAGCTTTATTAAAATTTTACTTTGCATCTTATTTGTATATTTTTATTGAGAAAGTCAGTTCTCTCCTTTCACTGTGAGTATCCCAGGAATAGAGCTCAGATAACTAGATGTGCTGACAAGCAGCTTTTGTCACTGATGAATTATAATCTCTTGATTATAATTTTATGTAATACTTCTAATGAGTGTGTATTATGACAACAAGCCATCATATTAAGATTAGGCATTCTCAATCTTTTATGTTATGATGAACACACACACACACACACACACACACACACACACACACGTGCTCACACTTTTTCTTGTTTGTTTCATGCTTCTAGAGTGCCCAATTCAAGTAACATTATTCATAAACTACATATAAAAACCTTATGTAGGGAAACACAACCTTTGCTTTTGTAAAGTGTTCAATTAACTGGAATTCTCCAGTTCCCATAGTTCAATCTTGCTGATGGAGTATGTCTGGGGATCATGGAGGTCCTATAAGCCTACTCCCTCACATCTCTTCCTACACATGGAATAATGCCTGGACACTAGAAAATATCCAATAAATGTCTTCTTCAATGAATGAGATCAAAATAAAAAGATATATAAGGAAATTTAATGAGGCAAATAAGGACATATCCATAATTTTAAATAAAGCAGTACAGAAATAATGTCCAAATAATTATGCTTATACCATGTCAATAATGAGATGTGTTCAACAGATAATCCTGGTCATATGAACTGCAGTGGATACTAAGTAAATTCTTGATTAGTTCATTTATTTTTTTTCCTTTGTCTTGCTTTGGCTTCCAGTCACCAATTACATTATAATTTGTTCCCAGTGTTTACAGTTTTGTTTTGCTTTGCTTTTTATATGGAGGAGCGTTTCGCCTGCAGGGATGTCTATCACTACCGGCATACTGTGCCTGTGGAAGCCAGAAGAGCCCACTAAATCCCCTGGAACTGTACTTACAAAAGATTTAAGTGATGATGTGGGTGCTGGTGGCTGAAGCCACCACCTCCAGAAAAGTCGGTACTACTCTTGACTGCGGCTGAGCCATCTTTCCAGGCCCCTGTCTCGTGTAGGCATGATGGGTCACTAACTCCAAAGACCTCTCTACCACTGCAGAAGCCCTCCCCCCACCTCTGCCCTCTGTCATAAATCCAGGATGTAGGAATGTGGCCTAGGCTGGACCAACGGAGCACCCTTCCCTAGAGCATGGAGGGAACGAACATAATAATCACTCGTCACATTGGGAAGGCTCTATTGGAACACAACTGTGCTACCATGACAGTCACTGCACTTCAAACTTCCTAACCCTGCACGCAGGTTGGTTTCTGTCCAATGACACCGTCAGTCCTCTGAGCTCATGAAATTCTCCTATCTAAATCAGTCAGGAATCATTGGTGTTGTCCCCCATCAAGGGACTCTCGGTATAACATGCTCACTCGAGGACTCTGACAGTCCAACTGTCTCTGAAGGAGATGCCACCCTGAGATGTATAGCAAAGGATCATGGGAACACTGTCATCTTGAATGTCTGGGAGAGAAGACAGAACGGGAAGGGTGTTCTCTGCATCCCAGGAGCTGATTTATAGTAAATAAAATAGTTTTATCTGCCTGCTATACACCAAAGTAATTTTAGCCATTTCCTTTCCTTTCTCTTACAATAGTCTGGGTGAAACTTAAGTATTAAAAGAAAGGGGAAAAATGGATAAAATCTCCCACTTACACTCACATCTCTCCCATTAGCTGAACTTCTCGTTGTCTTCTGTCTTTACTGTTTACTCTTTCCTCTTTCCATGGCCCTTTCTTGTCCCTGCCCCGGATTTCATTTTCCTGCCATTTAGAATGGTCAATAACTACTTTTTCAGTGTCACCATGTTATATATTCATAGTGGTAAAGATTGTCCTTTCTGGCTGCCCAGCCTCTGGCTTCAGTGGCTTAGGAAACTGTGCTGATACCTCGCTCTCTCTGAAATTACAGGCAGCTGGGGCTTCTCTCCCTCTCTCCTTTTCAAGTGTCTGGAACTGTGGTTATCATCAGGCTGACGCATCACCAGCAGTGAGCCAAGAGGATGATGGACAAGAATGCTGGGACCTGTACAACAGTGTGCACAGGAAAGAACAAAGCAAGGCTGAAGAGAGGCAACCCCAAAGGACATGTGTGTATTTCTCTGGAAATTCAATGGCGGACTAAGCCGTTTGCTAAGTGCCTATAAAGGAAAGGCCAATAGTCACTGAAAGAATATGAAATCAGCTTTCCCTAGAAGTTGATATGCAAAGCAGAGCAGCTCCATGTGCAGCAAGAGCAGGAAGGAGCCTCTGAATGGCACCTTCTCCCCTGATTTCCTTGCCATTCGCACCAACCAAAAATGCCTAACATGAACCCACGACGTACTTCACAACACACAGTAGCTTTCCTTGAGAAGATCTCAGTAGGAAGCTTGTGAGGATGTCTTCGCAATGGGATGCACAAATAAATAAAGAGGACATCCAAACTCATCTAAAATCCTAGCAGACTGCCCATTCCATCTGTTTCTAAAGGCAGATGTCTCAGTTACTTTGCTATTGCTATGACAAAACACCATGACCAAGACGACATATAAGAGAAAGCATTTAAGTTGGGGGTCATGGTTCCAGAGGGTTAGAGTTGATGACCATCGTTGTGGGAATATGGAAGCAGGCAGGTGGGCAGGCAGGCAGGCAGGTGGGCAGGCAGGCAGGCGGGCAGGCATGGTACTAGAGCAGGAGCTGAGAGCTTACATCTTGACACTAGACCATGAAGCAGAGTAAGCTAACTGGGAAGAGAATGGGCCTTTGAAACCCCAAAGCCCACTCTCAGTGACACAACTTCTCCAATAAGTCTATACCTCCTAATTTCTTTCAAACATTTCCATCAATCAGGCATCAACATATTTGAACATATGAACCTCTAGGGGCCATTCCCATTCGAACAATGGCAGCAGATGTGTCCTCACTCGTTGCTCTTTGACTCTGCTTCTGGGTTCAAATCACAATGAACTTAAGATCTTTTCTTATATAAAGTTTATTTTTAGAAAACCCCTCTTCTAGACTTTCTCTCTCAGACACTATTTTTAATCTAATAATTTTATTCGTCCTTGAGATAGCCCATATAAATAAGTAGCACTGGAATTTGGCCATCATTTACAATGGTTTCCTTTAAAATGCATCTTTAAGGGGCGAGTGTGCTGATATGTACTCGTCAGATGACAGTTTGTGCTAATTACAATATCATGGGAGGAACGGATGGCTCTTTTCCTTGTCTAAGTAATCGCATTGGCAGACGGTCTGAATGTTCTTAAAGTTGTTTAAAAAGGGAACGCTGTGTTCTATGCTCTCTGGCAGTTTCTAAATTCACATATTTAAAATATTCTTCCTTGTTCACAGACCATAAAATCGCACATCTCATTTGCAATTGAATTTTTAGAGGCTCTCCCAAAGTGGGGGAGCGATGCATCAAATGTACTTTTTCTAAGTTGGCTGTGTTCCAGGACAGACGTGTAAACCCCTCTCTATTTCACTGTCTGACAAGATTGGTACACATGCTAAACATTTCCTGGATTCCCACATAAAACTCTTTTCATCTTTGGTTGCTTCCACCTGGCTTTACTTTGGGTTATAGATTTGCTCTGTTTTCCAGAATCAGGCCAACTATCACTCATGAAAATGACTACTTCCCACACCCATTCTTATCTCTCTGAGAGAGATACTCAGTCCATGGACGATTCCCAAAGAATTGAAAATGGGGACTGGCGAGTGTTAAGATTGAAATTATATACATACTCTTTGCCAAAGAAAAAACACAAAATACTGGACATTTCACATTGTTTGTGGGTTGATAGCATACTATCTATAGTTCTTTTCTTTTGGCTAATGCTTGCCGACAATATGCACTTTTTACCTGAAGTACATATTTACCTGTTTCTGAATTGGGTAGCAACTTCTTCCAAATTGAAATATTCCCTCCTGGAGGGAAAAGGGAGGCTAATGAGATGTGGGAAGTAAGCATCTCTCAAGTCTCAGGAAGTTCCTGAAATTGACAGTAATCACAATGTCCCAGAGCTAGGTTACAAGAACAATAAACAATTGCTGGATAGAAGAGACTCCCTACTGTGCAGGACCCCCTGGAGGAGGATCTCCAACCTGTGAAGCTGCATATACTGCAGGGAGCTCCAGAGATGGAATTTTTATGACTTGTCATCCATGTTGGTCTGGGCTTTTCAGAGAGGCAGATAGCTTTGAGTCATCTGTTCCTGTAACTCCGCACTCATAAGCCTTTACATAACCCCAAGAAACATGCTCTACCAAATAGGATTTTACTGTTATCATTATTTTGGCAAGTTGTGGGTACCTTATTTGTGGTGATCAGACATCTGTTTGATCTATCATCTATCTATCTATCTAGCTAGCTAGCTAGCTAGCTAGCTACATATCTATCTACAGAAAGATAGATATAGATATAGATACAGACATCATCTATTTATATTGTCCCTCTTCCCCTTTTTCTTCTTCTCCTCCTCTTCCTTTATCCCCCTTTCTTCCCTCCATTTGCTTCTTTGCCACATTGAGTTTGTGCCACATTCTCTCACAATAATGTCCTGTTCTGACCCAGGCTCAAGGCAATACAAGTCATAACCATGGACATAAATCTCCGATATCATGAGCCAAAATACATCGTCCTCCCTTGTTTATAAAATACAGATAGTAGCCAGATGGACCTAGGAGAAGATCTGCCAGTTAACTCCTGTATGCAATACATTCTTCTTTAGCAGCCGAGTTCCAATTTCAGCATGACACTTGGCTCCTTGCTAATGACAACATCTCCTAGAGTCTCTTACATCTACCTGTGGCCAGGGAGCTAATTTCCAACAAAAGACACAAGAACAGAAGTAGCATGTCTAACTACCTCTACTCAGCCTTCTCTTTCAATGCTTGAAACATAGACATGCTATTGAGTGACTTTTAGATATTAACTAAAAACAGCAGCTTAGGAGTTACAGGGTCTTGATCACTGTTAGGGTTGCCTCAATTGCACCGCTGAATTTGTTTTCTGTTACATAACTCCTGAGATTTGTGACACTAAAGGATATGCTGTGCACAAAGTGGCCAACGTATGGCTCATATATCATAGATAGTCATGGATGTACACTGTTGCTAGCCATCCATCCTCTCACTGGGCCACAAACTTCCAAGAAAAGCACTTGTATATATAGCATGCAACGAAAAGAAATGTCAAACGAAAGCTGTTTGACGTGAACATAGATGATATGATGTGAATGCAGAGGGTAGCAACCGCTAAGTTGGCAGAATTTTCACTAAGCCTCGGGAGTTAAAAATCACAAGCTAACCTACTGGGATGTGGAGAGCCTGCTCTGTACAGGTGGGAATCGTGATGATCCTGCTAAGTGGGACCAGCCGAGAGCACATCTGCGCCAGCTCATGCTTCATTTACTTCAGAGTTTCCCCTCAGAAAGCTATTTGGTCATTAAATTCTGATGTCTTCCGGCTTGTTCAGGGTGAAGAGGAGAGCAAAGACAGCAAGTTTTAATGGCGTCTTTCTTTGTAGGTAGAGACTCACCTGAGCTTAGAGGAAATGCAGCTCCCAGGGCAGGAAGAGCAGCTACAGGTATTGCCAAAGAGACTATAAAGAGATTTTCTTCCATAGGCAGTGATAGGATTCATGATCAGAGAGTCCCCTCAGCCAGAGAATAAAGAAGGTTTTCTTTCCAAGTAAATTACTACAAGGGGATTCTAAATATTAAAATATTATTTCTTAATTTATTTGTAAACTGTTGCATGGGTTTCTAGAAACTATATGGAAAATATGATTCACCTAAAAGGAGGAAGAGCTACAGTCTGAAGCCCAAAATAAAATATCAACCTAGTTCTCAACTATATTAGCCTGGTGACATTCTATGAGCAAACAGTGTCAACCGTGAAGGCCCTGTCTGCAACAACATAGCCAGGAGTCTTAGCACTCTGGCATCTCAGGACTTCTTCATTCCAACCGCCCAAAGTAGAGTGAATTCATTCCTTTACATCCTTGACCCACAAAGCTGTGTATCACCTGTACCCAATGACTGCACAGGTCCTCAACCGCATCACCCGCCCCCCTCCCCTTTCCCCAATCAAATCTTCCTCAGAAGCTGTACGGGCATGCTTGAATGGAATGCCAGGTTCCTGTTCAGGATGCCCAGGTCGGATGAGAAGAGCAGTAAGCGTCACCAAGTGTGAGCATAATTGGGACCGAAGTCACACCTTTGGGTCCTGCTGAGGCTGGCAGCCTGGGTTTTTGTTGATGAGCCGCGAGGGTGTGATCCGGCACGTCGCGTCTAATAACTTTCTCTTTTGGAGTCTGATGTGCCGAGAATTCTGGGCTGCTCATGTTAAAACCTGGATTGCCGGCCCCTTCCGTAGCTTCTGTGTGTTCTTTAACTAGAGCAAAACAAGGAGGTCAGAAGATCACACAATAAGGCTGATGGATTCCAGTGCTAAGCAGAAAATTACTCTCGGTAATTCTTGTGCGGAAAGACTCAAGTGTATCGTCCTCAAATGTCACCAAAACAGAATTAGGTTAAAATTAACTCTTAAAAAAAAGAATAAATGATTAAAATAATTACAAATTGCACCCTGACAAGCTAGAGCAAAATTTCGCCCTCAGCCATTTGTCTGTAATTAGTTAATTAATCCTTACACAAATTATGAGCAATAACTCATCAAGCAAGGCTCACCCATCAGAAATTCAGCCGACGTGGATTTCTTCTGCTTAGTTTGCTTCACAGCCTTCTGCTGAAACTTCTGGAGGGAAATTGTTAAATGAATAAATTAGCTAAAGAATGAAGATCATCATTTATGATCCACAACTAACACAGTATCTTAAATATGGGATGGCGGATGGCATTGAAATGTCATTTAATTTACATCTCTCCTAAAGGGGTCAAACACTAATTGAACATCAGAAGTGGAAGAATTAAATAAAATAGGATAAGAAAAGTTAATACAAATGCCAAATGAAGGTCACATTAAAATACTTTGTTTTTTATCATTTTTAATTAATACAAAGAGCCCTCAACAAATTAAGAACACTAGAAAACTTGCACAGTTCAACTTGCATTCGTTCAGACTGGGCTGAGATACAATCTCATTTTGGTAGAACAAAATTATCTTGTAGAAAGTCTGCATGTGGCCTGGTGGGATTGATCAGTGGTTAGAGTGCTTGCCCAACATACATGAGGACCTGCATTCGGATCGTTAGAATGTATGTACATCAACCAAAGGTACTGCATGTCTTTGAGTGTTCCTATAGTACATGAGAGACATAGAAAGAAGAGTTCCTAAAGGGCCTGGGCCAGCTACCTTGGCCTATACAGTAACAAGCAACAAGAGACCCTATACCTCAAGGTGGGAGGAAAGGCCCTATATGTCTGATATCCACACACATGCCATGGTACACATGTACCCACACAGATACACATGAACAGAAACATCTCTCTGTCTCTCTGTCTCTGTCTCTGTCTCTCTCTGTCTCTCTCTCTGTCTCTCTCTCTGTCTCTCTCTCTCTCTCTCTCTCTCTCTCTCACACACACACACACACACACACGTGACAGCTTGCATGTGCTGCATGTTTGCTCTTGGTTGCAACCACATTTGTTTTAAACTGCTGGCATCCAATATGTGAAGTAATTATTGATTTAAATACTATCATGAACATACACAATCCAACCTTGATAAATTGCAGTAGCAGGCGAGATGCTGCCAGACGCCAAGAGTCATAGCCTATAGGAGCCTCCAAGATTTCATGAGGTGCCACACCAGGGAAAACTGAAATTCGTTATATGTCTGAGAAGCCCATTAATACTAGTATGCATAACGAGTGGTCAGAAATGGAAATGCATAGCCAGAAATATGATTAGAGCGTCTATACTCTTATAAGTTCCAAATGAATCCTCGGTTAACTGTCAAGTTCAATTTTTAAAAAACTTCATTAGAAATACACAAATTCAGACAAAGGATAAAACTCAAGTTAATAAGAAGTGAAACAGCACAAAAGTGGAAGTCTGCAGGAACAGCAAATGGTGGAAAAGAAGCTCTACCTCAGACAGTCCATCCTGACAGGAAGGATGCTCCTTCTCAGACATCTTATCTCCAAGCAAAAACACTGACTACATCTTAGTCAGCCTGTGACGATGCGTCTGAGGAAGATATTCAAAATGGCGAACAACACCTTGTCCACTCTGAGTCCCTGATGATGAAGGTTCTAGTGTGCCAATTCTTAGTTGCAATTTCTACAATAAGTCTGACTTCTTCCAAAAATACTTCCAGCAGTCTTACAGCATGGCGGAGCAATTAAATTATCATACAGTGTGTCCCAAACAAAAAAACAAAAAAAAACAAGAAGTTCTTAAATTGATAGGTCTTAAGTCAACTAAAATTCAAGGCCTTGTTTTCCAAGAACCTTCCCTTTGCAAAAACATGTCTACCATACAGTGTTCCAGTTATTTCATATACTAGAAACTGAACTGTAGATGGAAATAAGTCTATTCCAAAGGTACTTAGAGAAGCTGGGCATGTTGACACAGTCTTACAATCCCAACACTTGAGAGAAGGGGGCTGAGGCAGGAGGATTGTTTTTATAAGTTCAAAGAAAGTAAGGCCTTGTGTTAAAGAAAGAGTTAAAAGCTCTTGTGTACACCGGAAATCCCAATACTCTGGAGGTTAAGACAGGGGGATGTCAAATTTGAAACCAAACTGAGCTATCTGGCAAGTTCCAGACAAGCTTGGAACACTTCAAGACTCTGTGTCGAACATCTTTAAGAAACTTTGACAACTATGACAATTTATCCCTTAAAAAAAAACTCAGGTCATATCTTGCTTAAAGTTCAGTAGCTTTTAAGGTTTTCTTTTCCTCTCAGTTTAAGAATTCTGAATTTCCCAGGGCTAGAGATATGACCCCACAGTTAAGAAAACAGGCCGTGCTTCCAAAGCATCCAAGTTCAGCCCCTAATACTATGGCAGATGGTTTAAACCTCCTGAAACTTCAGCTCCAGAGGATCCTATGTTCTAGACTCCTTGAGCACCTAACACACACACACAGACACACACACAGACACACACACACACACACACACACACACACACACACACGCATGTGCACGTGCCCGCGCTCGATTTCTCGATTTAAAAAGAAGGGTGAACCTTTTTTAAAAGATTCTGGGGGTTGCGGATTTAGCTCAGTGGTAGAGCGCTTGCCTAGCAAGCACAAGGTCCTGGGTTCAGTCCTCAGCTCCGGGGGGGAAAAAAAGAGATTCTGAATTCCTAATATTTCTTATTTATATCCACAGAGTCTGTGGTGCATTTGGCATAGTTGCTCTGTTTAGATGTATACAGCATCCGTGGGGTTGTCATGGAATCTGGTACAGATCCTGCAAATTGTTTAGATGAACGGAACTGTAGTTGAGTATCAGCACAGGCTGGGAGTGTGAGATGGCTTGGCAGGAAGTCCCAGGCCACGCAAACCTGGTGACCCAGGAACACACAAAAAAGGGGAAGGAGAGAATTAACACCACAAATTTGCCTTCTGACTTCCACATGTGTACCCTGGTAAACACACATATAAGCACAGCCACACATCATCATCATCATCATCATCATCATCATCATCATCATCATCATCATCATCATTAACAATAAAATAAAGATAGCATTCTACAGATTAAAATATAAGTGACACAACTGACATCGCTTCTCTTTTAATTATAAAGCAGTAGACCATATTCGTTAAAAACTAGGTAAACTCCTAGAAACGTAGTTCGCAATGTGTTCTGACATTTCGTTAAGAACAAGGTTGAAGTGTGATTTCTTTTTCACAGCCCTCATCCGAGACAGCAGCAGGTACTGGTTTTCTTGACACGGTTCAGTAAATCTGGCACTTTAGTCCCTTTCCAATTGAGTTAAACGCGCTTTTAAATAGAAGGATGTGGCCCGATGGATAGGCCTCGTTTCGTTCCGAAGAACTTCAAATGAAATCACACGCTTGCTCTCGGACGTTAGAAAGGGCTCAAAGATCTTCTGTCAAGTTCACGTGTTAGAAAGGGATTCGATGTCTGGTTGCACCCGCCTCCCCCAGACAGGTCCCCTGGGAGGGTTACGGAGTGACATTTTGTATTCTGTGACCTCTTAGCTGCTAACACATGTTTAAAAGGAAATGAAGAGTGATTTCCGACTTCTCTCCACCAATTTCCTGACTTTTCTCTCCTTTACACATGGGCACCTCTATGTGGCGTGAACTGTGTTTGTCTCCACCCTTTCTCAGTTCAGACCTCTCTCCTGGAGGGATTTCTATCTCAGTAGCTCCTGGAATGCCAGCCGTCTCTCATCGAAGTCCCACCCGTTACCATTTAGGGAAATGGTATCATTTTAAACAGCTTCTCTTAAACTTACTAAGTAATCCACAGTGCGTTTCAAAACTCAAATAAATGAAAGGAACAAGACACAGTTACCGCCCTGCTTTTCCCTGACAGCAATGAAGTTTTGAAGAAAAACAAAATCGTCGAGGAATCTGAACTAAATCTCCAGTGATTATAGCCTAGGCTGGTCTCCCTCCTTTGTGTTCAAATTGGTGCTGAAATGCAACGTGGCTTTTTACATCAAATCAGGATGAGCAGTTTCTCATTTTGTATATTAACCTGTTTTTATTGAGGTGTGAAAAGCTAGCAATGAGACCGGTCTTCTCAAATGTTTAAGGGAACCGAGCGTGGTGCTACATACATTGTGTGCTGTTATATACATACTGTGCTGTTACACGCTGTGGTGTTACATATGTGCTAGGATGGTATTCCATACTGTGCTATTGCATACATCCTGCACTGTTACATACATCCTGTGTTGTTAACATACAACTTGTGTTGTTACATACATCCTGTGTTGTTATGTACATACTATGGTGTTGCATACATACTGTGATGGTGTTACATACATGCTGTGCTGTTACATACATTCTGTGTTGTTACATACATACTATGGTGTTGCATACATACTGTGATGATGTTATATACATCCTGTGTTATTATGTACATACTATGTTATTACATACATGCTGTGGTATTACATACATACTATGATAGTGTTACATACATACTGTGCTGGTATTACAGACATGCTGTGATGTTACATTCATACCCTGATAGTGTTACATGCTGTCATGTTGCATACATATTATGGTGTTACATACATGCTGTCGTGTTGCATGACACTGTGGTGTTACATACACTGTGATGGTGTTACATATTGTAGGGCGAGCCATAAGCACAATGTCACCTAGATCTCCAAAGCGCTCGCCTTGTAACACATTTCTGTCATGTATATTCTTAAGTAAAAACAAATCGATTTATCTTTTATTTTAGAAATGCTTCATTTTAGAAACAATGATTTTTTTTTTGATCTCTACAAAGTGGGGGAAAAAAAGAACACCACCTGAAAATTTGAAAAAGTGACAAGTTTCCCATAATATCTTCTTTCTTTTCATGAAAGAGCACCAAATCCGTTCTGATGCCTGCACTCTCAACTGGAAAGGAAATCTCTCGTGGAGTGAGCCAACGTGAGCAACAACAAACTCATTTATAACCAGTGACAAGCGAAATGCGTAAGTTTGTAAAAGAATGTGATTGTTGTCGGAAGGAATCCGTCCCGGAGTGAATCCATCCGGAGGTGCTGCTGCTCAGCTCTGGTTGCACTCGGCCGAGGTTGTGGTGTGCGAGGAGGACTTTTCAAGGCTGGTGGGCACAGACCAGCCAGAGAGAGAATTCTGCATACTGTACGGATCATCGCTCAGTTCAGGGCAGTCACATTGCATCTGGGAGCAGCCAGCCTGCTCTATGAAACCGTCAGCCCTCATTTGTGTCTGGCTGTTTTCTGTCCAGCTGTAAACAAGTTGTCTCGCTACCCTTATCCACATGGGCAGATCCCACAGTCCCGAGGAAGTCAGAGAGGCCTCAGAGCTCCAATGGCTTCTTGCATGCAACAGTTCTAGGGCACACTGGGTAGTCACGAAGAGAAGCCACTTCGGGATGACAGGGTCCCCAGTCCCTTCTCAAAAAAATGCGTGCCTTTGATTCCCACCGAGGCTGGCGTGGCCTGTCTCTTCCATGAAATGAACTTGGGTATTATTCGTAGAATGAGTGTTGGTTTTCAACAGCCAAGCTTAGCAGATTCATCTGGTTGGGAGCTGGGGGTGCAGGTGAGGGGAGCACTCTGTTGTTTCACTGCTCGGGGCTTCATGTGAGTCAGACAAAAAAGACCTGGACGGAAGCATTCTCAATCTGGTCCGGCTCCTGGAAGCTAACCATGCTGAATTGCAAGGGGGCTGCGAGGGAGACAGGAAGTGACGACAAAGATCAGGTGTCATCCACCTTGGCTTTTACAGCACATCAGAGCGAGAGCCAGAGCAGGCTTCAGGCAGGACTTTCCCCTCAGTAAGAAAAAAAGGCAGAGAGGAAGTGCACTGGAGGGCCCTTCCCTAGCAAGTGGCATGGAGGTACAATTTAGCAGATCACTCTGTTGAACACCCCCTAGCCAGCTGGCCTGTCCCTCCTCCCGGTGAACCTGTTTGGTTCCCAGGGCTCGATTACTTTGTCAATTTAAAGGAAAGCCGCCACAGTGAAAGGCTTGCAATTTGCACCTGTCTGCTCTGAGCACTCTGGGTCAGATCAGGGTGGGGGGACAACAGTAGTGCAGGCTAATGAGACTATCATGAGGGGGGCGGGGAGGGAGGACAGACGGGAAGGGGGAGGGGTTCAGGCTATGAGGGAGGGGAGCTTATGGTTTTGATTCTTTTGTGACTGATCCGATAGCGGCTTCTCCATTTCCTTGTGTCAAAGACCCTAGATTAAGTTAATACAAGTTTTAAGGAGTGACATTATGCACTCTCTAAGGGAATGTTTAAATGCCATCTAACTTAGAACTGAGGCTTCGCTGAATGATTTCCAAGCCATCAGAGCTATGAAAGAGTTATGGAGATGTTTGCTTATAAAAATTAGCAATGAAAGGAAGTAACTTTGAAACGTTCAGCCTTGTTTCGGAGACAGAACTAAGTTTAGAAATAACAAATGTCTGAATGTGAACCTTGCTTAAAGGTGTCTTTGGAAATTTGGCTTACTGAGAAAAATTAAACGGAATGCAGATATTTGACTACAGAATTCCATCTAGGTAGACGCCATTTATCCAACTCATTGTAAAGTCTGTGGAACGTGAGTTCTCTGCCACTGCCAAATGGTCAGGGGGTAGCCTTTCTCTCCAAGTTCTGTCTCTTCGAGCCTCGATTATTCCAAGGGCTGTGTCTATGAATTACCACCTGTTCTGAAGGACCTTCAATTAAGTTCACGAGGGGAAAAAAATTGCAAGCGCGGCTTATTAATATTTTTCAAAACTTTATTTGTTCAACAGCACATTCCTCTTGACATTCGAATAAGTTAGGCACATTCTAAAATGTAGTAAAGAGAAACCAAGCGCAGGGGACCTCTCAACGGACCCACGGACCCACGGCTCCTGCGGATCCACCAGGGCCCCTCTCTGGCACTTCCTGAGGCAACAGTAACGGATACGACACAGGGTTAAATGAGGCTGAGGTGGTAGCAAATGTGTGTCACCAGGAAGGGGCATAATTGAATAGAGTCCTTGGCTGGCATCTCGCCTGACAGATGACGTTCCGGCTCGCTAGGCGATGACCCTTCCGTGCAACTTTAGGAGCTGCGCCAGCCATGGCTGAGCCTGCTTAGGTCAAAGGGCTGAGCCATGTGTAATTCAGAGCAGAAGAGGTCCCACGTTCGCTCCACAGAAACAATTACGCTACTTATTTCACTCCAGCCCTGGCCCAAAACTCTCCAGCCTCCCAGCTTCAGCGCAGTCAATCTAATTCTGCCCCCGGGCGATAAGCCACATGAAAATATGTGGCGCTGTGTTTATAAATCTAATCAAAAATAGAAACAGTAGACAGGCGCAGTGAGGTCCTCTTATGGATCATGGGAATCCTGAAATTCTGAAGGCACTTTTGTTTAACGTCTATGGACTCTTTGCCACCGTGCTCT
This sequence comes from Rattus norvegicus, assembly GCF_021556685.1. Classification (NCBI taxonomy): domain Eukaryota; kingdom Metazoa; phylum Chordata; class Mammalia; order Rodentia; family Muridae; genus Rattus; species Rattus norvegicus. The sequence continues at coordinate 24,440,449 of NC_141550.1, read as the reverse complement.
TTGCCCGACTCGTTAATCACTCTCTTTACTCTTGAGCGCTACAAAGGACGCTGGAGTTCTGCTCCGTCCTGTACTTTCCGGGCATGGATATTACGAAAAATCAAACTAAAAAGGCTGCTTTAAAGGGGGAAATATCAAAAAAGGAGACTACTGTTAACATGAATCTCACCTCTTTATCCATGTTGTCTGCTCCCTGCCCCTGGCGATTTAAATCGAGTTCCTAAGGGGGGGAAAAAAGCCAGAATAAATTGACCTGATCAAAAGATACATGGAGAAATTTTGGAGTTGTGGACCTTTGATACCAATTAATAGTTTCAAGAATTCTAATTATAGTGTCATCGGGATCTGATCTGGAATCTTCTTGTGCATGGTTCTTCTTTCAGTCAGGCTCCTAATACCTTGAAGCAGTACACACTCATATTACATTGAACAAATGCAAGCTCTAGGGAAAAAAAATCAGACTCAATTCAGAGAATCGAAATTTCCTATTTCCAACCCAAAAAAGTCGAAAAATTTACTCTTCATTCAAGACCCAGTGTAAACTTGTCACATCCTAAGATGTTGGAGTGTTTATCTTTAAAAAAAAAAAAAAAACAACAAAAAAACAAAAAACAATGATCTAGTTTTTGCAACTACTCATAAATACAAAAAAATCTGGTAAAATGAAGAATAAACGTGTGTTTCGAGCCAACCAGATATCTCTGCAAATATCCAACAAGGATACAGATTATTAAAATTTTAATGAGGGGAAATGGGATTTTAACACTCTTAAACCTCCTCGGGGTCATGCAATAAATGACTAATAATAAGTTCCTAATAAATTAGCAACTTCAAGTTCCTCTATTTGAGTTACTTCATTGGACAAAAATATTGCCCTCGAATAGCTCAATTGATTATAATAAATGGGAAATTTTAACAAATGAATGAATATATATATGTATATATCTGAATCTGAAGTGTGACTTCATAGAAACAAGCACAAGCACGATGCCATTTAAAAGGAGCAATCATGAAGAAATGAACGAGCCTTTTCCTCATCTCCTGAGCAGTGGGCGTGGCCCGGAGCATATCCCTCCTGGAGGACTTCTGGAAGCTTGGGTAAGGCAATGTGTGCAAAGAAAGAATCTGGGCTCCCAAGTTTTCTGTGAACTGGAGTTTGAGTCACAGGCCTCACAATTCAGGGGCAGATGTCATCTTAGGGCTGAAGAAGAGTAGCCCACCTTGACCCTAAGGAAAATCAGAAAACCTACGACTTGACTTGGAGGCAAAAGAAAAAAGATTTTGACAAGATTGTAGCCTTGATGGAAACACTGGTGTGTAAAAGTGTGTCCCTAATGCCGTTCTTGGAGTTTGATTTGAAGCCCTTGAGAGTAAAGGGCAGTCACTGACTGAACAGCAGGGAGGGGCCTTCAGCGGCTAAGAGCTGCGGCAAAATCAAATGGCCGAACACACAGTCCCAGAAGCCAAAGAAAGAAGGTCAACAGGACAGACTCGGTGACACCCCCTGGAGAGGGATTCACATGGCTCTGAAAAACTTTGGGGAATGGATGGACAGACTGCGTAGTCAGGTGACAAAAGGAGAGCAAAAGGGACATGAGCAAAGGAGGGGGCAATGGGAATGAGTGACAAGTTGACAAGACGGTGGGCGGGACTTGCCAGTCAGTAATAAAGTCAGTGAGTCAGAGGGGAATACACAGCTGCCACACCCTCCACAAAGCTTAACCACTGAATGCTCACCTAAATCAGGAGCCAGTCAGAAAACGTTGCATTTGCTAATCCATCTAGAAAATCTACTCTACCCAAAAGATCCTTGCTTTGTGAAGTGAAAACAGATACAGTGTAACAAGTTGTTATTTACAGGACAAAAACACACCCTCAGTATGGACATTTTGGGGAACCCTTACCTCAATAACTAATGAGCCCATTTCAACGACACACACCAATTTGCAGTCCAGAGTGGTTCCAATTTTGCTTTTCTTTCAAAGCCAGTTTCAAATGTGACTATCAGCTTCAAGGCAGTGGCTCCGACTGGGAAGTCACCTGTCCACTTCACCCTGTGGAGTCTAGGTTGAATAATCACAGCTGATTTGTACAGTCGCTTTTCAAATTTGTTTTAAGGATGGCTTTCCAAGTGGCTTTCACTGGAGTTGTTAACTCATGGTGCAAATCAAGCCTCGGCATGACCAAGTCTCAGCCAACTGGCTCCTTGCTTTCAGAGAGGGATGAGCACAGGGGCTGCTGCCACTCCATCGAATTTCTCTTCTCAAGCAGACCAGCAATGGAGTTAGACAGAGGTCACGTGCCAGAGCCTGCCTATAAATGTGCTTTGTTCAACATTGCACAATAGTTATTTTTTACTAAATATTGAGCTCTTATTCAAAACTGAGAAGATTGAAAATAAAATCCCATTATTTTGATCCTCTGGCAATATATAGAGCTTGCCAACAGAGGGTGAACAATGGCGGTTGGCAGTTGATGGGCTGGGGGTGGGCAAATTTCGAGAGCAAGTTACTCCAGGTTGACAGTCCCTTCCCTCTCTACTGCTGGTCACACACTGAAACAGAGAACCTTAAGAACGAACAGGGCAAACAGGGTTTTTGGTATTCACTGCTGTATCCACAGAGCCCAGGACAGGACCAGAAAAGTACTGGGAGCTTGATACATAGTTAATATAAATGAAATGTAGATAGGTCCCTGTAAAGAGTAGCTTTAAGACAATAGAATATGGGCAAAACTATCACAAGACACATACTGTTTATACACAGGCAGGCCAAATAAATTCTCTCGATCCTTAGGCAGAGAGAGTGCTCACAAACTATCTGTCACTGTACCTGGCACTAAAAGTAGACACAAGTCAGGTAAAATACACACAAACATACTGACACATTCTGCTCGTTCCTCTTCTTTTCTGAACCCCACAGGCATTGAATTTGAAACTCTTAAGGAATGATGAGCCTAGGCCTGACTCCACAATGATGTACTTCTCAAGTTCATACTACCCGAGTTTCTGACCATCTACATCTATATTGAAGGGTAAGTGAAAAGAACCATATGAAACAGGCCTTGGAAGGGAGTGAAGACTAGGTTACTCTCCATGGAGCTGATAAGAACTGAGGTCAAAAAGTAACACAAAATCTAGAGATGATTTAAGTTCCTACAAGAAGCAAGGCCAACTGCCTTTATCAGATACATGTACAAACCCTTCAACTGAAACCCTATTAACAGGTTTCAAAGACCTGAATTTGACAGCCATGACTTGGGTAAATATCTCCCCTAAAACCTAATGTTCTAGGCTTCCCTCCCCCACTGTTGATACTAATAGGGAGTGGTGAGACCCTGAAGAGTACCTGGAAATTAGGTAGCTGAACACTCAGCCTAGGATGTCAAGATGCTTTTTCCCCTTCTCTCTTTCCTTCCATCTTCTCCTCCATTCTTCTCAGCTTCCATGAATACCACATTCTCTCCATAATATACCACATCACCACACGCCCAAACAACGACACTAATGGGCCACAGACGGAGGCCTCTGATACAATGAACCAGAATAAAGCTTTCTTTCTTTTAACTTTGTTCTCCCAGCCGTTCTGTTATGGTGTGCACTGACTAGCACAATGACCTAACGTGAGACTAACAGCCAATGGGATCTTCGAACCCAAGTGGGATTCACTCTCACTCCTTGGCTTTTCGCTACTGGCTCCACAGGTCCTTGGAAGAAAGATGAGGTGACATGAGTTCAGGGAAGTCATTCTAAACAAGGACTTTGGCAGTGTCCAGAATTATTTATACTGACACAGTGCAGGAAATCCTACTTTATGTGGTAATTAAGAGATTGAAATGTCATTAAACACCCTAAAATATATCTATTCTCCTTTTGCAAGGTACCATGACAGAGAAAGACGAGATCTTAAAGACAGGGTGAAATGATAGTGGAATACATGTGGCACAAGATCATAGGAGAGTATTGAAGAAGAAAACAAGGGACCGAAAGCATGTGGAAGGGAGAGGAAAGCAGGGCCGTGCAGAAGTGATTCGCATCACAGTACAATGATGTAAATGCCAGAGAACTCCAAAATGGGACCGATTCTTTTGGATGTCAACCCTTAAAACCTTAACAAAAGTAAAGAACCAAATCAATAAGTACATAACCAAATGAATGAATGAACAGAATCCATGGTTATCCAGATAGTAGAACTAGTGAACAATTGACTATAATATATGAAATGCTTTCTCTTTAAAAAAAAAGTGGGATATATACATGAATAAATGAGGACTCTTGGGAAAAAATATGTTAGGTGTATGTATTGGCTTGTTTTTTTGTCTCAACATGGCACAAGCTGGAATTATGACAGAGAAAGGAGCCTCCCTTGAGGAAATGCCTCCATGAGATCCAGCTATAAGGCATTTTCTCAATTAGTGATCAAGGGTGGGAGGCTCCATTGTGGGTGGTGCCAACCCTGGGCTTAGGTTCTATAAGAAAGCAAGCTGAGCAAGCCAGGGGAAGCAAGCCAGTAAGTAACATCCCTCCATGGCCTCTGCATCAGCTCCTGCTTCCTGACTTGCTGGAGTTCCAACCCCGACTTCCTTTGGTGATGAAACAGCTATGTGGAAGTGTAAGCTGAATAAACCCTTTCCTCCCCAACTTGCTTCCTGGCCATGATGTTTGTGCAGGAATAGGAACCCTGACTAAGACAGTATAAAAATGAAATAGCAGTGGGAGAAATGGCTCCAGAGCACACAGGACGCCATCCAAAGCCTCAGCACGACAGACTCTAGAGCCAACGGGTCTCAGTCTCACATACCTGTCAACTGAGTATAGCAAGAAAAGAGAGGAAAAAAAAGAGGGTGTGCCACTCAGAGAGCAGAAGCACCTGGCCCTGTTGAGCTCAGTCTCAGACCTTGGGCCAACCAGAAATCTGGCTGGGAGAACCTGGGGGGTGAGTCAAAGAAGTCTGAGCTGGATGCTCCACGGATCCTGAGTAATAACACTATAGGGAGGACTCAGAGGGCCTGAGCTCCCCACACCACCACCACCACCACCCCCCCCCCACCCATTGACTCAGATGCTGTGCAAATATGCAAATCACATCAGACAAGAGAGCTTGGAAAAAAGTCAGCTGTAAACATCTGAAACCTGAATTTTGAAAGTGCTCTGAATTCTTCCCACAGATCTGGCAGCCGAGGATTCATACCTGCTAAGGGGCTTGAGGACTAACAATGAACAAGCACCACGGAACTGTGCAAGCTGGGAAGACCTGCAAGAGCCGTATAAGTGCTAATTGTCGCACCCTGAAAACAGCACTAGGGCTGGACATGTAATTCAGCAATACAATACCCGAGGCCCTGGGTTCAGTTCTCAGCACTGCCAAAAACAGAAAGAGAGTCAGAAGGAAGGGAAGGAGAGAGGAAGAGAGGGAGGGAGGGAAGGAGAGAGGAAGGGAGGGATGGAGGGAGGAAGAGAGGGAGGGAAGGAGGGAAGGAGGGAGGGAGGGAGGGAAGGAAGGAGGGAAGAGAAGAAAAAAAAAGAGTGAATGAGCCTCTGCAGAATCCATTGATGACTCAGCAGGTAAAAGCACTTACCACACAAGTCTGATGACCTATGATTGCTGAATAGAACCCATGATATACACAACAACAACAACAAAAACAAAAACAAAACCTTCAAAGGTTATTCTCTGACCTCCACACGCATACTGTAATGCATGATGCCTACATAACACACACACACACACACACACACACACACACACACACACACACACTATTAGTAATAGCAATACCTACAATTTAATTTCTTAATTTTGACTAAATGAAATTTTAACATCAGTAGCCACACATCACAGGGAAAACATACTTAACAGGTGAAATGCTTTATTAAAATTAAAACAAGACAGACAATAATACAAACAAAAGAGAATAAACAAGCCTTCAAGGAAAACACCCAGAATCCTATTTGTTCCGGTGTGTTGGCTAAGATGTCCCATTTTCAGCAAACATTTACAAGACAAAGACAGAAAAATAAGTGTGACCTATATTCCAGTGAGTAAGCTGTCAATAGGAATTAACCCTGAGCCAAGCCGGTAAGGTTTTGTTCACCAAAGTCATCATCTTGGCAATGAACAAATGGGAGAAACCCACCTTGAAAAATTAACAGAAGAGAATTTAAAATTATACGAAGAGAATTATAAGAAGAATATTAACATTATAAGAAGATAATTTAAGATAGAATTATAAAGAAAAAAAGTATATCTTTAAAACTAAGTCCCACCACACTCAAAAAAAAAATCCCCTTTTAAGACTGGACTGAAGAAATAGCCATCAGAGGTAAAACTATTTGAATTTTAAGAGAAAATTTTGTATGGCCTTGCAAGTCTTTCACAGTTAGACACAGCACCAAAATAACCATCCAAAGAAAAGGAGAAAAAAAAAACGTTGACTTTTCAAATTTAGAAAGCTTCATCTTTAAGAGATATTCATACTAATTTTCTATTGCTGCAAATACATAATGAGAAAGCTAATAGCCTAAAATACTCAGTAAGCTCCCAGTTCCATAGTTCAAAAGTGATGTGCCATAAACGACTTAGCTCAGAGTGAACTCAGATTAGCTGCACTGTCCCTCTGAAGCACTTTTTCCATGCTCTTCTAGTAGCATTTGCAAGAGTCAACATGACAAAACTTGTCTGGCCTGGGGAATCTGCCTTTTACGAACAGGTGATGTGGGCTTAGTACCTAGATTTAATAGAATATCTAGGGACCAGAAGCTTAGGGGAGTTGGAACTTGAGAGACATTTAAAAGGTCTGATCAATGAAACACATGAGAATGGAAACCAAAACCAAAACCAAAAAGCTCCAGATTGGAAGGAGCTGTTTTTAAGTTGTATAGGTAATAACTCTTACCCAGAATTTGGAAAAAATATGTGTAATTGAAAAGTAATTTGCCACTGGGTGTAGTGGTACATGTCTCTAATGCTAGCACTTGGGAAGCAGAAGAAGGTAGATCTTTGTTGAGTTTGAAGACAGTATACAAGGAGGGTTCCAGGACAGCCAGAATTACTAATTATGTTCTTATCTTGAAAAACAAAAACAAAACAAGTTGACTACAAACAAGAAGCTAACTTGGCAAGCAGCCCAGGAATAAACAACACGGATGACTGTACATCCACGTCAGCCAGCTTCCTCATTCTCTCTTCACACGTGTCATAAACAAAATAGAGGAAGAAAGGTTTGTTTTGGCTGGAGTATCAGAGATTCAGTCCTCAGCTGTGTTGATGCCAAACCAGTTGAGCATCTTAGTGATTGGAGCTTGCAGTGAAGTATATGCAGCTCATTAGATAAGAAGCAGAGAGCCAGGGACCAGCTTAACTTTTAAGAGTTTACCACAGTAATCTACATCCTCTCATGGGTCCCAAAGTCTTCACCACTTTCAAAAATTACACCAACAACTAAAGACCAAACATTCCACACATGAGAAAGTGGGGGACATTTCCTATTCAAACCTAAGAACAAATTACAAAGGAAAATATGTAAATGTCTAATGGATACATAAGATGCTCCTTTCAGGGGCCAATGCCCCTTCCATGAATCTCTTAAAACAAGACTTAAATTTTTGTGTACACAAAAATCTGTATGTTAATGGTTATAGTAGATTTTCATTGCTAGGAATTATAAACAATCCAAATGACCCTCCACCGACTCATGACTCAACACACAGCTATGATACAGCCATGAAAAGGGCTAAATGAACCTAAAATGTGTTTGGTAATAAAAGAATATAGACTCAAATCCCACGTACTATAGTTTTATTTGTATGACACTTTGGATAAGATAAAACTACAGACAGGAGTTACTTTTGTGTAAGATAGAGAGAGGAGTTGGCTGCAAAGGAATTCAGAAGATGTGGTGGAGGAAGAGAGGGGTTGATTAAGTTTCCATGTGTTGTTTGTGGTTGTGATTACATAAGCGCAATACATTTATCAATCATGTTGGTCATATTGCATATTAATTATATCTTAATAAGACAAACCTATACAAGAGAGTAATAAAATTTACATATTCTGAAAGCAGAATGAGATGAATATTTGGGGGAAGAAATGAACCAGCAGGAGAGGAAGGGAGGTCATAGAAAGGGAAAAGTGTGAACAAAATATAAATAGATGATAGATAGATAGATAGATAGATAGATAGATAGATAGATAGATAGATATAGATAGATGATAGATATAGATAGATGATAGGTGATAGATGATAGACAAATAGATGATAGATAAACAGATAATGAATAATAGGTAGATAGAAAAATGATAGATAGATAGATAGATAGATAGATAGATAGATAGATAGATATAAAAATGAACCAGTGAAGCTTGCTTCTCTGTATGCAAACCAAAAATATTAATTAATATATACAGATTGATTGCTCATTATGATGGTTTGAATAAGAATGGCCTGCCTCACATATTTGAATGCTGGGATCAGAAACTGAAACTACTAGAGAAGAATTAGGAGGTCTAGCCTTGCTGGGAGAGGTGTGGCCTTGTTGAAGGAAGGGTGTTACTGAGAGTGGGCTAGGTTTCAAAACCCCAAACCAAGTCCAATGGCTCTCTCTGACCGTAGATCCAGGTGTAGAACTCTTAGCTACTTCTCCAGAACCATTCTGCCTCCGTGTCACCATGCTCCCTGCTTTGCTCCCCACCATGATGATAATGGACTAAACCTCTGAAAACATGTAAGCAAGCCGCAATTAAATGCTTTCTCTTATAAGTATTTCCTCGGTTATGGGGTCTCTTCACTCCGATAGAACACAGACTAGGCCACTCCCAAATGGGTAAACTCTAATTTTACTGGTTCCTATCAAATGAATTAATAGATCAACCAATAAAATGCAACAAAAGAAACAAAAGAGTTCATTCATGTCTGTTCTCCAAGATTTATCTATCCCAATCTGTGATGATAAAGGAGAAAGAGTTTAATCTATTTCAGTTTTTGTGTCATATGTTAGTTAGGGTCATTACTGTAATTAATGTAATTATATATATCTTATAATTGATGGCATATTCATACATTATATTGAAATAATAAAAATGAATGAAATTAAATTATAATTTCTTATATTTTAAAATATTTCTTATGTTGTTTTCTTTTCTTTGTGACTTTGTGTGTATATGTGCATTTGTGTGTGTGTGTGTGTGTGTGTGTGTGTGTGTGTGTGTGTGTGTGCCTGAGCATATGTGCATGTAAGTGAGCACATGCCACTTCATGCAATTGGAGGTCAGAGGCCAACCTTGGGTGATGGTTCTTACCTTCTACCTTGCATGAGACTGTTTCTTTGTTGTTGGTTACTACATAAGCCTGTCCAGCCAGTCTACAAGCTGGCAGACCCATGCTCTCCTGCTGGACTTATGTGGGTTCTGGGGATCTGAACTCAAGTCCTCTGGTTTGTGTGATGCCTTACATTAGCCATTCCCCCCACCTCCTGTTTTTCCATTGTTTTTCATAATTTTGCGATGTGTTTTAGGTTGAAAGAGTTCCCTGAAAGTGGATATATAAAGTACCTATGAAGGAGACCTTACTTGGAAAGTCTTCACATATATTGAAACCAAGATAAGGTCACTACGATGGATCTAATTAAAAATTTTTTTCAGTTCACCTAGAAACTTGAACACAGATACAGGCATGTGCATGGTTGAAAGCACAAGTGGACAAGGAGGAGGAAGCTGAGAGCATGCTCCTACAAGCCAAAGATTGATTCTGGAAACTAGGAAGAGGAACAGTATCTATTGTCCCTCACAACCCTTCTAAGGCATCAACTAGCTGGCACCTCGATTTAAGACTTCTAGGGTCCTATGGCCTTCTAGGCTACTGGATGAGAAAAATTATTATCAATCTCATCAAAATCCTCAACAAGAAAGCTTCTTCTGACAGAAGATGGCAATTAGCACAGAGATCCCTGACTGAGCAGTGCGTGGGGAGTAACAGACTTTGGTGTACTCGGCCCTAAATGGGATGTCGTCATCTCTTCCTTCCCCTCAAGATCTATGTGGAGGAGGAGGTGGGAGGACTGCAAAGACCCAAAGGAAGAAGACAGTTTTAAAAGAAGAGCATCTTTCAGAGATGTCGGAGATGGCAAGCATATAGAGACCGTAGCAGCATGCACAAGACCAGCACAAGTCCAAGCCAGTTAAATCCCAGCAGCAAGAAGAGGAATATATTCCCACCCCTAAACGAGAAGCCATTTAAATTAACAGCTGCTGAGAGATGGAAAGTCAGCTTTCTTTAGTGGAGTGACATCGAATATATCAGTCACATTCCAGCGTAGGCCCTACGTCCAGTTAACACAAAATGGACTCTGCATACCTGCTTATGTGCGTGTGTGCATGCGTGCATGCATGAGTGCATGGGTGCATGCATGCACACGTATGTGTCTGTGTATACACAGGTTTCTTTGTTTTGGTTTGCTTTTTGGTTTGGTTTATTTTGCAGGGGGAAAGAACATAAAATTAAGTAAGTAGAAAGAACTTCGGAAGAGTTGGAGGAGGAAGGAAAGAAATACGATTAAAGTATCTTACATGAGAAATATTATTAAAAAATACTTAAAGGTAGACTTTTAGGCTCCACAACTGTTGTAAACCCAAAAGTGACATTTTTTTGCACATTTAGAGATGGTAGGCAGATGCGTCCATTTCAAGAGTTGACACCAAAAGGAAGAATGGAGAAAGCCAGTCACTATGTTCTAAAATAGATCAGTTTCAGAAAAAAAAAGACCCAATGAAACACAAATTCCAAAATGTATTGCTTTAAAACTAACAGCTTGAAGAACTTATATCATTTTACATAGAAAATTTAACCCTGTATATGTGTGCAGGAAATTTTTGGTATTTGTTCTCTCTCTTTGTGTCTGTCTCTGTCTCTGTCTCAGTGTCTGTCTCTGTCTCTCTCTCTCTCTCTCACTCTCTCTCTCTCTCTCTCTCTCTATATATATATATATATATATACACACACACACACACATATGTGTCTCTGTCTCTGTCTCTGTTCTGTCTCTCTCTATATATATATGTATATATATACATACACATATGTGTGTGTGCGTGCGCATGTGTGTCTGTGTGTGTATGTATAGATATAGGTATATAAAGATATTGAAGGATGAGAGAGAGAGAGAGAGAGAGAGAGAGAGAGAGAGAGAGAGAGCCAAAATAGCAGGCATGTTCTACAATACCAAGCTTACCCTCAGCTTTCAACTAAACTCTGGAGCCTTCATTTACAGCTGAGCTCTGCTCAGCCTGTGAACTCTCTGCCATCTGGCTGGGATGCTGCCCCACCCACCCCACCTCCACCTCCCTAAGGCTATCATTCTTACTCTCCTTCATCACCCAATGCTTGTTCAACTGTGTTTCATTTTCCATAAATTTATCATGCTCTCTCATCCACACTTCCTCTCCTCCCAATACACACACTTAGTGAACGTTGAATTAAAATTCAGGAGAGGATAAGAAAGAAAGAAAGAAAGAAAGAAAGAAAGAAAGAAAGAAAGAAAGAAAGAAAGAAAGAAAGAAAGAAAGAAAAGAGAGAGAGAGAGAGAGAGAGAGAGAGAGAGAGAGAGAGAGAGTATGATCTTGTATGATCTTGAAACCAGGTTTCAAAGAAAGATCTTACAGTCATTTCTGTGAAGTAATCTAAATTTATCACTTACCGTCACTCCAAGCCGGGAAACAAAGATTCTCCCTGAGTGAGCTCAGCGCAGCTCAGCTTTTCCTGTCTGTTTCCCCATTCAAATGTACAGTTCACAGCATTCTAAGAAGCATCGTATCCTGACTTACAGTCTCTGAATTAGAAACTCATACCCGCTTTCTCTGAGCAAGAGTTTCACTTTTGGTTCCCTAGCACCGGAAAATAAGGAAAACCCTCAACCAGCACTTATTAAGTTGACCCAACAGGGGAAAACAGATCGCCCTTGGCAAGCACATGGCTTTTGAAAACACACCTGTTTCTTCATTATTGATGGTGTGATTAATCGATCCCTGGAATCTGATTGAAAACATTGGGGCATAAATCATGCCATATGAGTGGTCCCGGAAGCGTCCCTGCAAGTAATTCAAAGCATATTTCAACTGCCCATGGCACGAATGTCTGGATTAGTGTCACATACTAGTTCACGAGAAGCAACAGGGGCAATTTGTTTATATGGTCACATTTCTCCCCTTCATTTTACTTCCCATTCAACTTGACACAAGCTACACATAGGATACACATCAGAGTGGCTTCCCAGCCTTTTGTCAGGCAACTAAGAATAAGACATTGGCTGGATCACAGTGAAGAGATAATAATATTCCAGAGTGATTTTTTTCAGGAAAATACCAATACCTCACCAATGCACCCTAGATCTGGATTATTTTTCTAAGTGACCACATTCTTCATCTTCGAACCAGTGGCTCTTTTATTTCCAAGGCCCATGATCACTTATCCATGCTTAGCACAATGAATGAAAATGTTCTCTGTCCCATTTTCTAGGACTAGGAGAAAAGTGAGTAGCAGTTGTATTTCCAAAGGGAAAGCTGCCATGATAAATCAAAGTAATCACAAAAAGACTAGCCAACACTGGCCAAGGCCTAACGTCCTCAATAAGTTAGGCTGACGCAGGAAAAAGTAAAGGTGCCATATTCCTTGAAAGCATAAGGTAAGGCCAGGTCCCATATTCCTTGAAAGCATACATATTAATGGATGCCTACGGTTGCAGAGTATTGCTCTCCTCTGAGAGTTTGTTCGTGGCCCACCCTCACTGCAGCACACGGGGTGAGCTGTACTATCTCCATTTTCCGTATGAGGACATTAAAACAGCCCAGGGGCCCATAAAACATGCCATCAAGGAGACTTTGCAATCAAGACGCACGTTTTAGAAACGAACATGTGTGGCACTCCAAGACTGGGCTCTTAGCTGAGCTGCCGTCACTTCTGGGAAAGCAAACAGAAGCTTCGGGATGACTGGAAACGCTGCTCATTCTACAACTCTGAGGCAGCAGAAGGCCTCTTACATGGATTCCCAAAAGAATCTTGACTAAGATGAACCTAGGTCCCCAAGTAAAAGCTGTCAGCTAACCACAAGGTAATCAGGTATAGAAACTATAAACAGGCACTGAAAATATTTCCTGGGAATTCCATGACGTGAAGAAGTAAAAGAATGTTCTTATCCACATTGCCCACTCAATTATTTGTGCTCAGGTGAAACTATTTCTTTGGCTACTACCTTTGTCATTTCTGAGATCTAATCTTCCTCAGATATGGAGGGACCATTGTGCTACACCTTGGCCACACATTTCCACAGAGAACCCTTCACATCTGCAAAAGGATGGCAGAGTCTTCGGGCCACAGATTGTTATCTAATGGGTTGCAGTGGCTGCTCTTTCAGAGCCTAATGTTTGAGCCTCTACCGTATTGAGCTACAAAGCACACAAAGAAAACCTTTCCCAGTAAATTAAAGGAAAAGTGCAATGTGGTTACCATTCATTTTGAGGAGGCCACATTCCTGCTGCGTAGAAATAAAAAGGGAAAAAAATTGTCTACTTTAAAGGAGTAAGACAGTACAGTCCCTATTAGAGACTTCGTAAATAGTTACAAATATTCCATGCCCAAATATTCGAGCTGCTCACAAAGAATATGGCTTACTCAAACCTCAAAAAACAATAGTGCCTTTTAAAGTTAGAAAGGAGGAATTCTCAAAAACTCTCTTTTAGCCTGGTAATGAATCAGCTTCACGGGAAAACAAGATACATTGCTAGCATCAATTACACGCTGTAGTGCCTTGGCGCTGCTCTAGACTCATGAAGAATGAGAACCAAATGAATATCTTCAAAAAGCAGAATGAATTCTCAAAGTTATGCTGAGCTTCTAAAAAAGTAGATGGATATAGACGTTCAGATTTGAATAAATAAACATATATGAAACATCTGAGTAATTCTACCAAACTAACTGCACTCCCTATAAAATAAAATAGCTCTGGTGGGGCAGGAGCTCAGTGCATAAGTGTTTACCCTGTAAACACGGAGGCTGGAGTTAGGATCCAGATGTGAGAGCCATATTTTTCTCTGCATATAATGGGTGCATGGTCTACTGAGTGGAGAAAAGCTAATAAGAGTGAGATAAAGTATAACGTAGGAGATGCTAAGAGAGTTCTAAGTTAGAGATATCCATCCATGAGTTTAATCTAAGAATTGGAGCTTTAGTTTCCAAAAAGAGACAGAGAAATTCCTTTCTTGATGACCCATTGGCTAGCTTGTTCAACCTAGTAATGCCCATTTTTATTTACGTTCTTGCCTTTGTGCCATCTTCCCCACATCTCTAGCCTCCTCCATCTTCTCTCCGCATACACTCATGGCCTCTTCTGTTTCTGAGTTCTGTAAGTCAAGGCAACACAAAACTGGAAAGGGCTTCACTAGAATATTTCCAGTGAAATTCAAGATCAGTGGTTACCACATGTAGCTGCTCTCCTAAAGATCCACCAAAGATCTCACACGGAAACTCCATTTCACTTCTAGAGGGCCTCCTTTACTTGGGGGTTTTGATTGTGAAGTGAAGACCAAGTCTACAGATGTGATCCTGCAACTTTAGAAAGCAAGCTGATGTGCGGAGAATCTGGTTCACGGTAGGGCCTTGGGTTCTACTGTGTGTGTGTGTGTGTGTGTGTGTGTGTGTGTGTGTGTGTGTGTGTGTGTATGAATTATGAATGTATAGAGGTAAGTGTGAGAATGCACATGCCCTTGTACATGCATACAAAGGCCAGAACAGAGTGTCAAATGTCTCTCCTATCCCCCTCAACCTTCTTGGCTTGAAACAGTGTCTGACTGAACCTGAGAATTCCGGTTCCATCTATGCTGACTACCTTATAAGCTCTCAGGATCCACCAGTCTCCGCCCCACAATGCTGTGGTTGCAGGTGTGCAGAGCCACGCCTGGCTTTTACTTAGAAGCTAGGATCAGACTCAGGTCCTCCTACGTACATAAAGCATAAACCCTTACCACTGAGTCACCTCCCAAGCTCTGATGATCTTCATTCTTCACAGGTAGCAAATGTACAAGTCAGTGCAATGCTGACCTGAGGACCCCAGTTTGGATAACAAGGTTGAGGACCATCTTGTTCATCATAAATGGTATTGTGAGGTTCAAACCAGGACCTTCCTCAGTGAGCCGAAATTGTGCCACACAGAAACTTGAAAAGCAAAATAGAATGACATGATAAAAATCCTATTTTCCTATTCATAATATTGGACACCAGATGTGTCCGGGTTTATAATGCTAAGAAATCCTCTAATTCCTCATGACACCCACTGGGAGTCCTACAACTTATTCAATTCTGACACTACCCAGAGCTAACAGACTCCACGGGTTAAAAGCTTGATCCCCCAAGTCTGCTCCTCCCTGCTCTTTGGAATGTAATCAGAAGCAGGGTGTTCCCAAGTTACCTCAGCTTCTGTCCACCTCCACGGCAAATTGGAGATTCCAATGGTTCATTTTTCTTAGCATTTCTTACCACTCACTCACTGCTGTCAGCTTGTTATAAAGGATTTGAGCAAACATCCCAACGAAGAAGTATGGTCTGTGAAGCCCAGAATGACAGATGTCTCTGTTCCCATGGAGATGGGATATACCACCATCCTGCCGATACCTACTCTTTGCTCCATAAACCCACTGCCTCAGTTTTCCCTGTGTTCTCTATAAATTGGGGTAGAAAAAATGGATTTACTTAGAGAATTTTGCCAAATTATGAGGAGAAAGAAATCCAATTTCCTCTTCACCATTGCCTGTAACCACCTTAAATTTCATAGGCAAGCCACAAGACAAAGGCTTAGAACATGGCAACTTTAGTCATGGGACAGGTCAACTGTTTTCTGTTTTTTCTGGAGAAGAGGATCTGGGCTGCATACTATCTCTGCTGTCTCTGGATTTTTTGTTTGTTTTTCTGTTGTTACAGAGATGGCTTTTATTCAAGTCCTAGCCTAGGAAAATAGGATGTTAGGATCCTCCACATTGAGCAACTTGGCGGTTCTAAGTCATCTATTTGAATATTCTCCAGGTGATCTCTTGATACAGACTCATTTTCTGGTCTCCAAATATCTAGGGATAGCTTTTCTAAATTGTTCAAAACCTTCGTGCTATATTTCATTGTCTATTGTTGACTGATGTCTTATGTCCTTGACATAGTAGTGATCTTGGTAAAACATTTGTAAGGTCTCAACTCACGGCCATGGAAAATTTTATCACCAGATGGTACTATGCTCATTATTAACTTCCAGCTCAAGAATCAATAAAATACTGTTTCTTTATTGTGATGGTTTATATATGCTTGGCCCAAAGAGTGGCACTATTAGGAGGTGTGGCCTTGTTGGAATAGCTATGTCACTGTGGTCATGGGCTTTAATATCTTTGTCCTAGCTTCCTGGAAGCTTTCCTAGCTACCCTCAGAAGTGGAACTCTCAGCTCCTCTAGCCCCACATCTACCTGGCTGCTGCCATGCTCCCACCTTGATGATAATGGACTGAATCTCTAAACTTATAGGCCAGCTTCAATTAAATGTTGTGCTTTATAAGTTGCCTTGGTCATGTGTCTGTTCACAGCAGTAAAACCCTAACTAAGATACTTATAAATAACCTAGACCCAGGTATTTTGTGATAGCATCAGGAAATTGGTCAAAGACATTCTTGTGCTTAATCTTACACCATGTACACAAATAGGAGTCTTATCTAGTCTTGGTGACTGTATATATATGGGGCACATGTGGGGCAGGCTCTGAATGGCCGTTCCTTCAGTTGCTGCTCCAAACTCTGCCTCCACATCTCTTCCTATGAATATTTTTGTTACCTCTTTTAAGAGAGGGTGAAGCATTCACTCTTTGATCATCCTTCTTCATGAGCTTCCTGTGGTCTGTGGATTGTATCTTGAGTGATTCGAGCTTTTGGGCTAATATCCACTTATAAATGAGTGCATACAATGTGCGTTTTTCTGTGACTGGATTACCTCACTCAGGATGATATTTTCCAGTTCCATCCATTTGCCTATGAATTTCGCGAGGTCATTGTTTTTGATAGCTGAGTAGTACTCCACTGTGTAGATGTACCACATTTTCTGTATCCATTCCTCTGTTGAAGGGCATCTGGGTTCTTTCCAGCTTCTGGCTATTATAAATAAGGCTGCTATGAACATAGTGGAGCATGAGTCTTTGTTGTATGTTGAAGCATCTTTTGGGTATATGCCCAAGAGAGGTATAGTTGGGTCCTCAGGTAGTGAAATGGCCAATTTTCTGAGAAACCTCCAGACTGATTTCCAGAGTAGTTGTACCAGTTTGCAATCCCACCAACAATGGAGGATTGTTCCTCTTTCTCCACATCCTTGCCAACATCTGTTGTCATCTGAGTTTTTGATCTTAGCCATTCTGACTTGTGTGAGGTGGAATCTCAGGGTTGTTTTGATTTGTATTTCCCTGATAATTAAGGATGTTGAGCATTTCTTTAGGTATTTCTTAGCCATTCAGTAGTCCTCAGCTAAGAATTCTTTGTTTAGCTCTGTACCCCATTTTTAAAAGGGTTATTTGGCTCTCTGGAGTCTAACTTCTTGAGTTCTTCATATATTTTGGATATTAGGCCTCTATCAGATGTAGGATTGGTAAAGATCTTTTCCCAATCCGTTCGTTGCTGTTTTGTCCTAATGACAGTGTCCTTTGCCTTACAGAAGTTTTGCAGTTTTATGTGGTCCCATTTATCAATTCTTGATCTTAGAGCATAAACCATTGGTGTTTTGTTCAGGAAATTTTCCCCAGTGCCTATGTGTTCAAGATTCTTCCCCACTTTTTCTTCTATTAGTTTGAGTGTATCTGGTTTGATGTGGAGGTCCTTGATCCACTTGGACTTAAGCTTTGTACATGGCGATAAAAATGGATCCATTTGCATTCTTCTACCTGCTGACCTCCAGTTGAACCAGCACCATTTGTTGAAAATGCTATCTTTTTCCATTGGATGGTTTTAGCTCCTTTGTCAAAGATCAAGTGACCATAGGTGTGTGGGTTCATTTCTGGGTCTTCAATTCTATTCCACTGATCTACCTGCCTGTCTCTGTACCAATAACATACAGTTTTTATCATTATTGCTCTGTAATTCTGCTTGAGTTCAGGGATGGTAATTCCCCTGGAAGTCCTTTTATTGTTGAGGATAGTTTTAGCTATCCTGGGTTTTTTGTTATTCCAAATGAATTTGCAAATTACTCTTTCTAACTCTATGAAGAATTGAGTTGGAATCTGTAGATTGCTTTTGGCAAAATGACCATTTTTACTATATTAATCTTACCACTCCATTAACATGGGAGGTCTTTCCATCATCTGAAATCTTCAATTTCTTTCTTCAGAGACTTGAAGTTTTGTCATACGGATCTTTCAGTTGCTTGGTTAAAGTCATACTGAGGTATTTTATATTACTTGGGACATTGTGAAGTGTGTCATTTCCCTCATTTCTTTCTCATCCTGTTTATCCTTTGAGTAGAGGAAGGCTACTGATTTGCTTGCATTAATTTTATACCCAGCCACTTTTCTTATATATTTGATTGTGAGCCTAGCTTTTAACAGCTGAGCCATCTCTCCAGCCCCCAGCCACTTTTCTAAAGTTGTTTTTCAGGCTTAGTAGTTCTCTGGTAGAACTTTTGGGGTCACTTAAGTATACTCTCATATCATCAGCAAATAGTGATATTTTGACTTCTTCCTTTCCAATTTGTTTCCCTTTGACCTCCTTTCATTATCTGATTGCTCAGGCTAGGACTTTGAGTACTACATTGAATAAGTAGAGAGGGAGTGGTCAGCCTTGTCTACTCCCTGATTTTAGTGGGATTGTTTCAATTTTCTCTCCATTTAGTTTAATGTTAGCTGCTGTATATTGTTTTTACTGTGTTTAGGTATGGGCCTTGAATTCCTGATTTTTCCAGGTCTTTTATCATGAAGGGGTGTTGAATTTTGTCAAATGCTTTCTCAGCATCTAATGAAATGATCATCGGTTTTTTTTTTCTTCGAGTTTGTTTATACAGTGGATTACATTGATAGATTTCAGTATATTGAACCATCCCTGAATCCCTAGGATGAAGCCGTGTAAAGTATATTTGAACTGTTAAGCTTTAGTCACACTTAGCCATTTCTCTTTGAGTAAATTGAAAGTACTTTATCAAATTAAACTAGAATCTAACATAACCACGAGTTTACTACCTGGCCCTTAACTTGTATTACTTAATCATCCTAAACAGTCTGTAATAGCAGATATTAGAAGGACTGCATCAAAGCCTTGTGTTTTTATATGAGTGGCATAGGCACAATGCTTATCTAAGAGTAACAGTATTAATTTCAAATTTTGTATCATTATACAAATTTATACCATGAAAACCTTAACTCTCTATCAATATATAAATTCTGTACCAATGTAAGAAATTATAACTTCAATTTTACATCAATTACAAAGATTTCTCTCAATGTAAGATTATGGCTACACAATGCCTTATTCAAGAATAACATTTAGTAATCCACCCCATCTATTTCCTCCCTGTTCAAAATTATGACCATTTTCAAATTATCCCTTAAAATGACAACCTATACATAATTTATAAAATAACTATAACCAGATACCTAAACCCAGAGAATTGGGCTAATGACTCTTCACGGCTTCTTCCTGCTGAATAGGGGTGATGAGAAATTATTTGAAGGGTTGGGTAGAGGTAGGAAATGTAGAAAAATTGGTTAAACTTAAGAAAGTTATTTTAGCATCAGTTATCCAGTCTCTGTATGTTTAGAAGGCTTAGGGCTTGACGGAAGTTCTGACTGGATCTATCTGAAAGGTTGGTTGAGGCAAGACCATCTGGAATCAGCAGCAATTTTTGAAGCTGTTTTGGAAGCAAGTCTCTGGACAGCATCAGTTCAGCATCTCTGAGGACGAATCTTCCCAGAACTATACATTCAGTAATATGTGAGTGTTACAACCACAAAATTTTACATGGTACAAAATTTTAGTACAATGAAGTTATTTCTATGGGTTGTGCAGGGTGCACGCATTAGTTAAGAATGAAATTTTGCTCTTTGTTTGAGCAGGTGAAAGACAACTGTCTTTTTTGTGAGTTAATTTTATCAATAGCCAAATACAATAAACCTTCATTCATGCCATATGAAAGAGGGCATGAAGAATCTTCAGGATTTCATAACCAGTAAGATTTATTGTCTTGTTATAGCTTAAGTTTGGCCAGAAATATTTTTGTATCTAAGCCAGTTACTAGGCTGTTCCTATGTCAAGGAATCAGCAGATCAAGTTACCTGTCCTGTTTGATTTTCTCGAAATTTTCAAGATCTTCAGGGGGTCTCCCCATGTAATATCTGATCTATATCATTCTAGGAGAGATTCAAAACCTTTTCTCCATTCCTGTCAACATAAAAACAGAGCCTGTCTCCTAAAATAGCATGTCCTTGGTCCAGTAAACAGAAATCATCAAAGGTATAGCTTAACCTCTCTCCCAGAGAAATTTTAATATAACCACCAAACTCATAATTACATGCAATTGATAATTATAACAATTCAAAGCACTAAAGACAATCTAAACAAATATTCTCTATTGCTTCTTTGCTGTCCCCTGCACTGACCTATATGAGATCAAGGCCTAAATTATTTATACATCTATGTAAACTTAAATTTTCTCTTCTATGGAGATTAATATCTCTGTAGCCTACGTTTCTACTGTCCTAGATAGATCAGGTTCCCTATTCCCTGTATTTTGGTCTAATTTTTGAGGACCAAATGCCTCAATATTTATTATCTCTGTATTTAACTTTAATTAAACTACCTTAAAATCAATTCAATCAAATTTTATTTATTCCTAACCTTTGATTATTTGCTGGCTGGAAGCAGGTAGCCTTTATTCTCTGCTTCTTACTGCCTTCCTCCTAGCACCTGGTCAGTGACCCAGCCTGCCTTTTTGCACAGCAGGGGTTCCTAGCATCTCTGAGCTGAGGCTCTCTCTGGCAGCAGCTGTGTTCCTTTGTTCTAGTTTCTTGCACAGGAACCATGTGACTTGGCTCTGCTTGGTGAAAAACCAGTTCTCCTCCATCCTAGACTTACGTCATTTGTGGTCATATATTCCATCCCAGAATCCCTAGATCATTTTAACAGTGGGTTCTTGTAGGTTGATGTTATTATGCAGGTGAAGGCAGACAAGATAAAACGAAGTCTGTCATTGGACAAGAAGGAAGGGAGGTGGAAGAGGTTTTAGAAGGGAGAGAGAAAAGGGGGAAGGAGCTGGAAGAACACGGTAGCAGATGTTAAGATTCTTCTCTGCGCAAAGATACAGGTTGTTATGACTATTTTTATGGGATGGGTTTTTGTGCTGTCTAGATGGGCAAATTCTATCTTATCAATTGGATCAGAGGTGATTGTGTGGTGTGTCCTTTCCTATGGCAACTTAATTGAGTTCAAGAGAGTATATGGTGGTGGAACTCACTAGGCCTACCACAAAATCGTGTTATGTATGCCTGGAGTAGTAACAATCAGCCCTA
Source organism: Rattus norvegicus (assembly GCF_021556685.1). Taxonomy (NCBI): domain Eukaryota; kingdom Metazoa; phylum Chordata; class Mammalia; order Rodentia; family Muridae; genus Rattus; species Rattus norvegicus. Next base: position 24,418,897 of record NC_141550.1, on the reverse strand, counting down.
GGAACTAGATGGGTAGAAAGATTGCTGCTGGGCTCAGAGAGTAGCCATCAGCAGTCTGAAATGGGATGGATTTAACAAGTGAGACGCTTTGCTGACTGAGATGAAAATATCCCACAGATGCCATATGGCCCTATGGTACCAATGATCTGTGGGATAAAAGAAACCATTGGGGGGGTGTTTTGTTTTGTTTTTTTACCATAACAAGTTCTCATCTCCCTTTGCTCAGCAATTGACCTCTGGCATCTTTATAGATAATCAAAAACCAATTGGGGACAAGGGCCTTTAGCATTTGGATGCAGATTCCTGATTGAATCAAAGCATTTTGACCTCTGGCTTATACACACACACACACACACACACACACACACACACACACACACACACACCACAAAACTCACTTTAAAAGGAAAACACAGCTGCGTATGGTGATGAATGTTTTTAATCCCATTACCCTGAGACAGAGGCAGGTAGATGTCTGAGTTTGAGGCCATCTTGGTCTACAGAGTAAGTTCCAGGACTGCCAGGGCTACACAAAGAAACCCTGTCTCAGCAAAAGAGAAAGAAAGAAAGAAAGAAAGAAAGAAAGAAAGAAAGAAAGAAAGAAAGAAAGAGAGAAAGAGAGAAAGAGAGAAAGAGAGAGAGAAAGAAAGAGAGAGACAGGAGGAAGGGAGAGAGGGAGGAAAGGAAGAAAGGAAGGAAGGAAGAAAGGAAGGAAGGAAGGAAAGAAAGAAAGAAGAAAAAGACACCAATCAGTTCTAAAACCATTGAAATCACAGCCTAACATATTGCAAATCCTAAAGAAAAAGCTACTGACAGAGATCTACTACATTCAGCAATGTTATCCTTTGAAATTAACTAAAAATAAAACATTTCAAGAAAACTGCAAACTAAGTAATTCACAATCATCAAAGTCAGCATTACAGGAGACAATTAAAATAATCCTAAATACATGAGAAGTAAAAACATGTTCAAACAAGAAAATGCAAAAAGGTAGTTCGGTCATTACGTTTTCTTTGCATTCATTTGATGTATCTACAGATGATTCAATTGAACAACAATTATATAGCCTTTACCAACAATGGTATTTTATTTAAAATATAACTTTTAAGTCAATAATGTGAGTCTTAACAAAAAAATAAAAATACCTTCCCAGCTCTTACCACATCCTATCAGACTAATATGAATGATAAATGATAAATGAATGACATACATAAATTTAGATTAGTTCGTGTACACTAAAGTGGTCAGTGGGCCACTGAAGACGTCAATGAAGTAATTTTTAAAAGCTGAAATTATATGAAAATGCATTATTGTCTTAACCTTTCTCCCCATCTTGAAATCTATTCTGTTTACTATTATTTATTCATGACACCTTCCAGTGGCTAACTTTTCTGTTTTGTTGGTTTGGTTTTGATAATTGGTTTCCTCATCATAATCATCACCACTACCACCACCACCATTGTGGTCAACCTCATCATCATCATCATCATCATCACCACCACCATCATCATCAATTGGCTCTTTTACTCCCAGAGCTTCTATTGATTTGTTTTCAATGCCAATTTCCTTATTGATTCCACACATCTTTAAAGTTTCCTCCATATTGGAGACTATTTCAGACATCTTCCTAACTTTTCTGTCTAGGCCCTTATCTCCTTTATCTCTTACCTCTTTCCTGGCATATCAACTATCCTTTTAGGGTTCTGGAATCAAGTTATGAGTATATGAAGTCGTCAGAGTGCATATTTTCTCCGAATTTTTGTGCTTCTTTCTTGTGTTTTAAGCATCTGTTGGGATGAGTATGTCTTTTTGTTTTTATTTTCCCTCTTCTTTATTTGTTTAGTGAAAATCTTTGAATTCATTTGTTCCCCATTATTTAAAAGGGGAGGTGACTATAATGACAGATGCAGTGATTTTACCAAGGTTTTGGGGTCATCTTACTGTAGAATACCCTTGTGTCCCCATAAAATTGGCATATTATCAAGAGCAATTTACAGATTCCTTGTCATTCCCAGAAAAGTTTCAATGTGATTCTTCACTGGACAAGATCAATTTGAAAACTCATAAGATAATACAATAGTCCTCCAATATCCAAAGTAACACAAAGGGTAAAGAGAAATACTGGAGATACCGAAATACTTAATTTCAATTTTAACCTCAGAGCCACACTAACTAAAACCAGCTTAGTATGCAAAGCAATGGGATAGGGCAGGGGACCCAGAATCAATGCACATGTCTATGGTCACCTGACATTTTACATAAAAGTGCTAGGAATAAGCATTACATTAAAACCAGTCCCTTCAAACTTGAGTGCTGAGAAAACTGGGTCTCTACATGTAGAAATAATGAAAACAAATCCCTATCTTTTATACTTCATAGAATATATACTAATTATAATAAGGCACCTTGAAAACCTCCAAAGCAAAACATAGGGGAAATACTTTGAGATACAGACACAGATTCTGAAAAGAACTCAAATGGCTTAGGAAATGACTATGGATTCACAAATAAGACTACATGAAATTAAAAATATGTACACAGTAAAAGACATATTCTGCAAGGTAAGGAAACAAGTTACCCAATAAGAGAAAAAATTTTGCCAATCATACATCCTGAACTAACTTAAACATCCCAAAACTAAACCATCCAATCCCCCAATGGACAAACCATTTAAATAGGCAGTTCTTCCCAGAAGAAATACAAATGACCTATTACAGTTTGAGAAATCCATAACATCCTTTCACAGTAGGGAAGTGGAAAGATGAACTACAATAGCCTCTCACACTCTGGTCAGAATGATTGTCATCAAGAAAACAAATGACAACTAAAAGTGGTGATTGTGCAGGGAAAGGGAAAACATGCAGGCTCTGGTGACAACATAGACAACTGCATCCACTGCTTGAATCACATGGATAGTCTTCAAAATGTAAGTACCAGAATGGTGGACTGTATGGTTCAGTTACAACTGGGCTTCTTGAATGCTTCCACTATGACACATTTTCACCCAAGAAACATTTATGAGAAACCAGGCATACACAGATAGGTAGGACAGTAGATTGATAGATGAGCAAGAGAGAGAGAGAGAGAGAGAGAGAGAGAGAGAGAGAGAGAGAGAGAGAGAGAGATGATTAACCAATAGATAGATAGATAGATGGTTGATCAATTGATAGACAGTCAGATAAATACAAATCCAACGTCATCGAAAATTAATCATAACAAGACTTTAAAAATGCTCTTTGCTATACATGTAATTAATTTGTTACAATGAAAGCAACTTGGCATAGTAATTCATGAAATAAATGTATTTGTTAATTTTAGATTAAAAATTATCTCTTGGCTGTCCAGGTAAGATGGCTAAGTAGAAGTTTCTTCTCTGTGGCACAGTGAAAGAGCAGGGACAAGACATTAGGCAAAGGAGTGTTCTTCTGAGAGAACAAGCTAAAGAAAAGAGAAATCACCCTAAGTAAAATCTCCTCCGCAGAGAAGCAGCCAGCAGTGGCTGCCAGCTGGCACCTGGTCTTGTCACTATGATCCTTGAGCTGAGCTAGATTCATCTGTGGCTTTCAGAAAGGTCCCTTCTCTTCCTGATACTGGCACCACAAAATCAGTGAGCTGGAGAGACTCAAGTAGGGTCTAGATACACCCTGTGAGAGCAGGGTAGGCTATGAAGATGAAGGCAGAAGTTCTCCACAAGGAGGCTAATGCCAAGTCCCCACCATTGCACCAGAGAAGAGTATTCTGGAAAGGAAACACCTGGGTCACTGTCTGGGCATGCAGGAGCATGGAACATAAGCAATGTGCTTAAAGTCTCACTAATCAGCACAAGAAAATCAGTAGCCAGAAAGAGAACGCCCAGCAACTACAGTAAACACAGATGGAGAGACCTTTCACACAGACACAGAATCTCAGTCCCAGAAATCCCTACTTGGAAACAGCGATCCTCAGAACCAGAGAAGTTGTAGTTGGCAAGACAGGGGAGTCTCAGACTAGGGCACTCTGGAAGAGAGTGTGGTCCCACACAGAGATTGCTTTCAGGAGAGAGGACATGTTGATTTAATTTCTTTGAATTAGTGAGAGTAGCAGACTTCCCCAACCTGCAGAGATGGCTACAAAAGACGGACCAGACAGAGAGACAGGGGAAACCACATCTGTCCCCACCAGAAAGAAACACTGACTGATGTTATAATCCAGTCTACTTCGCTTTGTTTTTATTTTATTTATACATTTGTACTTCATTGTTTACTCCTTATGTTTTAACTGGTTCCTTACCTGGAAGACTTTTCCGAATGTTCTTCTTTTTTTTTTTTTTTCTTTTTTCTTTTTTTCGGAGCTGGGGACCGAACCCAGGGCCTTGTGCTTGCTAGGCAAGCGCTCTACCACTGAGCTAAATCCCCAACCCCCGAATGTTCTTTTTTATCTCTGTGCCCACTCTTTAGTGGTTTCTCTCTTAGTTCTCATGCTTCTAAGACATCCTTTCTGTTTTATTCATACTTAACCCTCCTTTTCCTCTTTGCCATAATCATGCTCATTTTAATTATTAGTAACCTTAGTAAAAAATAGTCTTAAAAATCTAGAAACTATATTTTTCTGATTCATATTCTGGTTTCACTATGAATACTACTGGGGCACAAGTGTATTCAGTAGCAAGATAACAGGAACGGCACTGTGACATCATTTTATTTGTTGCTGTGGTCAGCTCCTCTCCCTAAATAATAGGGCACAGAAATCCAAGTGAAGGCAACTCTTCATGAAGGCTAACATAAGATAAACCAAAGTAAGAAAAAGGGAAACATAAAAATGAAAAGACACACCTACCCCAACAGAGGCTCAAAACACAAGAAAGAAGCACAAAAATTAGGAGGAAATATCTACTCTGACGGTTCCATAAATTCACAACTCAATTCCAGAACCGGGAGATAGAGAGATAGCTGGTATGTCAGAGAAACTGGTAAGAGGTGAAGGAACTATGGGCCTAGACAGGAAAGTTAGAGAGAGGTCTGAAGTAGTCTCCAGTATGGAGGAAACTTTAAAGCTGTGGGGTATCAACAAGGAAATTGGCATTGACAAGAAATCACATAGAATCTCTGGGAATAAAAGAGCCAATTGATAACGACGATGATGACAATGACGATGACAACTAAATTTATATGACTAAAATTTCCAAAAACTCCAGCATACATTTGAGAGACCAAATCTAAGAATTCATATGGTAGAAGGATTTAAGTTCCAATCTAAAGACGTATTTTTTTCCTATGAACTTAAAGCAGAAATTTTTCTAAAACACATTAAAGTACTTGCCATGCGTACCTGATGAGATGGTTTTAGTTCCTAGAACTAATGTCAAAAGAAAAGAATGAACTCCTCAAAGTGATTCTCTGATATTCACATATACACTCATGTCCATATCCATATAAACACTCATGTCTATACTCACGCACATATATCACGCAGACACAATAAGACAGTAAAATTTATTATGGAAAACAAATAGATATATAATGTAAGAAGCATTTAGAACTGAAGTAGATGTGAGAAAGAGGTCAAAAGTATAGAAGAAAAAGAAAAATATTAAAAATTACAAGAGAAAAGGGTCAACTCATTAACAAGATCAAACACATTAGACTATCATATCTCTATTATTATCATACCTCCCAACCACACCCATAAAATCCACAAGAGCCCGGACAGATGACTGTCTAGTCCTGAAAGCATACAACTTCCTGTTGTGATTTCTATACAGAGAAAAGCTAATTGTGTGTGTGTGTGTGTGTGTAATAATAAGAATACTTAAAGAAAAGAACAAAGATAATTCATGATTGCTCAAAACTACCCAAAAAAAAAAATCCTTAAAGTAATACTGTACATAGAGAAAGAAGAAAAAGTCTCTTTCAGAAGAACATGGGAGAAAACAACAACAACAACAACAACAACAACAACAACAACAAAAAAACAAAACACTTCATGAAAGGAATAGCAAGAGAGATCTGGAAAAGATTCCACTATATTCAAGAAAGTAAACCCACAAAATCCTAATTCTTGTAGGGGAGAAAGATGACAAATAATGACTTAAACAACCAGAACACCAGCAACCAACATCACAGAAAATAGAAACAAAAAACCTTAAAGTGAATGGCCTCTGTTCACTATTTAAAAGGCTCAGACTTGCTGATTGCATTAGAACGCAAAATCTACCTGTGGTCTCCACGAAACTCGCAGCCCTGGCAGAGCCATGAGCAGTCGGTAGGTTTAAATCAACTTGGAAGCCAAATTGCTGTTTTGATATCAGTTAGAGTAGACTTTCAAATCGAACTTCTTAGGAAGACGAAGAGCACCACTGATGTCAATGAAGGGAACAATTCATCAAAAAGAAGAAATAAGGGCAAATGGTAGCCATCAACCGTTGGATTTGAAAGCTCGAGTAGGTTCTGATAAAAAATAGCGTTCCAGAGACTTAAGGCACAATAGTTTGAGGGAAGAGTGGATGGTTGACGAAATGGGGAAAGAAATATTTTAAAATTCCTAGGTTTTATTTTAAATGATACCACAGCCTGCTAAAATCCCTGGGAGGCAACTATGGTATTTCTAAGAGGAACACTTACATTTCCATGTACTCGAATTTTAAAAAATAACTTAGAACAATTTCAAACAAATGACCTAATTATGCACTTCTGAGTATTTTACAGAAAGAAGAACCAAACTCAAATACAGTAGACAGCAAGAAATAATAGAGACTAGGACAGAAGTGAAGGAAATTGAATTAGAAGGACATATAGACATATACAGAATAAATTGAAGAGATTGTTCTTTGAAGAGATCAACCAAACTGATTGGCCATTAGCCAAACTAGTCAAGAAAAACACAGAGGAGACTCAAATTAATACATTTACAGATGGAGATGAAGGTGCTGGTATAAACTTGAGTGTAATCTAGGAATTATTAGGACATATTTTCAAATTCATAATCCCCAAACCTGGAAAAATCTTGAATAAATGATTTAAGAGAAAACTACAAGCCAATTTCTCTAATGAACAAAGATGCAAAATTTCTCAACAAAATACCTGTAAAAGAAATTCAAGAACATTAGACTGTATGTCAAAATCAGATATATTTTATCCCAACACAGCAAGGATGGTTCAAGATCAATTTTAAAATGCAACACATTATGATATATTTAGAAATGAAAACCCCATGGTCCTCTCAACACAAGAGACATTTAACAAATTTCAGGATTTCTTCATGATAAAAGTCCTGACATGATTGGAATGGAAAAAATATGTCAATATAATAAGTGTTGTATGACAAATCTATAACCAACTCTGTGTAACTGGGGACTGAGAACATTTCCTTTAGAATCTATAAAGAGACAAGGAGGCTTCTTTCATTCATTGTAGCACTGAAATAAAAGTCTTAGATAAAGCAATAAGACAAGGGAAAGTAATAATAAATGGGAAATAAATATGAAAGCAAATGTCAGATTATTTCAATTTGCAGATGAAATAATACAGTACTTGAGAGATCCTAAAGCCTCTAACAGAAAACTCTTGAATCTAATAAAATGCTTTAAGTAAATATGTTGGCTAGTTTCATGTCAGCTTAATACAAATTTAGAGTCATTTGACAAGAGGGAGCCTCAGTTGAGAAATGCCCCAATCCCAGCACACACCAGGCTTGACTGTGTGCAAGCATGTGAGGCATTTTCTCGATTGGTGATTTATATGGAAGGACTCAGCTCACTGTGGGCAGCACCACCACTGGGCTGGTAGTCCTGGGAGCTTTTGAAAAAAAAGGTTGAAAAAGAAGACATGGATTCAAATCCAGTAAGCAGCGCTCCTCCAGTGCTTCTTCACCAGTTCCTACTTTGAGGTTCCGACTTGACCTTCCTAAATGACCGACTGCAAGACGTAAAATGAAGTAAACCCATTCCTTCCCACATTGCTTTTGGTCATAGGGCTTCATCACCACAACAGAAACCATGACTCATTCAGTAAAGTGGTAGAATATGAAATTAACCTTTAAAAACAGTATTTTTTTTCCTATAGAACAATAAGGAACTTGTCAAGAAAGAAATAAGGGGAACCATTCCATCCATTATGATTTCAAACATAAAAGCAAAATAAAAGTACCTATGAATAAACTGAACCAAGGAGATGACAGACTTTATAAGGAAAAAGAACCAGAAAAGGGAAAAACTTGCAGTGTTCACAGAATGACAGACTTAATATTCTGAAAACCATTATCTTACCCAAGGGAATTTTTTTATACAATACAATATCCATTAAATCTTGATGGTATTCTTTACAAAGATTTAGAAAATAACCTTCAGAATAGTTAAAGTCAATCTTAAGTAGAAAGAACAATGCTGTAGATGTCAAATGTCTGACTTCAAATTATCTTACAGAGCTATAGTAATAAAAACGATTTACAATGGCACAAAACCAGACAATCAAGGTATAGTCACAGACAAGGACTTTCCGAAAAGCATTCTGATACCATAGGATGTGTCGCAAGAGTTGACAAATGGTATTGCACAATTACACAATTGTGTAATTACTATTACAGAATAAATAGTGTTACACTCTACTGCACCACAAAGAAAACAGTCTCCATGGTGAAGACCTGGCTTACAAAAGTGAAAAATGTTGCCGACCGTAAGTCAGACATGGGATCAATATCTACAATACAAAAGCAGCTGTGAAAAATAAATACAAAAAAAAATGTAGCCGACAATACAGGAGAGTGAACTGATTAGATAAGTCTCAGAAGGAATACAAATGACCATTTTTAGAGTCCAACACACCTCATTAAAAATAGCCAGCATCGACCAAACAAAGGATGGTAGGGGTACGAGGACGGATCAGCCTTTACTCATTGCTTGTGGGAGTGAGAAGCGGTATAGCCTCTGTGGAAATCGGTGTGCAGGTTTCTCAAACCTAGAAATAGGAGTACCACATGCTCCAACTATGCCACTCCTGGGTGCACGACCGAAGGACTCTGAGTCCTCTTGCAGAGAGCGCCACTTCCGTTTCCGGATGCAGGCTTTGTCAACCTCATTTATACTAACCAACAAAATTCAGGACAATCTTCTGTTCATTTTGGTACAAAGGAGTTTTATTTAATCTGATCTAAAAAAATTTAACCAGTTATTTCAACCTTTTTTTTTTCTTTTCTTTTTTTCGGAGCTGGGGACCGAACCCAGGGCCTTGTGCTTGCTAGGCAAGTGCTCTACCACTGAGCTAAATCCCCAACCCCTTAACCAGTTATTTCAAACAGGCATTGTTTCATTTAACAAATCACTTGCTCTCAAGATTGTATTTTTCCCAAGTATGCCGGCAGTCAGCGTGATGGTTAACTTTGATTGAAATAAGAAATGCTTAGGTCAGATCAAAACAAATAAACAAACAATCATGGGAAAGCTGAAGTAAAAGTACAAGAAACACACATGGATGCTGAGACACACACATTCATGCACACAGAGAGCACATGAATCAGAAACCATAAGATATAAGCAAAAGACCTGTGAGGGGAACAATTCCTCAACAAAGCACTGTGAGAAAATTCCTCCCAATCACCATTACGTTTGTTTTGTGCTGGCCATCTACTGTTAGTCACAGGGTCTGCCCTTAAGTGTAGTTTGTGTACCCAGTGAGAGTCACTTGGAGAAAACTAATTTCTCCTTTACTCGCAGTTGTCAATTGGAGATACCCTTCTAGGTTAGGGACAGACGCCTATTTGTTTTCCAATGAAAGAAATAAAAGGTGTCAGTTTGGGGTAATGGGAGAAGTGGGACAGTTATGGGAGGACTTACAAGGGGGGAACCTGTAATTAGAAAATAGCATATGCAAAATATATTTTCAGCAATTAATAAATACTATAAAAGAAAGACATACTTGGTAAACAAAAAATAGTAAAATCCACTTGTGGGTGTGCCTATATGCCATAAACAGATCATGAGGGCTCTAACCGTGTGTGTGTGTGTGTGTGTGTGTGTGTGTGTGTGTGTGTGTGTGTGTATCTTGAAGACTTAAGAGTGTGATGGCATTATTAGGAGATGGTGAAAACCAGGAGTCAGGGACTTACAGGAATAAGTAGGTCACTAAAGTCGTGCTCTTAGGGGTGTCTCTTGCCTTGGCCCCTTCTTATACACCCCCCAGTGCTGACTGCATTCCTGTATGTCTCTGTCTCTCTCTCTCTCTCTCTCTCTCTCTCTCTCTCTCTCTCTCTCTCTCTCTCCCCTCCCCCAGGTGTGCATGTGTATGTGCATGTGTGTATGTGCATGTGTGTGTGTGTCTGTGTATGTGTGTGTGTGTGTCTGTGTGTGCATATGCTGTCCACAGTGAAGAAGTTCCTTAGCCAGAAACTGCCATACATATATCTGAACTAAACATGTCAGAACCCAACCATTGGCCAAACCCTCTGAAACCCTGAGACATAAGAAATCCTTCCTACTGTGCATGGTTCTCTTAGAAATTTCTGTAGTGCTGCTGGTGGTGGTGGTGGTGGTGGTGGTGATGATGATGATGATGATGATGATGATGATGATGATGATGATGATGATGACTAGTTAATACAATCACACTGAGGGTCTTTTTTAGTTTTGGAAATAAAGCTAGAGTCAATTTTATTTTTCTGTAAGTAACCTGGTCTTTTTACAGCCTAGTGACCCATGAATGATACAGCAACATCTTGAAGCTGTGTCCTGGCCAGATTCCCAGTGGTGTCAGCGGGTTTGTGATGATGTGGTTCTAACTTTGACTGCCCATGGAAGTATCGCGTCTCCAGTCGAAGTCTCTCAAATAGCTAGATGGGGTTTTTCCAACACACACTGAGGAGAGACAGGCATTTAGGAAAAAACACGAACACCAAAAGTTTTTTTAAAAATTCAAAAACCACCACAGCTTTTTGAAATTAGCAAAAAGCCAATCCAGTCATTTCAGTCCAAGGGAAACATCACCTAAACTGAGCGCTGTGCTACACGTGTTACACCAACCCACTTTGTAGCTAAGACATTGGCTTTAATCACGCTATTGGGAAAGTCTGGTATTGAAAGGAAGTCTATAAACCAGCATTTGTTTGCAGAGGAAGCATGCCCCCGGAATGACGTTGTCTTGGAGATTCCTTACCAAATTAAACATGTCTTGTCCTTCACCATGTTGGAGGCTGGAGACACACGTAATGATCATGTGCTCACATGGAAACCAGCAGGAAACAAATAGAGAAGCCTCAAGCAGGAAGCACATGGGGAGTGGAGAGGAAATGGATGCCGGCATCTTAGAAAGAGGGGACTGTGTTCCTGTCATTCTTAAACTAAGTTCTGTGGGGTTTGCTTTTTTTTTCCCCTCCTAAAACCAAATGGAGTTCAAAGTTTTCTCTCCCCAATAATATAAGCAAGGAGTATGGGCAGATATGATATCCATAATGCTTGCCATCTGCCAGTTATGCCACAGGCAATGACAAGTGAAGGAGAAAGTTGATGGAGAGTTGATTATTGTTACAAGAATAATATTTGGATAGTCTTTGTTTCCTGAAGACTGAGTTGGGAGGTGAGAAGCCATTACTTTCTGTGTTGAAGAGCAGCTCCAATTGGTGGTAGGTGAGAGAGTCGGGGCACTGTTTCCATTGATGAGCCTGGGACCAAGCCCCCTGCTGCATGCTGGGGAATATGTCATTTCACTTAACAGCAAACATAGCCTTCTCTATCAGCAGTCTGATCTTATCACACAGGCATTGGTTTCAAAAGATTGCGGGTTGGTGAGCAGGACATTTTCAAGCAAGAGGAGGTCAGACAGCCCCATTTCCAAAAGCTGTAGTATTTCAGATTGGGAGGAGAGGCGTACTACAGAACCTCTTGCCTAAAGCTTATTTTTTTTCTAGAAATTATGAACGTACTTGCTTTGCAATGTTCAATGGAGGAACTGAGATAAGAGGAAACATGTAAATGTGCCCCGCGGTTGTCTACATCAAAAAAAACAAGGTTGGATAGGCTGTCACCTCTGCTAATGTTTCTGATGATGTAATAATTGGGCTTGGATATCTCTGATGGGACGCAGTAAGTCCTCCCTAGGGAACTTGACTGTACACTGTAGGTCACGTCACGGCATCACCTACAGTCACCATTACCACTGGTTAACCATACAGGAACTTCTTTTACTGCCCAAGAAAGGAAGAATCATGACTTTGGCAAAGAATCGAAGGCAGAGTGACTAACATTCTGTTTACAGGAACTTCAAAGGAAACACCCAAGGCCTTATGGCTGTTGTCTGCTTCATCACCCTCCGAAACTCCCATTGCATCAGAATGCTATTTAGAAAGTTAAGCAAGATCCAGGGCACAGAGAGCAGCTGATACCTTTTGCTATTACTCTAAATCTCCGCCTTTGATGAAGGTGTTCAATGGCTATCCCCGTCTGCATACGTGAAGAAACAGGAGTCAGCAGAGGTTGACTTCCTTGTCTATTGCCATCAGAAGTAACACAACCAGAAGACAGGCTCAGAGAAGTAACCCCTGAGAGTTAAACAATAAAATGGAGGGGGGGACCAAGGGGCTTATACTGAGCTCCAGTCTAACACAGAGGACACAGTTGTAATAATAGCTGGGAGGTTGGAGACCTGTGTTTCATTTTATCCTGAAATCTCAATAATTTTCAGCTAATCTTCTTGCCTATAGCAAACATTAATACAGAGCAATGGGGATACCTAAACCAGGTAGGCCAAATTGATGTTTGTTTTTTTTTTTCAAGATACCAGGGTATGATGGATGTGATAACAGACACCTGCACGCTCATCATTTTGAAGAGAGAGGAAGGGATTCGAGGACAGCCTGAACTACATGACATACTGTCTAAAAAATACAATCCCGGTGCTCACCTTGGAAACACTAGTCAGCAGCAGTGAGAATCACCTTTTCCTTAATGCTGATTGGAGGGCAGTTTCTGGAGGAGCACAGATAACGGAGTTGACCTGGGGAGAAATGCTACGGACAAGCCTCTAATTCCTTCAGTTCCACTTCCATGACATATATAAATTGTCGCTATGTAGAGTGTACACTGTGGTGACCCCATACACATGTACAATGTCTAACAATCCAACCCAGGTAAGGAGCATCTCCATTGCTTACCAGTTTATCATTTATTTGTATAAGAAAGTTCCCAAATCTTCCCTTGTAATTCTTCATAAAACATACAATAAATTGATGTGAACTAAAGCCACTAAAGTTTTCTACAGCACATTAGAAGCCATCCTCCCTCTCTAGATGTGAGTGGGTACCCATTATTAACCTGCCTCTGTGCCTTCTCAATCATTCCCATCATTGACCACCATTCTATTTTCTATTTTCATAAAACCAACTTTTGGGACTTCTACATATGAGTAAGATTGTGTGATATTTGTCTTTCCAAACCTAGTTTATATCCCTCAATGCTCTCCAGTTCCACCCACGTCAACCTAAATGACAGGACTTCATTCCTTTATGGCCGAGTGATATTCTGTTGTGTGTATTGTCTTTTCCCATTTGTCTGCTTAAAGACACCTTTTCTGATGTCATGATCTTGACTCTTGTTAAGATGCTACAGTACACAAGAGACTGTAGCTATCCCTTTAATTTACTGATGTATCCGTTAGCTATGCAAATAGTAGTAGGCTGGTTGGAGCATATGAAAGTTCTATCTTTAGTTTTGAGTCTACCGGGTGAGAGAGATTCTGGTTCTATTTTCCCTTGGTGCACACTTGTGTTTTCTCATTTCTGTGCTAAAGGTGCACATGGGAAAAGAGATAACCAAGAGAAAATTAGAAAGGCACAGGGCAAAGTTTTGAAAGCCGGATAGAATCTTCCTGGATAACCTGCCTGCATTTTGAAAGCTTGCTATCTTAGCCTCCAAATCAAGGGAACATGTCTTATTTTCTGAAATGAATGCAATTAATTTTGAAGCCATAAAACAGATGTGAAGCAATTTCAAAACCCTGACAAGTTTAACTAAACTCCTTAAACTATTCTGTCACCCAAAGGGCACACAACAAGAATCAGTGAATAAAGTGTGCATAAATGATTCCCTAAGTAAGTGATATTGGCAAGAGCTTTAATCTATACCTTACAGTGCTAGGCCCGCCCTCCAAACAACACGGGGGATAAATAGGAACAACATGGAGAGTTTTCAGTTCATCCAACACATCTGTTCACTTAGTTGGATCTTGTTTTAGATTTGGGCATAATACGTTTTGATTGTCTTTATGTACAGTGACAGCGGGGTAATGAATGCTTTTTGAACATGAATTGTATAAATACATAGACATGTTGATTTGAGAAGAGAAAACAAAGCATGTGAAAATTGGCAAAATACCCACTTCAAGAATTATAGATAGTCTTCTCAAGGAAAGAAGACAGGCACTCGGCTGGCAGACCACCCACAAAACGCCATTAAAACCTAAACAACATGAAAAGAGACAATGTTCCCCAGCCACGGCAGTTCCCGAAAGTATTAACTTTAAAAGGCCTTGAGTTTAAACCAGTGGCCTTGAACTGTTTCCTGAAATCACTGACTCCTTCTGTGTATGTAGTAGACATGAAATTCACTGGGGAAATAGGAAAGATTAATAAAAATTACTAATACCGTCTGGCATCTGTATGACACCATGTAGAAAAGATATGGAAGTGTTTGGCACGTCATCTTCTGCAATGCCGTCATCATCCCTGCAAGTGATACAAGTGCACATGTATCAAAAAAGGCCGCTGGAGCTGGTCTGCCTGGGACAGCCTGCAGACGTACGTGGTAAAGCATGCAGTCTTCTGAGCTTGATTGTCTAGACCTGGCCTTTTTCTTTGGTTCAAAAGAGCCTTGCTAGACGCCAAGAACGTCCTTTGGGGGCCTATTCAAACCAATAGAAGAGAAATGCCCAAGTACATGCCTACACAGACACAGACACACACAGACACACACACACACACACACACACACACACACATACACACACACACCACACACTTAACCACCACCGACACTAAAATAACAGGGATTACCAATCATTAGTCATTAATATTTGTCAACATCAATAGACTCAAGTCCCCATTAAAAAGACACAGACTAACAGAATGGATACATAATCAAAATGCATCATTCTGTTATGTACAAAAAAAATCTCAGTAAAAACAATTTAGTCATTATCGCAGTATAAGGGACTGGAAAAAGGTTTTCCAAGCAAGCAGACCCAAGAAATAAGCTGGAGTAGCCATTTTAATATCTAGTAAAATAGACCTTCAATGAGAAAGTAATTAAAAGAGACAGGGAAGGACACTTCATAATCACCAAGAGGACATCTCAATGCTGAACATCTATGCCCAAATGCAAGGGCACCCACATTCATAAAAGAAACATTACTAAAACTTAAATCATACATCAAACCCCACACATTAATAATGGGAGACCTCAACACCCCACTCTCACCAATGGACAGATCATAGAGACAGAAACTAAACAGAGAAATAATGAAACTAACAGATGTTATGAATCAAGTGATCCTAAACATTTCACCCAAACACAAAAGAATACATCTTTTTCTCAGCACCTCATGGAACCTTCTCCAATAATTAACCAAATAATCTGTCACAAAGCAATCCTCAACAGATACAAAAAGATTGAAATAACCCCATGGGTCTTATGAGATCACCATGGATTAAACCTGGATTTCAACAACAACAGAAACAACAGAAAGCCGACAGATTCATGGAAACTGAACAACTCACGACTCAATGATCATTGCTTCAAGGAAAAAAGAAAAGAAAGAAATTAACGCCTTTCTAGAATTCAATGTAAATGAGTGCACAACATACCCAGTCTTCTGGGACACTCTTAAAGCAGTGCTAAGAGGAAAGTTCATAGCACTAAATGCCCTCATAAAGAAGTTGGAGAGTTCTCATAGTAACAATTAGAAGTACATCTGAAGACTCTAGAAAAAAAAAAAAGAAGAAAACACACTCAAAAGGAGTTGTCTGCAGGAAGTAATCAAACTCAGGGCTGAAATCCATCAATTAGAAACAAAGAGAACAATACAAACAATCAAGGGAAACGAGAGCTGGTTCTTTAAGGAAATCAACAAGATTGACAAATCCTTAGCCAAACCAACTGAAAGGCAGAGAGACAGCATCCAAGTTAGCAAGATCAGAAATGAAAAGACAGAAGGGGAGAAATAAAAATGGAGAGCGAAGGAAATTCAAAGATTCTTTAGGTCACTTCAAAGGCCTGTACTTCACAAAATTGGAAAATCTAGATAAAATGGATGATTTTCTAGACAGATGCCAATTACCGAAGTTAAATGGAGAAGAGGTAAACTATCTGAATAGTCGGATAATACCTAAGGAAATAGAGGCAGCCATTAAAAGTCTCCCAACCAGAGGAGAAGCCCTTGGTCCTTCCAATGCTGGACCCCCAGTTTAGGGGAATGTCAGGAAGGGGGGATAGTTGGGGAGGGGGAACACTCTTACAGAAGAAGGGGGATGGGGGTGGGATAGGGGGCTTATGGATAGAAAGCTGGGCAAGGGAATAACATTTGAAATGAAAGTAAAAATTATCCAATAAAAAAGAAAAAGGAAAAAAGTCTCCCAACCCCCCCCCCCAAAAAAAAAGTCCTGGGCCTGATGGTTTTAGTGCAGAATTCTACCAAACTTTCAAAGAGTCTGTCATACTAAGGCTAATGCTAATATTCCTCAAACTATTCCACACAACAGAAACAGAAGAAAACACTGCCACACTCATTCTATGAGGCCTCAGTTACCCTGGTACCCAAACCACAGGACTCAACAAAGAAAGAGAGCTTCAGATCAATTTCCCTTATAAATATCGATGCAAAAATACTCAATAAACTACTCGCAAACAGAATCCAAGAGCACAACACAGACATCATCCACTGTAGTAGACTTTATCCCAGAGATGCAGGGGTGGTTCAATATACAAAAATCCACCAATGTAATCCACCATGAAAACAAACTGAAAAAAAAAATCCCATATCATCATCTCAATAGATGTCAAAAAAGTGTTTGACAAAATCCAACACCCCTTCATTAAAGTCTTGGAGAAAGCAGAGACACAAGGGACATACACAATAAAGGCAAGATGCAGCAAGTAATTGCTAACATCAAACTGAATGGAGAGAAACTTAAAACATTTCCAGAAACATCAGAGAAAAGACAAGGCAGTTCCTTCTCGCCACATCTCTGCACTGTACTCCTTGCAGTTCTAGCTACAACAATAAGACAACTAAAGGATATCAAGGGGATACAAATTAGAAAGGAAGAAGTCAAAATACTACTATTTACATAAGTGAACCCAAAGTTTCTACCAGAGAACTCCGACCGCGGGTAAACAACTTCAGCGAAGTGGGAAGTGGCTGGATACAAAATTAAGTCAAAGAAATCACAGCCCTCCTCTACACAAGTGATAAATGGGCTGAAAAAAGAGGTTAACAAAACAATACCCTTCACAATTGCCACAAATAACATAAGCCTTGGTGTGACTCTAACTAAGCAAGTGAAAAACCTGTATGACAAGAACTTCGAGTCTCTGAAGAAAGGAATTGAGGAAGATATCCCAAACAGTAGATGAAGCTTAAGGAGTCTTATGGAAAAGTTAGGAGAAAGACTGAGGGACCAAAGAGGTCAGGGACTCCACGGGAAGACCAACAGTGTCAACTAACCGGGACCCTTGGGGGCTCCCAGAGACTGAATCACTAACCAAAGAGCAAGCACAGGCTGGACCCAGAACCCCTGCACATATGTAGCAGATGAGCAGCCTGGTCTTCACGTGGGTCCCCCAACAACTGGAGCAGGGGCTGTCCCTGAACCTATTGCCTATCTGCCTGCTCTGGATCCCATACTCCTAAATGGACAGTTTTGTCTGGTCTAATGGGAGAGGATGTCCCTGGTCCCTCAGCAAATTGGGGGGGGGGTGGGTATTGACACCCAGAAGGGGACTTCCCCTTGTAAGGGGGAATGGCAGAGAACATGCACGAGGGATTACGGGGAAGAGAGGAAGGCCTGATACTGGGTAGTAAAGTGAAAAAATTAATTTTTTGGATCAATATTGGTACTACTTTATGTTTTTAATTTTATTTAATCTTTTTTTACACTCCAGATTTTATCCCCTTCCCGATCCACCCTCTGACTGTTTTACATCCCATACCTCCTCCTCGTACCCCCTGTCTCCACAAGGATGTCCCCACCCCAAGTCCCACCCCATCAGACCTCCCCACTCCCTGGGGCCTCCAGTTATTTGAGGGTTAGGTACATCTTCTCTGACTGAACCTAGGCCTTACAGTCCTCTGCTGTACATGTGTTGGGGGCCTCATATCAGCTGGTATATACTGTCTGGTTGGTGGTCCAGTGTATGAGAGATCTTGTGGGACCAGGTTAATTGAGACTACTGGTCCTCCCATAGGGTGGCCGTCCTCCTCAGCTTCTCCCAACTTTTCCTTAATTCAACCACAGTGGTCAGCAGCTTCTGTCCTTTGATTAGGTGTAAATATCTGCATCTGACTCTTTCAGCTGCTTGTTGGGTCTTTCAGAGGGCAGTCATGATAGTCACTTTTATGCGCACTCTGTAGCCTCTGTAATAGTGTCAGGCCTTGGGACCTCCCCTTGAGCTGGATCCCACTTTGGGCCTGTTGCTGGGCCTCCTTTTCCTCAGGCTTTTCCCAATTTTTGTCCCTGAAGTTCTTTTAGACAGGAAGAATTATGGGCCACAGTTTTTGACTGTGGGATGGCAACCCCACCCCTCACTTGATGCCTGTCTTTCTGTTGGAGGTGGGCTCTACAAGTTCCCTCTCCCCACTGTAGAGCATTTCATCTAAAATCCCTCCCTTTAAGTCCTGAGAGTCTTTTACTCCCCAGTCTCTGGTACATTCTGGAGGGTTTCCCCCCCCCCCCACACACTTCATACTTCCCAAGGTTTCCTGTTTCCATTCTTTCTGCTGGCCCTCAGGGCTTCAGTCCTTTACCCTCACCCAATACCTGATCATGTTCCCCTCTTCCCCTCCCTGTCCTTTCTCTCATCCAGGACCCTCCCTCCCCCCTCCTGTGATTGCTTTCTTCTTCCTCCCAAGTGAAATTAAAGCATCCTCACTTGGGCCCTTTGGCTTGTTAAACTTTGTGAGTTCTGTGGACTTTATCTTGGGTATTCAGTACTTTTTTTTTTTTTGGCTAATATCCACACACTTATGGACACTTGATCTTCGACAAAGAAGCCAAATGTATACAATGGAAAAAAAGAAAACATCTTCAATGAATGGTGCTGGCCTAACTGGTAGTTTATATGTAGAAAAATGAAAATAGATCCATTTTTGTCACCATGCACAAAGCTCAAGTCCAAATGGATCAAAAACCTCAACATAAAAGCAGATACATTGAATCTAATAGAAGAGAAAGTGGGAACGAACCTTGAACTCACTGGCACAGGGGAATTTCCTAATCAAAGCTCCAACATCTCACACGTTAAGATCAAGAATTGATAAACGGGACCTCATGAAACTGGGAAGCTTCTGTAAGGCAAAGGTCAAATCGACAACAGGACAAATCGACAACCTACAGATTGGGAAAAAAATCTTCACCTAGCCCACATCCAATAGAGGTCTAATACCAAAAATATATAAGGAACCCAAGAAGCTAACCACCAAAACAACAAACAGTCCAATCAAAAATTGGGGTATAGAACTAAACAGAGAATTAAGAACAGAGGAATCTCGAATGGCTGAGAAGCACTTAAAGAAATTGTCAAAGTCCTTAGTGATCAGGGAAATGCAAATCAAAACAACCCTGAGATTCCACCTCACACCAGGATCAGAAAGGCTAAGATCAAAACCTCCTCACGTGACAGCACATGTTGGCGAGGATGTGGAGAAATAGGAACGCTCCTCTATTGCTGGTGGGATTGCAAACTGGTACAACCACACTGGAAATGAATCTGGAGATTCTTCAGAAAATTTGAAAATAGATATACTTGAAGATCCAGCTATATCACTCTTAGACATATACCCAAAAGATGCCCCCACTACACCTCAAGGGCGTGTATTCCACTATATTTATAGTGGCCTTGGTTGTGATAGCCAGATGCTGGAAACAACCCAGATGTCCCACAAGAAAAGAATGATACAGAAAACCTGGTTTATTTACACAATGGAGTACTACACAGCTATTAAGAACAAGGATATCCTGAGGTTGTTTGTTTTTGGGGTTTTTTTTCGTTTGTTTGTTTGTTTCCCCCCAGGTAAATAGATGGAGCTAGAAAATATCATCCTGAGTGAGGTAACTCAAACCCAAAAGGACATGCATGGTATGTACTCACTAATAAGTGGGTAATACATTTACTTTTTTTAAAAGGCCACTGACTAAAAACATTACATAGCAGGATTCAAATTGAAGCTCATCTGAGTCCAAGAAACATGGCCATTTCACTACCATATCCTGATTTAAGGATTCCTTTCTAGTATGAATACAATTGGTATGCAGTGCACCGAATTCATAACTAACAATAAAAAAGAGACACATATTCTTGATATAAGATTATGCTCTCAGAAGAAAGTTCAGTGACACAATCTCCTTGGGCAATAAATAAGCAATTACACTGGGCAAATGTAAAAGAACCAAGGCGATAAAACTCCGACAATAATTCAAACTAAACCTGTCTTAAGCAATAATGGAGTTCTGGATATTTCTGAGAGCTCTCAGAGAAAAGGAGGAGGAGAAGAATGAAGAGGAGGAGGAGGAGAAGGATGAAGAGGAGGAGGAGGAGGAAGAGGAGGAGGAGGAGAAACTGGTCTACTTGGCTTCAGGGAGACTCTAATTAAATATGGGCAAATATTATTTTCCCTTATTATTTTTTCTCTACCAATCCTAATTACCAGTGCTTTTCTAGTTCTCCCTCTTGTACTTCATACCATAGTGACTCACAAGCTTCTTCATTTGTGTTGTTAATTTCATTTCTTTTTACGGGTTTGTAAAGCTTTCTATCTCTGACATATAAAGAATGCAAGAATTCCTTCAGGATCTTGCTACATCTTATTCACCAGCACATAGTCAATCAACCCCTCCTTTATTTCAAGGCAATAAACTCATGCAGTTTGTCAAACAGTAGTATAATGTTTACTGCTATCTCGCTGCCTTTGAGATCTTCTACATTTTCAGGGGGGAAAAGTCGTCACCAATACTTTATAAGAGAACTTATCATCACTCTGCAGTCGGTGTGAAGGTCACACAATGTAGACAATGCCTACACTTACATGGCCATTCAGTTCCTTCAGGCTTATGTCATTTTAACTTCTACCACACATAGACTCACCGCAGATACTCTAAGTAGTGTAACAAATCTACCTCTAACCAGGAAAGACTACAAGTGCCTCAGAGGAAAGAGGATGAATGAGGATGAAAAGAACTTTTCCTCAAAGATTCAATTAACGGCTGGGGATTAGAGATCGAGTAGTGGATAGGAGCAGAGCCAGGGGTGAGTTAGAGAGTGGTAAATTGTTTTCCAGAACCCTGGATGCCATTCCAGAGGTGAAGAAAACAAAGATTTAACCAGAACCACAAGAGAAAGAAAGCATAAAAACTAGAAAGGATGAGGCAGAGTGAACCAAAACTTTAAGATACAGATATTGAGTTGAGATTTAGGATGATCTATTAACATTTATTAAATGACTAGAGACTGCAGAAACTTAATGGCAGGATAGTAAATGTGGGCAGAAGGTCAGAGTTCAGATCTACATAGGAGATATATAATTATGCAGAAACACTGAATGCGGTTTTGCATTACCTTTAAGAACTCCCAAAGAGCCAAAAGGTCCACACTGGCCACCATCCAAGGGTTTGGGAACTGGTGGACACACTTTGCATCTCCCAGACAGCTGCATGAGAAGGGGGTTAGCATGTGGCAAACTGTCTCCAGGTGTGAACTCTGAGGCTTCCACATCCCTTGGAAGTAGTACATATGACTCTCTGTTCACACATGCACAGTGAGCCGTTGACTTCCTCAGATGAGTTGCATAGACATTGTTTACCACAGCTAGAATACTGAAATCTTTTAATGCTGCCTGGTTTTTAATGTCAGAGAGTCCAAATAATACAGGAGGTAAAACGTTTGCAAAGAAAATGGGAAACCATGCACAGTTGGACACCCAACTGTATCAAGAGATATGGAGGCTCTTTGGAAGTGCAAGTTTCTGGTTGTATCCTGCGATGCAGACTCAAGTGATGTCTATGAGAGAACAGATAATGTTGAGAGAGTATAAATAGGACTCAACAGACAGTGATGGTGCTTGCATAGCTAGCTTTGCGACACTTCATTGATCTTGTGTCTTCACTGAACTTTACTTTGTTGAGAGAGGCCCTGAAGACAACTTCCTAACAATGGCGATTGGAACTGCTCCAAAAAAACTACTTTTGAACAGGTCCCCATCCCTATGTCTTACTTACCATCTTTCTTCCTACCTTTGGATGATGGACTAGAAGTGGGGTCAAAGCCTTTGAAAACCTTTATTAAAGTAGGCTTTGAAAAGTCTAAGCCTATACTCTTCTACAAAATTATATTAGTTGCTTGTGTTTTACAGAGTCCAAAACACATGCTTAGGTATAATTACTAAATGACTCAGACCAATTTCCACTTCACTAACACATAAAAAAGATATTTGAATGCACCTAGGCTATGATAATGGAACTCTTTTGTCTGCAAATTCCATCTAGCTGTAGAAATAACATATTTTAAATCGCCATCATTCAAATTAAGAAAACAAGATTATTGGTACAATCTGCACTGTTTATCACTATTTAAAAACTCTAATATCAACTACAGACTAAAGAGGCCAGTGCAAAAAGGTCCTTTGTTCAGAATTATTGAGAATTTAAAGGTTAAAAACATCAGAATAGCAAACTGTGCCCTGAGTCCTGAACTCAAGGACTCATTTCACAGTTCACACCTCTGTAAATACGTTCTAAAAATCACCTCTGCTACTACCCAGAGAGAGACTCTTAGGCTGAACTTTCTAAATATGGATTTCACAGTTTTTTTTCTTTTTTTTCGGAGCTGGGGACCGAACCCAGGGCCTTGCGCTTGCTAGACAAGTGCTCTACCACTGAGCTAAATCCCCAACCCCTGGATTTCACAGTTTTAAAAGGTTTTCCTGCATGTATACTCATTAAATACAAAATGTTTAAGAATTGTGAGCATGCTATAAATCCTACATCATGATTTTAGAGCCATTTGTGCTTGTCTGTAAATTGCCATCCACTCACTTTCATTGGTTATATTATCCAAACAAATGTGCTGCAAGGTATTAAACTATGTCCACACTAAAGAACATGTAAACTGTATTCAGTCTTCTTGTTTCTTTGTGTAAAAAAGTAATACTTGTGAAGACATTTGTGGACATGTCTCTTGGTTCATGTACACAAAATTCCTTGATTTAGGTTTGTTACTTGTAAGCAGCCACATACAGTTTGACATCAGCCTTGATCCTGGTAAAAATTAGCCATTTACACTTAATGTTGCTGCTAATTTTGACTCATTCCCATTGATCTCATCAAATGTCTTGCTCTGTTTCACCTGTGTAATGCTGCTTCTTAATTTTCCTCCTAACCTATCTGTTATCACTGTGTTTCTTCGACATTAATTGAATTATTTTCTCTCTGTTCTTGGAAATTTAGCATTCCTACCTATCAAAGGCTCTGGCCAGTCAACATAGAAACTATTGAGTGTTTTCACCCTTGCCACTCACCTCTAAACTTCTCAGATATTATCATTCAACATTTCAGTTCTACCTTGTTTTTCCTTGTTATTCTTAGTGCCACCATTATAAATATAAACATGATAATGTATACAAATAGAAATTTAATAAATATAAATTTCATTCAGTCTTCTTTAGAAAAATAAATTGTACTTCTCAACTCTAACAACTCAAAATCTGTTACCAACTCTGAAAACATTTCATGTTAACTCTCTTCATTATTCTGCTGTATCCTAGGACTCAAATGTACCTTATATTCTAGTATCTATTATCAATCTCTTTGTGGTCTGTGGTCTGTGGTCTATATTTCTTCATATTTATTTTTCTATTTACCAATCCTCTCTTTATTAGTATCTAATTGCTGCTAAATTATTCATACTTTGACATTGCAACAGGTAGATATTTTCTTTTTAGGGGTTTATTGTTTGTTTAGAACCCAAATTAGTCTAAACATAAAAGAGAGATATATGTTGACGTTGTCAAATTCCATAGTTAACCCTGGTAGAACAGTAGGACCAGGAGGTCATCCTCTTTGTATTCTATTCAAACAGTTCAAGAACAACACATATTAACTCATACTGATAGAAGGTCTGTTGTCCCAGATGATAACACTGAGTGGGAATAAGCCTACCCAGGTGTTAGAATGGCCCACAGTTCTTTTGTTCCTGCTTTTGCTTGTAAGCAAGCAATAAATTAAGACTGTCTTAAATCTACCCAATGCTAAAAAGAAAATGACCTAGTCTTTGGTGAAGTCTGGCTATGTAAAAATAGATGCTTGAAGATGTTGATGTAAATTAGGGGAAGATGAATATGGTGATGGTGGAGGAGGAATGAGGGACAGTGGAGGTGAGTTAATGATAGACTACTGACTCAGTCCCAGTGTCTTGTGATCAAAAAAATGTATGGTGAGGGCATGAAATAGAAAACCATCAGGCATGGACATTCTAAAAGAACTCTGTTCTCATGGAGTACATGTATGTATGTCTTAGAATCTAGTTTATACATTTGACATACATATTTTAAATCAGAAATAAGGGTGTATCGTGTCACTTTCTTTTATATTTAATGCCATTGTGTGCATGCTGTGAACATGGTTAAGATACCACTTGCCAATTACATTTTTAACACACACACATATACACACACAATACATATACGCATTCACAAATGAATATTCTACAAGAAGCCCAAAAGGCTTGCTTTTCATCCCTTCACTGGGAAAATTATGCTATTGTTTGAAAAGGCAGTTTAATGAGCTTGGGTATTGTAAAGAACCACCAGGCTTATTTTTCGTGACATAAACAGAAACTTTTTAAGTAGATTATGTTCTGACATAAAGGGCTCCAGTTAAGAGACCAGATGTAAGGCAGAGACACAGACAGCTGCTGCAGGCTTGAAGCCATGCTTACTGCTCAGTGGTTCACCAAAATGTTTAGATCTAGTTTACTACTTTCAAACTCTCTGCAGACAAGTGGCAGGGACGTGTAACAGGCCTAGAAAATGGTTTTAGAAATAATCAAAGTTGATGTGAATGAAGCCAGGAAGTGCTGAGCCAGCAGGAGCAGGTCCTGGTTCCACTTCACAGTGCAGGGAAGCCCTCCCAAGAAAAACCATGATGTCACTGAAGGAAAAATGGACAACAAAGCCAAAGAGAAATAAAAAGGTTAAAGTAGAATAAAATCACCACGAGAGTTACAGCGCCAGTCTCTGAAGAATCAATAACCAATTAGGTTTCCAGAGAATATGAATCCTATTTGCCAGAGAGAGTCAAGGAGACCAATATTCTCTCTAACCCAGTCTTTGCTAATCCAGACTCCAGCCATTCTGCACACTGAGATCAGCTCTCATCTGCCCATAATGTCATTTCTCACTAACTCTTCCAAAGGACCACAGTGTTTGGGACTTGTCTCCAATCAAATTTATGCAGCCATATTGAAAGGCTGGAGTACTATGCTGGTTACTTTCTGTTAACACAACACAAACCTAGACATACTTAGGAAGAAGGAAGCTCTACAGAGGAACTGTTGTCATCAGAATGTCTGTGGGACATTTTATTAATTGTTAATTGATGTAGAAGGCTCCAGCCTGATGTGGTGGTGCCAGTCCTGGGCTGGGGGCATGTATATAAAAAGGTAGCTGAGCATGTCAGGGGAAGTGAGCCAGTAGGCAATGTTTCTCCTTGGTCCCTGCATCAGTTCCTGCCTCCAGATTCTTTGAGCTTCTGTCCTATCTTCCTTCAATAATGGAAACCTTAAGCAATGTAAACCCTGTGTTCCCCTGGTTGCTTTCGTTCATGATATTTTATCGCAGCAACAGTGAGTCCAGACTAGTGTACACAGGAATCCAGAAGCATCCTGAATGGAATGCTCCTTGTTTCCCATCACTCTTCATGTGAATCACATAACCATGACCCTCAGAAAATTCCGTGAGGATAACTAAGCTTGCTGACACACTACTTCTTAGTTTCAATCATGCAATGACATCATCAAATAAACACAATGGCCCTGTCAACTCACTGAACATTTGGCGAACCAAAGGGAGTCCATAAATTGTGAGTACATTTCTATTTTTGATGAAGAAACCACAGCTCAGTGGTATTTTCAAGTTTACAGGGTATCTTAGGATGCTCTTGCTGTGAAGAAGCATTATGGCCACGGCAACTCTTACAAACGAAACATTTAATTGGAGCTGGCTTACAGTTGCAGGGGTTTAGTCCGCTGTTATTCTGGGAAGCACTGCAATGTACAGGCAGGTTTCTGGGGGAAACAAGAGTTCTATATCTTGATGCACAAGCATCAGAAGGTGACAGGATGTCTCCCACACTGAGCATAGCTCAAGCATTTAACACCTAAAAGGCCCGCCTTCACAGTGACACCCTTCTTCTAAAAAAGCCAGATGTTCTCCAATAAGGCCACACCTCCTAATAATGCCACTCTCTATGGCCAAACATTTATGCTCATGAATCTACGGGGGCCATATTATCTTGAAAGGTGATTAAAGTAAATTTTTTAAAAAGCAGTTCAGGCCTGAAATCTCATCCATACAAGTAATGTTATACTGACTGAGCAAGCTATATTTATATAGTTAGGAAAATATGGAAGTAAATATATATATAGTCTCTGCTCCCAGACCCCGTGAGAGAGAGACCCAACCGCCTGGTCAGGTGGGCACTCCTGAGGCTGCAGAGCGGAAGAGACCACCAACACTGCCCACCCCTGCCCACATCCCTGGCCCAAGAGGAAACTGTATAAGGCCTCTGAGCTCCCGTGGGGGAGGGCCCAGGAGCGGCAGGACCCCTGCCTGAGACACCTCCGGAACCTGAAGGAAACAGACCAGATAAACAGTGCTCTGCACCCAAATCCCGTGGGAGGGAGAGTTAAACCTTCAGAGAGGCAGACAAGCCTGGGAAACCAGAAGAGACTGCTCTCTGCACACACATCTCGTACGCCAGAGGAAAACACCAAAGGCCATCTGGAACCCTGGTGCACTGAAGCTCCCGGAAGGGGCGGCGCAGATCTTCCTGGTTGCTGCCGCTGCAGAGAGCCCGTGGGCAGCACCCCACGAGCGAACTTGAGCCTCGGGACCACAGGTAAGACCAACTTTTCTGCTGCAAGAAAGCTGCCTGGTGAACTCAAGACACAGTCCCACAGGAACAGCTGAAGACCTGTAGAGAGGAAAAACTACACGCCCGAAAGCAGAACACTCTGTCCCCATAACTGACTGAAAGAGAGGAAAACAGGTCTACAGCACTCCTGACACACAGGCTTATAGGACAGTCTAGCCACTGTCAGAAATAGCAGAACAAAGTAACACTAGAGATAATCTGATGGCGAGAGGCAAGCGCAGGAACCCAAGCAACAGAAACCAAGACTACATGGCATCATCGGAGCCCAATTCTCCAACCAAAACAAACATGGAATATCCAAACACACCAGAAAAGCAAGATCTAGTTTCAAAATCATATTTGATCATGATGCTGGAGGACTTCAAGAAAGACGTGAAGAACTCCCTTAGAGAAACACAGGAAAACATTAATAAACAAGTAGAAGCCTACAGAAAGGAATCGCAAAAATCCCTGAAAGAATTCCAGGAAAACATAAATAAACAAGTAGAAGCCCATAGAGAGGAGTCACAAAAATCCCTGAAAGAATTCCAGGAAAACACAATCAAACAATTGAAGGAATTAAAAATGGAAATAGAAGCAATCAAGAAAGAACACATGGAAACAACCCTGGATACAGAAAACCAAAAGAAGAGACAAAAAGCTGTAGATACAAGCTTCACCAACGGAATACAAGAGATGGAAGAGAGAATCTCAGGAGCAGAAGATTCCATAGAAATCATTGACTCAACTGTCAAAGATAATGTAAAGCAGAAAAAGCTACTGGTCCAAAACGTACAGGAAATCCAGGACTCACTGAGAAGATCAAACCTAAGGATAATAGGTATAGAAGAGAGTGAAGACTCCCAGCTCAAAGGACCAGTAAATATCTTCAACAAAATCATAGAAGAAAACTTCCCTAACCTAAAAAAAGAGATACCCATAGACATACAAGAAGCCTACAGAACTCCAAATAGATTGAACCAGAAAAGAAATACCTCCTGTCACATAATTGTCAAAACACCAAACGCACAAAATAAAGAAAGAATATTAAAAGCAGTAAGGGAAAAAGGTCAAGTAACATATAAAGGCAGACCTATCAGAATCACACCAGACTTCTTGCTAGAAACTATGAAGGCCAGAAGATCCTGGACTGATGTCATACAGACCCTAAGAGAACACAAATGCCAGCCCAGGTTACTGTATCCTGCAAAACTCTCAATTAACAGAGATGGAGAAACCAAGATATTCCATGACAAAACCAAATTTACACAATATCTTTCTACAAATCCAGCACTACAAAGGATAATAAATGGTAAAGCCCAACATAAGGAGGCAAGCTATACCCTAGAAGAAGCAAGAAACTAATCGTCGTGGCAAAAAACAAAGAGAATGAAAGCACACAAACATAACCTCACATCCAAATATGAATATAACGGGAAGCAATAATCACTATTCCTTAATATCTCTCAACATCAATGGCCTCAACTCCCCAATAAAAAGACATAGATTAACAAACTGGATACGCAACGAGGACCCTGCATTCTGCTGCCTACAGGAAACACACCTCAGAGACAAAGACAGACACTACCTCAGAGTGAAAGGCTGGAAAACAACTTTCCAAGCAAATGGTCAGAAGAAGCAAGCTGGAGTAGCCATTCTAATATCAAATAAAATCAATTTTCAACTAAAAGTCATCAAAAAAGATAAGGAAGGACACTTCATATTCATCAAAGGAAAAATCCACCAAGATGAACTCTCAATCCAAAATATCTATGCCCCAAATACAAGGGCACCTACATACGTAAAAGAAACCTTACTAAAGCTCAAAACACACATTGCACCTCACACAATAGTAGTGGGAGATTTCAACACCCCACTCTCATCAATGGACAGATCATGGAAACAGAAATTAAACAGAGATGTAGACAGACTAAGAGAAGTCATGAGCCAAATGGACTTAACGGACATTTATAGAACATTCTATCCTAAAGCAAAAGGATATACCTTCTTCTCAGCTCCTCATGGTACTTTCTCCAAAATTGACCATATAATTGGTCAAAAAACGGGCCTCAACAGGTACAGAAAGATAGAAATAATCCCATGCGTGCTATCAGACCACCACGGACTAAAACTGGTCTTCAACAACAATAAGGGAAGAATGCCCACATATACGTGGAAATTGAACAATGCTCTACTCGATGATAACCTGGTCAAGGAAGAAATAAAGAAAGAATTTAAAGACTTTTTAGAATTTAATGAAAATGAAGGTACAACATACCCAAACTTATGGGACACAATGAAAGCTGTGCTAAGAGGAAAACTCATAGCGCTGAGTGCCTGCAGAAAGAAACAGGAAAGAGCATATGTCAGCAGCTTGACAGCACACCTAAAAGCTCTAGAACAAAAAGAAGCAAATACACACAGGAGGAGTAGAAGGCAGGAAATAATCAAACTCAGAGCTGAAATCAACCAAGTAGAAACAAAAAGGACCATAGAAAAAATCAACAGAACCAAAAGTTGGTTCTTTGAGAAAATCAACAAGATAGATAAACCCTTAGCCAGACTAACGAGAGGACACAGAGAGTGCGTCCAAATTAACAAAATCAGAAATGAAAAGGGAGACATAACTACAGATTCAGAGGAAATTCAAAAAATCATCAGATCTTACTATAAAAACCTATATTCAACAAAACTTGAAAGTCTTCAGGAAATGGACAATTTCCTAGACAGATACCAGGTACCGAAGTTAAATCAGGAACAGATGAACCAGTTAAACAACCCCATAACTCCCAAGGAAATAGAAGCAGTCATTAAAGGTCTCCCAACCAAAAAGAGCCCAGGTCCAGACGGGTGTAGTGCAGAATTCTATCAAACCTTCATAGAAGACCTCATACCAATATTATCCAAACTATTCCACAAAATTGAAACAGATGGAGCACTACCGAATACCTTCTACGAAGCCACAATTACTCTTATACCTAAACCACACAAAGACACAACAAAGAAAGAGAACTTCAGACCAATTTCCCTTATGAACATCGACGCAAAAATACTCAATAAAATTCTGGCAAACCGAATTCAAGAGCACATCAAAACAATCATCCACCATGATCAAGTAGGCTTCATCCCAGGCATGCAGGGATGGTTTAATATACGGAAAACCATCAACGTGATCCATTATATAAACAAACTGAAAGAACAAAACCACATGATCATTTCATTAGATGCTGAGAAAGCATTTGACAAAATTCAACACCCCTTCATGACAAAAGTTCTGGAAAGAATAGGAATTCAAGGCCCATACCTAAACATAGTAAAAGCCATATACAGGAAACCAGTTGCTAACATTAAACTAAATGGAGAGAAACTTGAAGCAATCCCACTAAAATCAGGGACTAGACAAGGCTGCCCACTCTCTCCCTACTTATTCAATATAGCTCTTGAAGTTCTAGCCAGAGCAATCAGACAACAAAAGGAGATCAAGGGGATACAGATCGGAAAAGAAGAGGTCAAAATATCACTATTTGCAGATGACATGATAGTATATTTAAGTGATCCCAAAAGTTCCACCAGAGAACTACTAAAGCTGATAAACAACTTCAGCAAAGTGGCTGGGTATAAAATTAACTCAAATAAATCAGTTGCCTTCCTCTATACAAAAGAGAAACAAGCCGAGAAAGAAATTAGGGAAACGACACCCTTCATAATAGACCCAAATAATATAAAGTACCTCGGTGTGACTTTAACCAAGCAAGTAAAAGATCTGTACAATAAGAACTTCAAGACACTGAGGAAAGAAATTGAAGAAGACCTCAGAAGATGGAAAGATCTCCCATGCTCATGGATTGGCAGGATTAATATAGTAAAAATGGCCATTTTACCAAAAGCAATCTACAGATTCAATGCAATCCCCATCAAAATACCAATCCAATTCTTCAAAGAGTTAGACAGAAAAATTTGCAAATCCATCTGGAATAACAAAAAACCCAGGATAGCTAAAGCTATCCTCAACAATAAAAGGACTTCAGGGGGAATCACTATCCCTGAACTCAAGCAGTATTACAGAGCAATAGTGATAAAAACTGCATGGTATTGGTACAGAGACAGACAGATAGACCAATGGAATAGAATTGAAGACTCAGAAATGAACCCACACACCTATGGTCACTTGATTTTTGACAAAGGAGCCAAAACCATCAAATGGAAAAAAGATAGCATTTTCAGCAAATGGTGCTGGTTCAACTGGAGGGCAACATGTAGAAGAATGGAGATCGATCCATGCTTATCACCCTGTACAAAGCTTAAGTCCAAGTGGATCAAGGACCTCCACATCAAACCAGACACACTCAAACTAATAGAAGAAAAACTAGGGAAGCATCTGGAACACATGGGCACTGGAAAAAATTTCCTGAACAAAACACCAATGACTTACGCTCTAAGATCAAGAATCGACAAATGGGATCTCATAAAACTGCAAAGCTTCTGTAAGGCAAAGGACACTGTGGTTAGGACAAAACGGCAACCAACAGATTGGGAAAAGATCTTTACCAATCCTACAACAGATAGAGGCCTTATATCCAAAATATACAAAGAACTCAAGAAGTTAGACCGCAGGGAAACAAATAACCCTATTAAAAAATGGGGTTCAGAGCTAAACAAAGAATTCACAGCTGAGGAATGCCGAATGGCTGAGAAACACCTAAAGAAATGTTCAACATCTTTAGTCATAAGGGAAATGCAAATCAAAACAACCCTGAGATTTCACCTCACACCAGTGAGAATGGCTAAGATCAAAAACTCAGGTGACAGCAGATGCTGGCGAGGATGCGGAAAAAGAGGAACACTCCTCCATTGTTGGTGGGATTGCAGACTGGTACAACCATTCTGGAAATCAGTCTGGAGGATCCTCAGAAAATTGGACATTGAACTGCCTGAGGATCCAGCTATACCTCTCTTGGGCATATACCCAAAAGATGCCTCAACATATAAAAGAGACACGTGCTCCACTATGTTCATCGCAGCCTTATTTATAATAGCCAGAAGCTGGAAAGAACCCAGATGCCCTTCAACAGAGGAATGGATACAGAAAATGTGGTACATCTACACAATGTAATATTACTCAGCTATCAAAAACAACGAGTTTATGAAATTCGTAGGCAAATGGTTGTAACTGGAAAATATCGTCCTGAGTGAGCTAACCCAATCACAGAAAGACATACATGGTATGCACTCATTGATAAGTGGCTATTAGCCCAAATGCTTGAATTACCCTAGATCCCTAGAACAAACGAAACTCAAGACGGATGATCAAAATGTGAATGCTTCACTCCTTCTTTAAATGAGGAAAAAGAATACCCTTGGCAGGGAAGGGAGAGGCAAAGATTAAAACAGAGACTGAAGGAACACCCATTCAGAGCCTGCCCCACATGTGGCCCATACATATACAGCCACCCAATTAGACAAGATGGATGAAGCAAAGAAGTGCAGACCGACAGGAGCCGGATGTAGATCGCTCCTGAGAGACACAGCCAGAATACAGCAAATACAGAGGCGAATGCCAGCAGCAAACCACTGAACTGAGAATAGGACTCCCGTTGAAGGAATCATAGAAAGAACTGGAAGAGCTTGAAGGGGCTCGAGACCCCATATGTACAACAATGCCAAACAACCAGAGCTTTCAGGGACTTAGCCACTACCTAAAGACTATACATGGACTGACCCTGGACTCTGACCTCATAGGTAGCAATGAATATCCTAGTAAGAGCACCAGTGGAAGGGGAAGCCCTGGGTCCTGCTAAGACTGAACCCCCAGTGAACTAGACTGGTGGGGGGAGGGCGGCAATGGGGGGAGGGTTGGGAGGGGAACACCCATAAGGAAGGGGAGGGGGGAGGGGGATGTTTGCCCAGAAACCGGGAAAGGGAATAACACTCGAAATGTATATAAGAAATACTCAAGTTAATAAAAAAAATAATTATATGGAAATATATTTTAAAATATATATATATATATATATATATATATATATATATAACAATTAAATAAATAGATGCCATGAATTTGAAAGGAAACAAGGGAGGATACATGGGAGGGCTTAGAGGAAGGAAAAGGAAGAGGGGAAATTATGCAATTATACTTTCCTTTCAATTTAAAATACTTTTTTAAAAGTAACTTTTTACTTCTTCATGTTGTGTTGTGTTCTTCTGAGATTTACTGAAATGAAGGAAAAGAACAAGAAATAATCCACAACCAACCTGAAAGGAAGACATAAGTTGAAAGAAACGTGAGGGTACCTGCACACTGCCCCCTGGGACTATCTGAGAGAATTCTGTTACTCGTGAGCTTTGTGTCTGTGGTTGAAAAAGTCGGGATTGTGAATGATATGTACTTATCTCAAATGTCCTTCTATAATCTCTCAAGTCTCCAAGTCTCCAGTCCCTAATCCCAATAAACTATGGCTCTGGTGCTCAGTCCCTAGACAACTAACTAGTCACCCTGAGCACAACATTGAGAAAGGTGCTCTTTTTACATCCTTGGGTGTTGGTGCCTTTAACATCTGTTGGTGATACTCATCACATTTAAATAAAAATGTACCTTGTAGCCTTCTGGCAGCTGACCATAGTTGTCTCATGAGATTCTCCAGTTACTGTTCCCCTATATGTTGATAAATGGTGGATTAAAAAAAATCATATGAGGCGAGGGTTGCTAGTTAAACTATTCTATTCTGATTTATCATGGTCTTTGAATTAGCTGAGGAGGAGCTGGGAGGGCGTCACAAGTGAACTCAGAGGGGATGAAGGAACCATGAGAGGAACATCGACCTCAAGTTCACACTCTCCATTCTTAGCTGGCCTTCCCAGGCCACATCAACTGCTATGGTTATGTGATTATATCTCAAGAACAAAATTAATTCAAGTATCTAAAGAAAAGCCAACCATTCCAGATTTCTTCTACTAATAAAAATACTTTAGAAGTACAGAGATTGCTCAGTGACTACAATGTAAGCCAAAATAAACTCTTCTGTAAGTTAGTTTTGGTCTTTGTGTTTTATCAGAGCAACAAAAACTAAGTAACACAACTGGTAAGTCCATGAAAAGATGTGTAATTTTATTGCCTGCCAAACACACGCAGGTGAAACCACAGGATGACAATGTGCATACGTTGGGATTAGCTAAAAACCAGAACTGGCAAGGCAGGAGAGGAACAAAAAACTCTAGCACAATGTCTATGAGGACATAGGATGGGGTGGACACTTTGGATAGCAACTCAACCGTTGCTTGAAATGCAACTGTAATGTTTACTTTTCATGTTCCTGTCAAGTATCTCAACACCAGTTGAAGCAAGGAAGGATTTGGTTAGTTCCACCATTGGAAGAGATAGCATCCACCACCATAAGAAAAGCACAATGGGAGACAACTCCTTGGTGCTGGAAGTATGTGGCTACCTCAGATCGATGGGCCACAGGAAGATGGACAAGGCAGGACAGGAAGACTGGTAGCCTGTAAACCTCAAGACCTAACCCTCAGAGATCATTTGTGAATTTTTTCCTCCAGCCAATCCTCACCTCCCAGAGGGACTACAACTTCCCAAACCAGCATCACAGCCGAGAAGGACACATCCACACGTGACAGTCTGTGAGTGACATTTTACATACAAATCTTAACAACCCATGTGCCTACAATCTCTTCATGCTGGTACCAGCCCCTGATACATGAGAGAACAGATCAACGGTTTGACTTCATTCAAGATGAGAGCATTAATAGTGCCTCTGCTCTAGTTATAAACAAATGAGAGAAAACATATCCACGTAATCGTCCACAATACAGAGAAATGACTTATTAATGTATGTAATAATGTAGATGAATCAGTGAAAGAGACCAATCAAAGAGTATCACATACTGAGTGAAGCCACTTATAGAAAAATTCTAAAAGGTAAGTAAGAACCAACATGTTTGAGTTCCTGGAAGCTGTATACTGAATGGTGACTACGTTGACATGTATTTCCAAGAAGAATGAGGATATTAGCATCTGACAAAAATATTTGCTCTCTTGATTTGATGATGCCTGTTAGTAGTGTAGTTGCCGTTTAGTAGTTGAGCTCTTGCCTGGCATGAGCAAGGCCTAGGTTCAACTCCTAACATAACCACACCAAAAAAATAAGTGCATGTTATAAACTTGTTTTTCCTTAGGTCAGTTATAACTCAACCAAATAAGAAGGAGCAGGTTTTTGAAAAGAAAATTGTCATCTGCCTCTTAGAAATCAAGAGAGAAGATACAATTCACCTCCCAAGCCCTGCTATTACAAAGTGATGTCATAATGGTCATAATGTGAGGCAATTTGCATAAAGTTTGTATGTTTCATGGACACCCAAGCCATTTCGTAGTTGTGCTTGGGAACTGGTCTAGCTAGTACATCTTGCCATTAAGGACAGGATGTAAAAGCACACACGTATGTGTACATGGTCATTGAACCTTGATTACACAATCCATTCCAAGCAAAATCACTTACCTTACCATTGCTCCATTCTATTATTCTGTGACTTCTGACTTCATTTATAATTTGGTTAGAACCTAGTTAGTCTTATTTTAAAGAGAATTATATGTTTTAGTTGGCCTTCACATTAATTCTTCAACACATGCCAAATGCTACAAGCACTTAGAAATCTTGGAAATGCATTATTCCTGAACTCTTATAGTTTATGAATAGAGAACCTGAAACTGGTACAAACTGATGTTAAACTAGTGTTGGAGATGTGGCGAACTTATAGAAGCAACACCGGGGTCCAGTGCTACCACTCTAAGCTATTTCAAACAAGAAATGCATGCAATGCTATTTAAGTCACAGTGAAAACTATAATAATAATAATAATAATAATAATAATAATAATAATAATAATAAT
The DNA here is from genome assembly GCF_021556685.1 of Rattus norvegicus. Classification (NCBI taxonomy): domain Eukaryota; kingdom Metazoa; phylum Chordata; class Mammalia; order Rodentia; family Muridae; genus Rattus; species Rattus norvegicus. The sequence goes on along the minus strand of NC_141550.1, from coordinate 24,382,645 downwards.
AATAACAACAACAACAACAACAACTCAGTCTCTTATTGGATAACTTGGGACATATTTGCTTTTCCTGAAAAGAAAACAAAACCAAAACCTACAGGACTGAGGTCCCTAAGTTAGAAATAGAAGCCCACAGCTATCACTCACACTCATTTGTGACAAGCTTGTATCTACTGTGTTGTCACAGCCAGACTTCATGTGGGTTTGGGAGGAGCTGACTGATTCTGACAGGCTCAATCTCCTTCAGCATAAATGAAAAAAATGTATGGAATCCGTATTTTCAAAGAAAGCTGGCCTCCTTCTCTCCCAATATCATACCTTGGTGCAAATGATACTGCAGTTCAGAGTAAAGCATAACATAAAAGAAGCTAAAGAAATAAAAGAGGTTGAAGTAAAGAAAAAGGAGGAATCTATTATGTAAAGAAATAAGAACCAAAATGAACCAAACACAACTCTAAGGTCTAAAGAGTGCTGAAGGTGGGAGGTCTGCCCCCAGGGAAGAGAAGAACAACTGTTACCCAAGACCATTGATCAGCCCTAAATACATACATGCATACATACATGCATATATACATACATACATGTACATACACATACATATATATATGCTATAATATCATACAGACTGAAAAGTCGTATTGATGTATTTAAGGATATACACACATACAGATACAGAGAGATAAAAATATATCTATTTCTATGTATATAACAATAATTTTTAAAAAGAAGCCAATTTTAAAAGAAAACAATTAAGGGGGATTCATGAGAGGGCTTGGTAAAGGAAAGAAAAGAGGAACTATGTTTGATATTATAATATCAAAAACATACTTCAAAGAAAGCAAGCCGACCATGATAGAACATGTCTGGGAAATCTCAGCACTGGGGAAAGACGTAAGTTTGGAGCTAACCTGGGCTTCATCTTAAGCACACGAGCAGCTATAGACATACAGCAAGATCCTGTGTCCTTTAACAATGAAGAAAACAATGCAAGTACAAGTAGACTCTATAGTTAGGAGCATGAGTGTCAAGGGAAGAGACTCAAAAAGGTAAAAGGGAGCTCATCCTGAGTGGTTTTGCAAATGAAGGAAATGGCAGGTAACATAAGGACCTTTCTCTCTCTGTCACAGAGAGCCAACTTTCATAATCTGTGATAAGCTCTTTTGTTACTCAACAGAGACACTGAAACAGGGCAGAGGTCTACAGCTTCACCAAGATCACAGGATGTCTGTGAGCTATCACGCTTACAACTATGATGAGTTATAAAGCAACAGTTTTGACAGATGGTTTCAAGTCCCTAATCCATCAACTTCATGCAAATCGAATTAAGACCTCGTCGCATGAACATTAAGAGTTGTGTGGTCAGAGGTTGGAGACCCCAGAGAGGACTGCAGAAACGTTTGCTTCCTGCTGAAACATCAACTATGTAGAGAGGTCTATGAGTTAGGAACTAGCCAGTGGCCTGTGAGAGCAGAGGGTCACGGTACTGCAAAGAATAGGATTCTGCAACAATCTATGACTTAGAAGATGATCCAGCCTCAGGAGAGAAGTCAGTCCCAGAGGAGTGGATCTTTTTTTCTGTCAAGATTCTCGGCAGAGAAACCAGCTAAGCCACACCCGGACCCCTGACCTGCAGCCAAGATGAGATAGTAGCTCATGTTTCTTTAAACCAGGAGTGTCACGGCTTGTTATGTATCAATAGAAAATGTAAACACTGTCTTTAACATGGAAATGCATTTATTTCTCCTGATTTCATTCCTATTAGTTTATTTATGACAATGTGTGGGTCTTCGCAGAATTCTCAGGCTAGGAGAGAAAGCTAGCAGTTTGTGACTTGGCTTCCCTGTTATGAGTCAAAGCACTGTAGCTGTTTTTCCAGCTTCTGATTCTGATCCATATGCCACTTGGACTCAGCCTATACATTGATAATGTTTATCAGTCAAAGATTGTTCAATGAGGAAGATAAAACATCTGTATAGCAGTCAGTATCCCATGTTCACTGTGACCAGATCAACAGGCGATTCTGTATAAACCATGGTATCGCAACAGGATGACTAGAGTCAGTTCTTGCTTGGAGAACGGAGTTTGTTCTTTGTGTTGTAAGACATTTAGCTGTGTCCTTGGACTCTAAATGACAGTAGCATACCCGTTTCCCAGTTGTGACCACCAAAATCCTTCCACACATTGCTAAATGTTTCCCGCGAAGCCAAGGATCCCAAGTGAAGAACCGTTAGTACAAACCCATAAATTCCATGGTAAGCCCTGTGGCTATTTGGAAGGAATCTGTAGGGCAAGCAAAGACCTGCTTTCCAAATTGTGTTTCCCAGAAAGGAAGCCATCGGCCGTGTGAAATAACTGAGCAATTTAAATGATGTTATTCTGAACTGAGATGTTCTAAAAGTGGGGAACATGAACACAACTTCAAAGGCTTTATAACGATAAAAAGTAAAAGATCACATTAAAAGATTAGCATCAGATGGAGGATAAATCACTTGCCGTGCAAGCATGAGGACAGGAATTAAAAGTCCCTAAATCTCACCTAAACACTGGGCAGGCATGTCAGTCACCTGTCATCCCAGTATTCAGAGGGAGACGTAGGGATGCCCGAGGTAAAGTGTTTAGCTAAACCAGCTAGAATTGGTGATCTCTATATTCAGGAAGAACCCCTACCTCAATAAAATAAACGAATAGAATAGGACATCTGAGGTCAACTTTGGACCTCCACATGTGCATGTAAATGAGGTTATGTGCAGTATGCAATTGAAGTTAAATATGTGACTACCTGAAAATTTGAAATTATACATGTGGTTCTTAGAAGCAACAGAACCTTACATGCAAAGAAATCATGGCTCACCATGTATGCTTGGAACTATGTGCTTTTGACCATACTTAGATGAGGGAAATCAGTTCATGTCTGCTGATGTCATTTGTTGTTCAGACAGAAAGGTTCATGAGTGGGTGCAAAGCACGTGTTTAGCATAAACAAGACCTTGGGCTCAATCACCCACTGCATTAAAAAAAAAAAAAGACAGAAAGTCAAGAAAAAATAGAAACTCAAAAGATAACTCCCTAGGGCTATTCTTCCAACTACAAGGCCAGGACTAATTAAATACAACCCATTGCTCCCTGTCCCCAAATAGTTTTTAGTCAACTAGCATGCATGTCTTCAGAATCATAGTATGTTTTCTCTGCTATAATTATGACAGAGATACAAATCAAATTCCAAAGCAAACAATTTCCAGACACCTTCAGATAATAATAAAGGCAACAGTTGTTTGAAGAAGAAACAAAAACAAGATGGGAGACTCCCAAGGCTCTCCTTTGTATAATAATTTAATTAATGGCATGTTGAAAAGAGAAAAGCATTTTCCTTCATGTTTTCCACCACTTTTGATTCTTTTCATGAATACTTATGCAATCCGTTATGGTTGTTATGGTTGGTGCAGGTCCCCTAATACTTTACGCATGCGTGATTTGCATATGTGCCTTGAGTGTCTCCTGGACACTAAACTAAGATCAACTGAGTTAATTTGCTTTCTTAACTCTGGTTTAAGTGCTTCATGCCCACTGAAGTTAAGATCAACTGAATTAATTTGGAGCTTAACTCAGAAAATTAGAATTGTGATTACCTGATCTTCTTTCAAACATTACATACTCATGATTGTTTGACTAAGTAACTGTCAACAAATCTGTGTCTACTCCTTTCACCTCTATATTATAGCTTCTTTGGTATGAAATGTGATCTGTACACTATCATAAAAAGAAGCATAAATACCAAGTAGCCACAAACCTTTTGGTCCCCAATGATGTCCTGCCTGCAAGGACAGCAAAGATCATTGCTCTTAAGCAACGGTGGTACAAAGCTTCTGGGGCAACCAACCAATGTCTGATTTGAATTAAAGCCCACACCACAAGATGCAACCCAAACTTAACACTGCTTAGGTGACCAATAACCAGAGATTAGATAGCCCAGGGTCCTTGTCTAAAAACAAACAAACAACAGCAACAACACATGCAGTGTTGAAATGTCTCCTAATGACCTTCTGCTGCATTCACAGATCAGGTCTTACTCAGCCATCATCAAAGAAGTTCCCTCCTGCAGCAGATGGGAACTGATACAGAGACTCCCAGCCAGATGTTCTACATACAATGAGAGACTTTGAAACACTGGGTCTTAATGGGATGTCTCCATCAAATCCACCCCTGCTCTCCAGAAGCCACAGAAACCCACAGAAGAGGAGCTAAAAAAGAATGTAAGAACCAGGGGGGACAAAAGGCACCACAAAAACAAGCCTCTCTAAATCAACATGACAGAAGTTCAGAACTCATAGGGATGGAAGCAGCAAGGACAGGGACTACCCACATCTCCCTCAGATATTATGGCCGCGGGTTAGTGTTTTTATGGGATTCCTGAGTGTGTCAAAGAGCGGGTCTCTGATTCCTGTGCCTTTTCTTTGGCTCTCTTTTATTCTGCCTGTCTTGTTCAATTGTGATGTGACAGTTTTTTGTTTTACCTTGCAATTTATTTTGTTGCATTTTATTATTATCCCTTAGAAGTCCCCTTTTCCCCCAGTAAGGGACAGAAAGAGAGTGGATTCAGATGGGAGGGGAAATAGGGAAGTACTGGGAGGAGCAGAGGGAGGGGAAACCATAATCTGTATGCATTATGTGAGGATCTATTTTCAATAAAAGGAAGGTAATGCGTCTATACTTCCTCACTTAAAATGCCCAACATTATTACAGAAAGGAAGGAAAGAAGGAAGGAAGGAAGTGAGGAAGGGAGGATGAGAGAGAGAGAGAGAAGAAAGATCACCGTCAACAAAAAAAATCTGTATATCATAAAATAATTGGGTTATTTTAGAGAAGCCATGGTCACATTGAATAGTACTCCTCTACAGTACGGCATTGTCTCATTCCTTCAAAATCCAGAGCATCTGAGAAATGCAGAGTGCCCCAAGATGATGCTGACACGTGCTGCTGGGATTACGGAACCCACTGCCAAGGACGGCTCCTCAAAGAGGAAGGAAGTTCAGACGTCTCACTGTGATCAGGTTTGAAGAGAAGTATGGCTCCCCCAACCTAAAGTGTGTCACCTGAGCCAGGAGAAGGATTATCAGAGGGGGGTCTGTGTTCACTCACTAATCCTCAACACACACACACACACACACACACACACACACACACACACACACACACACACACACACTTGTTCTCTCATTCTACAAAGCCATGGGTCAGAGACTTTGCCTTAGCCTTGGAGTTCCTGGTGAAAGGAAGGGCCACACTGGCGGCTGCTGGCTTCAGGCAATGCCAGCTAATTACTACGCTAAAGAAGTATCTTTCACCTTAAACTTGAATACCTACAAATGAGAATACTAAGTCACTTATCAAAGCAGCAAAGTGCAAATATGTCCCACACTAATACTAACAGAACCATCATCTCACAACTCATCAATTCGTTGCCTTGATAACTAAGTAAGTCCACGTGTCCTCTTGAACATGATTAATTAGTCATCACATTTTCCTGTGTGAGCCTAATACAAGACTCATCTGGAAGAACCGGTTTCTTGTAAACTTGTTTCTTATTGTGAATGTCTAGTGGGTGAATTGTTAATGTATACGTTTGGTTTTTGGACACCACACAGTTACTGAAACTCCCAAGGACCTGTGAGGTGTGCCTCGCTGATGTCAGTTAGGTGCCAGTGACCCACAAATGTGATCAGTCTTCACATCCCACATGCATGGGAACGTTTAGGGGGATTATCTAACTCCTTTCATAGTTAGATAGGGTGTTAACTAAGAGGAAACCTTTTCTAGCCAAGAAATCACCTGACCAAACAAACCGGAGTCTTGCTATTCAGCGGACAGCTCAGTTTTTGAAAAGCCTAGGGAGATTTTCTTCCACACGGCCTACTGGTTCTGACCCCTCCTTATTTTCAACAGCCACCAAATCATTTTAAATTCCATAAATGTTCAAAGAAGCAACTGGACCCCAAATTGGAAACACTACCAGTCTCATTTCTCTAGGAAGCGTCTCTGGGAAGCCAGACTGTCCTGTTGTGGAGTTTGTAATTGAGAGTCAGTCATAAGCAATGAAAAGAGCTCCAGTAAGTCGAGGTAGGATTGGATCTGAGGGTATGGTGGGTTCTTGTGCAAAATCTGACTCCACGCCAAGAAAATTAACCCTGGAATTCAGTGCTCAAGGTTCTTCCAGGCTAAAATTCCATTTATCGCAAATTGTGCTATTTCCAATTTCTTTTAGTAATAAAATGCATGAATAGCCCCCGCCCCCCAAAAGGCTATAAATAGTCAACAATGCTGTGCGTTTTTTATCAGAAGCAGGGGGAAGAAGGAAGGGATCACGGCTCTGTGATGGCGTACTCTCTAGCCCGAGGCAAGCCTCCACAATAACTCACTAATCATTAATAATTCCTTTGCCCATTTAGTTTCAATGAATACATCAATCAACTATTTACTCTAGCACAAGACATGGGAAATTGTTTGAAGTCAAAATTCTTTGGGGGCATCAAAAGTATGTAAATTACCTGTCTTCTGTTTGAACTCTGAATAAGGGAGGGAAAGAGGGGAGAGAAGAAAAGATACTGTAAGGCGAAGACCCTCTGGGTGAACTGCTTCCCTGCCCTAGTGTATACACGGTCACACCTTCAGGCTGCTCCAGTACCAGGATAAGATAGAACCGGGGCGAAGTTACCGACTTCTGAGTTGAGAGCCCAGCAGGCTGAGTGTGAGTAGTGTGAATTCAGTGTTTACACTTTATCCTTTCTTATTTTTCTTTCCTTAAGCCGTTCAGGAAGACAAAGACAGTGGATGAGGTAACTGTACTTACTGTCCCTAACAGCTAGATAAACAAGCCCAAAAATATGGTATTCATAATTCAAAAGCACTCTTGATGCTCTGGCAGACGACTCAAGTTCAGTTCCCAATAGCCACGTCGGGAATTCACAAAGCCCTGTATCTCCATACCCAGAGATGCTGAGTTTTTCTTGTTGCCTCCTCTGGTACCTGCATTCACATGAGCAAAACCCCGCACAAGCACACACACACACACACATAGACATGGACAATAAAAGGAAAACAACCCTTTTACATAATTTTAAAAGCCCGGACAAGAGCAACAGGGTGCCTTAGCTTAGAGAGACACCGCAATGCCTGATTAACTGAGTTCAATCCTGCGAGTCTACAGTGCAAAGGAGAGAATGGACTCCCCAAAGTGGTCACCATGGGACACACACACACACACACACACACACACACACAGAATAATCATAACAATCATTTACATCATAGAGACGTGACATTGCTTAGCATCCCAATCTCATCGCCAATGCTTTTAAAATAAAAGTTATTGGAAAGAAGATAAAAGCAAAGTGAAGAGTTAATGGAGCACATAGACATGACACCATCCAGTACAAATGATTTAACCACTGGACCATCTGGCCCTTCAAAAGCAACAAGCACGGTGATTGGGCGAAGGAGTCTTTCTTCTCCAAAGTGCAGAAATAGCATCTTTGGACTCGAAGACAAAGTTAGTTTTGCTTTCCCATCTTGGTGGCTTGGTGGCTTCGGCACACTCCAACACAGAATAATTCTTTCTGCAAACCCTAAGGCCACTAAGTAGTATAAACAACTCTAAAAGGTGTCAAAGCTTCATTTCTTCTCTCCCTAGGCAGGTTCCAAACTACTCTTAAAGATTCCTAACAATGACAAAGTTTAATTTATGACCAAAGAATTCCAGAAAAGCCTACCTGTTTCTCTGTTCCAGGCAACAATTCCCTTTCGAAATTCTATCTCTCTCTCTACCGCCCACGGTGGTTCCTATGGTGACCACTGGGTCTTGATTTCATCATGGCCCAAGGCTTTTGGTCGCATTCAACAGAAGCTGAAGTAACTCGGGTTCCCACTGGCCTAAGAATCTAGTGACAGACAAGAAGTCTCACTGAAAATAATATTTCTAATTCTACCTCCCTGGGAATGAAAACCAGTAGGATTTATAAGGGAAATGATTTAGATATCTTTAAATGGGAGGGATAACATCATTCTCCAAAGAGAAAAAAAATGTGTTTCTAGTGTCTTTTATTTATGTTGTATCTGAAATTCTATAAATTTTAACATCAAATTTTTGAATTCTGCATTCCATTATGAGGCTAGAAGATATTGTTAAAATTATACAATCTATTAATAAGTATATATTATATAGTCTATTAATAAGTATATAGTTTAATACGTATATAGTTATGCAAAGAAAGTTTTTAAGGAAATAAATGGCCATTTGGGGAAAAGAATGTGCTTTAAGGAAGGGTCCATGACATCTATATGTGGAATTGGCAGAGATAGATATTAAGTAGAACTTTTATTCTCAATTCCAACATTTAGAAGATAAAAATTAATAGGCAAAGTATATTAAAAAAACAGATGCTCTGCTTCAGACCTTGGAGCAAGGACTATATCACCTGGCTTTCTCTTGGAGCAGGACTTCAGCAGCTCACAGAATCATTGTCACACACCCAAGCTGAAGTATTGTATTGGACCTGGTATTGTGCTTGAGCAATAATCCACTGACAGTGATGGGGGAGGGAGAGGGAGGATACCAGTGATAGCCAGAAGATACATATGTTGTATGTTCCTTTTAATGTGAAGTTCTTTCTCTCCTCTCTCTCTCTCTCTCTCTCTCTCTCTCTCTCTCTCTCTCTCTCTCTCTCTCTCTCCTCCTGTCTTTATTCCTTCCTCCTTCCTTCCCTCTGTCTCTCTGTCTAACTCTCTGTCTGTCTCTCTGTCTCTGTCTGCCTCTTTGTCTCCCTGCCCCCATCCCTAAGTTGTCATATGCCCTGACAGTTCCTTCCCTTGTGTCTTACCCTGAGTAAAGCAGTGTCAGTTGTGTCTTGTAACTCAAAGAATGGGTGCTTAAATGTTTAAGAGTAGCATATATCCTTAAAAATAAATTCAGGAAAGGTCCGACCAATGGAATTGAAAATAATACTAAAATGATTCAAATAGCATCTGCAAATGTAATTTTAAAAGAAATTAAGGGAGCAAAAGAAGAAAGATTAGGAAATAACTTCAACCAATGATACCTTATTCAGGCCTGCCATAGTACACTTTGCCAAATATGGTGGCTCTCAAGTTGGGGTTCCTGGACCAGCAAAAACAGCACCAATTGGGCCTTCCTTGGAAATGTGAGCTCCACCTCCACCTCATACCCATTTAGTAATGAAAAAGCCAAGCGTGAAGCCTACCAATCCTACAGGCAATGGATTATCCTGACTGTGCTAAATCTGAAAAATTGCTAACCTGCCTTAGTTCTCCACATCAGGTTACAATAATTAAAGTTCAACAGGACTTGCCCATCAGATATTTGGTGCCATTATAGATTTCTAAACGTGCTCTTAGTGACAACAATCCCTCTTAGTGTCTGACCAAGTTCCACAAATGGGCCAATTGGAATAGGTCCCCTGAAAAGCCTTTTACGACAAATACTTCCTTTGGGGATGCTCGGCTTCTTGGAGTCTGTTTGCTCGTCAGGAAACAGTCACACTGAGTCTCTCAAAGGTTCATTGTCAGGACCTAATGTTACACATAAAATATGGTCTGGAGGAGTGACGGCCTACGGCAGGGAAGAAAGCATCTTCCATATATTACTATGGCTAAAACTAGATTTAATCCCCAGCACCTAAATAAATAAGTCAAGAGTTGTCAGGAGTCTCTAACATAACCAATACTGACAAACTTTAGACATCACTGGACCTTGTTGGAATTCAATACCCTACTGAGTTGCCTACCTTGAGACAAGAAACCCACTCAGGTGAACTCAGCCAGAAGGTCCTCGCCTGACGTGGTTCCATAAAACCAGCCACTTGTTTTCGTAAGCAAACAAAACAGCTCGGTAGTTAAAAGCATGAACTCTGGTTCTAATTATATATATTTCAATCATTTTCAGAGCCTCCCTCTGAGTAAGCTTATCTTTGTAGTTCTTGCTCAGTGCTGTGTAAATGTTCACTGTTGGAAACATTGACACAGCAGGGGCCAGATATAATTTTTGAGCTAGAAGTCAGGTCACTCACTAACATCGCCTTTTTGAAAGTTCTCTAAAGGAATAGGGTTGATGGAAGGCAATGTAACTTTGAATAGCTTCTAAAGTATTAGTTCAGGTGCTGGCACTTCTTCCCACCATCTAGCCTTGACGTAACCATATGAACTTTAATGTCACCTCCAGTGAATCGGGGACTGTGATAGTGCATGGCGTCATAGGGGTGTGCGGTGTTCAAATGAATTCGTACATGTGATGGACTAAGAGACAAGCTAGGAAGATTAATACCATTTAACTTAAAGTATCATGGCTATCAATTCATTATCATTATGGTACACTTGAAACCAAACAATTTGAAGTTTCACCATAGTAACTAAACACAAATATAGATCTGTGTAGTATTTAATCATTAGCAAAAGTAGATTTCTCATTTTTAATTCATTAGCATTAAGGGAAATTTTTTTAATGGATGTAATGTACTTTTACCTTGATTGTGAACTTTTATGCACAATGCTTATGGTCAAAAGAATCATAACAATATTGCAATGCCGACTTTCAGGTACTCAAGAGAGATGGGGTTCCTTTGGCATAGTATTTCTCAACCTGTAGGTTATGGCCCCTCTCAAAGTTGAACAAACTTATCAGGGGTTGCCTAAGACCATAGGAAATCAGATATTTACATTACAAATCATAACACTAGCAAAACTAAAGTTATGGGGTAGCAATGCAATAATTTTATGGTTAAGGGGCCACCGCAACATGAAGAATTTTATTAAAGGGACACAGCATTAGGAAGGTTGAAAACCACTTCTTTAGCTGGTCAAAATAAGGTCTAAAATCACCACATGGCTTAGGATACAGCCCATGGTGGAACACCAGCCCTGCGCATGAAGGCCCTGGGTTTTATCCCTAGCAGTGGAAAAAGAAATCTCTCTAAATGCACAATGAACCATTCTGACTGGTTTTATTTACATTTTCACTATATGTACATAAATATCTAGGAGAGAGTTTCATGTAACATACTTGAAAATAAAAATACTCTGAGAGCAAGCCGACATGAATGGAAAACCATTTGTAAGAAGGGTATATAGCCAGGTGGTGGAGGTACCCATCTCTTGGGAGGCAAAAGCAGATGGATCTCTGAGTTCGAAACCAGCCTGGTCTCTAAAGCAAGTTCCAGGATAATCAAGGCTACACAAAGAAACAAAAGCAAAAAAACAAACAAAAAAACAAAGAAAAAGAAAGAGGGAGAGGAGAAGAGAAGAAAAGAGAAGAGAAGAGAAGAGAAGAGAAGAGAAGAGAAGAGAAGAGAAGAGAAGAGAAGAGAAGAGAAGAGAAGAGAAGAGAAGAGAAGAAAAAAGAGAGATATAAAAAGAGGCTATCAAGATGTTTCAGAGGGTAAAGGTGCTTGTGGCCAAGCTTGACAATCTGAGTTCAATCCACAGGAGCCACAAGGTAGAAAGGAAGAATTAACTCTTAAAAGCAGCACTCTGACTTCCACAAGTACAACATGTCATATGTACAACTATAAACATATACAAAATTAATTTCAAATTTTAAAGGACGCTGTAGTAGGGACATTGGCCACTGATGAGTTTACTTTGATGAAAACATTGAGTGCAATCATGAACATAGGAAAGTTAAGCTCGTTCTGGTGTAAAAAGCCTTGCATCCCTTCAAAATCTGTGTATTGTGAAGTCAAGCTATATGGTTCTTTCAACAGTCAATCCACCAAAAGAAGACATCTTCATCTTATCGGTGATAAAATATCTAATAGCCTTTTTTTTTATTAACTTGAGTATTTCTTATTTACATTTCAAGTGTTATTCCCTTTCCCGGTTTCCGGGCAAACATCCCCCTAATCCCTCCCCCTCCCCTTCTTTATGGGTGTTCCCCTCCTCATCCTCCCCCCATTGCCGCCCTCCCCCCAACAATCACATTCACTGGGAGTTCAGTCTTAGCAAGACCAAGGGCTTCCCCTTCCACTGGTGCTCTTACTAGGATATTCATTGCTACCTATGAGGTCAGAGTCCAGGGTCAGTCCATGTATAGTCTTTAGGTAGTGGCTTAGTCCCTGAAAGCTCTGGTTGCTTGGCATTGTTGTTCATATGGGGGTCTCGAGCCCCCTCAAGCTCTTCCACTTCTTTCTCTGATTCCTTCAACGGGGGTCCTATTCTCAGTTCAGTGGTTTGCTGCTGGCATTTGCCTCTGTATTTGCTGTATTCTCACTGTGTCTCTCAGGAGCGATCTACATCCGGCTCCTGTCAGTCTGCACTTCTTTCCTTCATCCATCTTGTCTAATTGGGTGGCTGTATATGTATGGGCCACATGTGGGGCAGGCTCTGAATGAGTGTTCCTTCTGTGTCTGTTTTAATCTTTGCCTCTCTATTCCCTGCCAAGGGTATTCTTGTTCCCCTTTTACAGAAGGAGTGAAGCATTCACATTTTGATCATCCGTCTTGAGTTTCATTTGTTCTAGGCATCTAGGCTAATTCAAGCATTTGGGCTAATAGCCACTTATCAATGAGTGCATACCATGTATGTCTTTCTGTGATTGGGTTAGCTCACTCAGGACGATATTTTCCAGTTCCAACCATTTGCCTACGAATTTCATAAAGTCGTTGTTTTGATAGCTGAGTAATATTACATTGTGTAGATGTACCACATTTTCTGTATCCATTCCTCTGTTGAAGGGCATCTGGGTTCTTTCCAGCTTCTGGCTATTATAAATAAGGCTGCGATGAACATAGTGGAGCACGTGTCTTTTTTATATGTTGGGGCATCTTTTGGGTATATGCCCAAGAGAGGTATAGCTGGATCCTCAGGCAGTTCAATGTCCAATTTTCTGAGGAACCTCCAGACTGATTTCCAGAATGGTTGTACCAGTCTGCAATCCCACCAACAATGGAGGAGTGTTCCTCTTTTTCCGCATCCTCGCCAGCATCTGCTGTCACCTGAGTTTTTGATCTTAGCCATTCTCACTGGTGTGAGGTGAAATCTCAGAGTTGTTTTGATTGGCATTTCCCTTATGACTAAAGATGTTGAACATTTCTTTAGGTGTTTCTCAGCCATTCGGCATTCCTCAGCTGTGAATTGTTTGTTTAGCTCTGAACCCCATTTTTAATAGGGTTATTTGTCTCCCTGCGGTCTAACTTCTTGAGTTCTTTGTATATTTTGGATATAAGGCCTCTATCAGTTGGAGGATTGGTAAAGATCTTTTCCCAATCTGTTGGTTGCCATTTTGTCCTAACCACAGTGTCCTTTGCCTTACAGAGCTTTGCAGTTTTATGAGATCCCATTTGTCGATTCTTGATCTTAGAGCATAAGCCATTGGTGTTTTGTTCAGGAAATTTTTTCCACTGCCCATGTGTTTGAGATGCTGCCCTAGTTTTTCTTCTATTAGTTTGAGTGTATCTGGTTTGATGTGGAGGTCCTTGATCCACTTGGACTTAAGCTTTGTACAGGGTGATAAGCATGGATCGATCTGCATTCTTCTACATGTTGACCTCCAGTTGAACCAGCACCATTTGCTGAAAATGCTCTTTTTTCCATTTGATGGTTTTGGCTCCTTTGTCAAAAATCAAGTGCCCATAGGTGTGTGGGTTCATTTCTGGGTCTTCAATTCTGTTCCATTGGTCTATCTGTCTGTCTCTGTACCAATACCATGCAGTTTTTATCACTATTGCTCTGTAATACTGCTTGAGTTCAGGGATAGTGATTCCCCCTGAAGTCCTTTTATTGTTGAGGATAGTTTTAGCTATCCTGGGCTTTTTGTTATTCAAGATGAATTTGCAAATTGTTCTAACTCTTTGAAGAAATGGATTGGTATTTTGATGGGGATTGCATTGAATCTGTAGATCGCTTTTGGTAAAACGGCCATTTTTACTATATTAATCCTGCCAATCCATGAGCATGGGAGATCTTTCCATCTTCTGAGGTCTTCTTCAATTTCTTTCTTCAGAGTCTTGAAGTTCTTATTGTACAGATCTTTTACTTGCTTGGTTAAAGTCACACCGAGGTACTTTATATTATTTGGGTCTATTATGAAGGGTGTCGTTTCCCTAATTTCTTTCTCGGCTTGTTTCTCTTTTGTGTAGAGGAAGGCTACTGATTTATTTGAGTTAATTTTATACCCAGCCACTTGGCTGAAGTTGTTTATCAGCTTTAGAGTTCTCTGGTGGAACTTTTGGGATCACTTAAATATACTATCATATCATCTGCAAATAGTGATATTTTGACTTCTTCTTTTCCGATCTGTATCCCCTTGACCTCCCTTTGTTGTCTGATTGCTCTGCCTAGAACTTCAAGAGCTACATTGAATAAGTAGGGAGAGAGTGGGCAGCCTTGTCTAGTCCCTGATTTTAGTGGGATTGCTTCAAGTTTCTCTCCATTTAGTTTAATGTTAGCAACTGGTTTCCTGTATATGGCTTTTACTACGTTTAGGTATGGGCCTTGAATTCCTATTCTTTCCAGGACTTTTATCATGAAGGGGTGTTGAATTTTGTCAAATGCTTTCTCAGCATCTAATGAAATGATCATGTGGTTTTGTTCTTTCAGTTTGTTTATATAATGGATCACGTTGATGGTTTTCCGTATATTAAACCATCCCTGCATGCCTGGGATGAAGCCTACTTGATCATGGTGGATGATTGTTTTGATGTGCTCTTGGATTCGGTTTCCCAGAATTTTGTTGAGTATTTTTGCGTCGATATTCATAAGGGAAATTGGTCTGAAGTTCTCTTTCTTTGTTGGGTCTTTGTGTGGTTTAGGTATAAGAGTAATTGTGGCTTCGTAGAAGGAATTCGGTAGTGATCCATCTGTTTCAATTTTGTGGAATAGTTTGGATAATATTGGTATGAGGTCTTCTATGAAGGTCTGATAGAATTCTGCACTAAACCCATCTGGACCTGGGCTCTTTTTGGTTGGGAGACCTTTAATGACTGCTTCTATTTCCTTAGGAGTTATGGGGTTGTTTAACTGGTTTATCTGTTCCTGATTTAACTTCGATACCTGGTATCTGTCTAGGAAATTGTCCACTTCCTCCAGGTTTTCAAGTTTTGTTGAATACAGGCTTTTATAGTAAGATCTAATGATTTTTTGAATTTCCTCTGAATCTGTAGTTATGTCTCCCTTTTCATTTCTGATTTTGTTAATTTGGACACACTCTCTGGGTCCTCTCGTTAGTCTGGCTAAGGGTTTATCTATCTTGTTGATTTTCTCAAAGAACCAACTTTTGGTTCTGTTGATTCTTTCTATGGTCCTTTTTGTTTCTACTTGGTTGATTTCAGCTCTGAGTTTGATTATTTCCTGCCTTCTACTCCTCCTGTGTGTATTTGCTTCTTTTTCTTCTAGAGCTTTTAGGTGTGCTGTCAAGCTGCTGACATATGCTCTTTCCTGTTTCTTTCTGCAGGCACTCAGCGCTATGAGTTTTCCTCTTAGCACAGCTTTCATTGTGTCCCATAAGTTTGGGTATGTTGTACCTTCATTTTCATTAAATTCTAAAAAGTCTTTAATTTCTTTCTTTATTTCTTCCTTGACCAGGTTATCATTGAGTAGAGCATTGTTCAATTTCCACGTATATGTGGGCATTCTTCCCTTATTGTTATTGAAGACCAGCTTTAGGACGTGGTGGTCTGATAGCATGCATGGGATTATTTCTATCTCTGTGTACCTGTTGAGGTCTGTTTTTTGACCAATTATATGGTCAATTTTAGAGAAAGTACCATGAGGAGCTGAGAAGAAGGTATATCCTTTTGCTTTAGGATAGAATGTTCTATAAATATCTGTTAAGTCCATTTGGCTCATGACTTCTCTTAGTCTGTCTACGTCTCTGTTTAATTTCTGTTTCCATGATCTGTCCATTGATGAGAGTGGGGTGTTGAAATCCCCTACTATTATTGTGTGAGGTGCAATGTGTGTTTTGAGCTTTAGTAAGGTTTCTTTTACTTATGTAGGTGCCCTTGTATTTGGGGCATAGATATTTAGGATTGAGAGTTCATCTTGGTGGATTTTTCCTTTGACGAATATGAAGTGTCCTTCCTTATCTTTTTTGATGAATTTTAGTTGAAAATTGATTTTATTTGATATTAGAATGGCTACTCCATCTCGCTTCTTCCGACCATTTGCTTGGAAAGTTGTTTTCCAGCCTTTCACCCTGAGGTAGTGTCTGTCTTTGTCTCTGAGGTGTGTTTCCTGTTGGCAGCAGAATGCAGGGTCCTCGTTGCATATCCAGTTAGTTAATCTATGTCTTTTTATTGGGGAGTTGAGGCCATTGATGTTGAGAGATATTAAGGAATAGTGATTATTGCTTCCTGTTATATTCATATTTGGATATGAGGTTATGTTTGTGTGCTTTTCTTCTCTTTGTTTTGTTGCCAAGATGATTAGTTTCTTGCTTCTTCTAGGGTATAGCTTGCCTCCTTATGTTGGGCTTTACCATTTATTATCCTTTGTAGTGCTGGAATTGTAGAAAGATATTGTGTAAATTTGGTTTTGTCATGGAATATCTTGGTTTCTCCATCTATGTTAATTGAGAGTTTTGCAGGATACAGTAACCTGGGCTGGCATTTGTGTTCTCTTAGGGTCTGTATGACATCTGCCCAGGATCTTCTGGCTTTCATAGTCTCTGGCGAAAAGTCTGTTGTGATTCTGATAGGTCTGCCTTTATATGTTACTTGACCTTTTTCCCTTACGGCTTTTAATATTCTTTCTTTATTTTGTGCGTTTGGTGTTTTGACTATTATGTGATGGGAGGAGTTTCTTTTCTGGTCCAATCTATTTGGAGTTCTGTAGGCTTCTTGTATGCTTATGCGTATCTCTTTCTTTAGGTTAGGGAAGTTTTCTTCTATGATTTTGTTGAAGATATTTACTGGTCCTTTGAGCTGGGAGTCTTCACTCTCTTCTATACCTATTATCCTTAGGTTTGATCTTCTTATTGAGTCCTGGATTTCCTGTATGTTTTGGACCAGTAGGTTTTTCCGCTTTTCATTATCTTTGACAGTTGAGTCGATGATTTCTATGGAATCTTCTGCTCCTGAGATTCTCTCTTCCATCTCTTGTATTCTGTTGGTGAAGCTCGTATCTACGGCTCCTTGTCTCTTCTTTTGGTTTTCTATATCCAGGGTTGTTTCCATGTGTTCTTTCTTGATTGCTTCTATTTCCATTTTTAATTCCTTCAATTGTTTGATTGTGTTTTCCTGGAATTCTTTCAGGGATTTTTGTGACTCCTCTCTATGGGCTTCTACTTGTTTATGTTTTCCTGGAATTCTTTCAGGGATTTTTGCGATTCCTCTCTGTAGGCTTCTACTTGTTTATTAATGTTTTCCTGTGTTTCTCTAAGGGAGTTCTTCATGTCTTTCTTGAAGTCCTCCAGCATCATGATCAAATATGATTTTGAAACTAGATCTTGCTTTTCTGGTGTGTTTGGATATTCCGTGTTTGCTTTGGTGGGAGAATTGGGCTCCGATGATGCCATGTAGTCTTGGTTTCTGTTGCTTGGGTTCCTGCACTTGCCTCTCACCATCATATTATCTCTAGTGTTACTTTGTTCTGCTATTTCTGACAGTGGCTAGATTGTCCTATAAGCCTGTGTGTCAGGAGTGCTGTAGACCTGTTTTTCTGTTTTCTTTCAGCCAGTTATGGGAACAGAGTGTTCTGCTTTCAGGCGTGTAGTTTTTCCTATCTACAGTTCTTCAGCTGTTCCTGTGGGCCTGTGACTTGAGTTCACCAGGCAGGTCGCTTGGAGCAGAAAAGTTGGTCTTACCTGTGGTCCCAAGGCTCACATTTGCTTGTGGGGTGCTGCCTACGAGCTCTCCGAGGGGGCAGCAACCAGGAAGATCTGCGCCGCCCTTTCTGGGAGCTTTCGTGCACCAGGGTTCCAGATGGTGTTTGGTGTTTTCCTCTGTAATCAGTAATGTGTGCAGAGTGCAGTCTCTTCTGGTTTCCCAGGCATGTCTACCTCTCTGAAGGTTTAGCTCTCCCTCCCACGGGATTTGGGTGCAGAGAACTGTTTATCCGGTCAGTCCCTTCAGGTTCCGGCAGTGTCTCAGACGCAGGGGACCCGCTGCTGCTGTGCTCTTATCCAAGGGAACCCAGAGGCAGTATACAGTTTCCTCTTGGGCCAGGGATGTGGGCAGGGGTGGGCAGTGTTGGTGGTCTCTTCTGCTCTGCAGTCTCAGGAGTGCCTACCTGTCCAGGCGGTGAGGGCTCTCTCCCACGGGGTTTGGGAGCAGAGATCTAATAGCCTTTTAAAGCCACAGACTACTTGCTTCTCAGACCAAGCAAGTCTTTCTCTACCTGCTCTCAAATGCCTTTGAAGCAGAAGCAATAACACAGCAACCACTTCTCACTCCCTTTCCCCTTCCCTTTCCCCTTCCCCTTCCCCTCCTGCTCCCCTCCCCTCCCCCCTCCCCCCTTCCCCACTTCCCTCCATCTTAGCATCTATTGCATTTTGCTTCCTTTTGCACAGCCCACGTAAACAAAGCCTTCCTCTCATCTTTTGTTGGGAAAATTGCAGCCATATCCTTCCCTAATGTCAGGTCTTCAAATGGGTAAATGATAGCCTTTGTCACAAGGTGCAGGTTCTTAAAGATGTGCTCATAAACACTAGCCATTCCAGAAGCATCCTACCCTAAACTCAAAATTCAAGTTTCCATTTTGAAAAGAAAATATTTTCTGGGTGTATTTTTTTTCAATGAAAAGAAATTTAGATATGTTGTATTCACTGGTAATGGTAAAGAGTCAGGGCCCAAAAAGTTCTAACAGAAGTTAGAATGGGCCTGAACTGACGCCAGCAAAGTCTCAGAAGAATTCATATATTCAATTGCTTCTTTAGGTTAACCTCTAGGAAGCTGTTTTTTTTTTTTTTTTTTCATCCAGAGTTATCAGAGTCTGGAGAAATGTCTCAGGTTTTCAGAGCACTCCTTCCTCTTGAACAGGACCAGAGTTCAGGTTCCAGAACACACATGGCAGCCTAAAACCCTCTGTAGCTCCAGTTCCACGTGATCTGTCACCCTCTTCTGGCATCCAGGAGCACTGCACACATGTGGTGCATGCACATACAGGCAGGCAAACAACTATACACAGAAAAATCTGTAAAGCTAAAAAGAAAAGTGTTGGCAGTTTTGTGATGCCATCTTGTTACTCCCTTACCTTTATGAGTTAGATGAAAATACCTGACACGGTTTATTGGAGGAAAGCTTTTCTTAGGGGAGCATGGTTTCAGGGATTGTCTACAGTGGCTTCTCTACATATCCTTGGGCAGAAGGTCCATGGCGGAAGAAAACGTCAAGGAGAGGGCTTTTCACTTCACAGTATCCGGGAAGCAGGTAAAGTCCTGACCCCAAAAGGATTGTAATATGTCACACTAGCTTGACTTCCAAATACCTCCTCCTCCTCCTCCACCTCCTCCCCCTCCCCCTCTCCTCCTCCTCCTCCTCCTCCTCCTCCTCCTCCCAAATCCACCCTTATCTGCCCCAAAGCAACTGTTAAACAGGTGTTTAAATTATTAAGAAACTTGGTTCCCGAGAGAAGGAAGTAAATATAGACGGGCTTTCCAGGGTTACGTGAGTCGAGTCATATAAGTACTCAAAACTCTCCACTCTACATAGCTATACCAAAGAGGAAAGTTACGTTGTGGCAAGTTTCAGCAAGCTCGCATACGTGATGGTATCACTCAAGCATAGACCTGCAGTGATCTGTCTTCCTTCAGCTGAAGTCAAGAGCGATTGTTGGCTCTTCAAATGTTTATGCAACTCAAATACACTTCTTCCAGAGCTGCTTTTCCAAGCCATCCTACTACACATTTAGTAACCAGAGATATTTGGAGGTTATCCCAATTAAATGTTTCCTTATCGGTAATCCAAGAGCCACAGCTGCAATTGTTAATGTGAGGGCCATGTGGCCGGAGGCAAATACTGTGGGTTTTTAGTCCTGACTGTTTTACTTAGCAGCTCAATGACTTTAAGCGGGTTACTTAAATTCCTATGCCTCAGTTTCCCCATTGATACAAGAACAACAGTGTTTATTTCACAGGGATGTTGTGGAGATTGTGTGGATTAAAGTAAGTGCCCAAGCTTATAAATAAAATGATGACTGGCCTAGCACTACCCAATATTTGTTAAATTCCCTACAGGAAAGGATCAAGGAGACAGAGTCCAACATAGGAAACTGAAACAGCCTTAACAAAACATCAAAGAAAGAGCTTATCCTTCCTTTAAGAAAATGGTGGAAGAAGTAGAGAAACCCCAGGCCACAGAAAGGCAGAGGTGCAGGATGAGAGAAAAAAAGCACTGAAGAGTATTAACTCCATTTCCCACGTGGAGCATGGGGACAAACAAGCTATGTCCCTTGTGCTGACAAGTGAGGAACCAGAGTTGGGCATGTGGAAGCCTCAGCTAAATCCCAAGCCATGCTCATTCTTCCTGCTGTGCTCACGTGACCCTGCATTCTCATCTAACACTTGAGGGGTCAAGGTGCCCATCGCTAGGTCTTGTTGCAAGCTGGTGTGTGTGTGTGTGTGTGTGTGTGTGTGTGTGTGTGTGTGTGTGTGTGTGTGTGTTGAGACAGATTTTTCTTTGTCCTGGAGCTGGCAAAATAAGCTGGCCAGAATCCCCATCTGTTCCCACCTTCCCAGAGCTGGGATTACAAGTCTATGCTACCATGCCTGGCTTTCTTATTTGACTTCCTTGTTTTATCCTGTTGGTGTGATAAAAACACGAGAACCAAAAGCAACAATAACCAAAAGCAACTTGGGGAGGAAAGAGTTGATTTGGCTCATACATTCATCACAGTCCACCACTGAAAGGAGCCCGGGCAAGAACTCAAGTAAGAACTTGAAGCAGAAACCGTGGAGGAACTGGTACTTGCTGGCCCACTCTATGGCTCATACTTAGCTAGGTAATTATTTATCCAGCCCAGGCGCACTGGCTGGAGGAATGGTACTGTCTATGGTAAGCTGGGGCCCTCTACATCAATTGATAACTAGTCCCTCACAGATGTAACAACAAACCAACGGGATTTGGACAATTTCTCAACTGAGGTTTCTCCTCTCAGATGACTGTATGCTGTGTCCAGGTGAGAATGAAGACCCACCAGGACACTTGGATTCTAGTGATCAGAATCAGGTCCTAGTGCTTGCAAGGCAAGAAAATATTTTGCCAACTCAAAATATTGACATGACATGGAACCTGATTGGCTAGGAGTTGAGGTCAGTAACTTATCTGTGGAGACTGATACTTGATAGGGTCTGACTCAGTGTTTCCCAGGTAGGTTCACTTTCAGTCCTCATGTCTGGGTTCTGATTATATATTGCTCTCATAGCCTCTAAACTCCAAAATGAAAACATCGTGGAGCAAACCAGGTAAGTGACTGAAATCCTTTCAGTGGGACAAAACACTGACCGAAAACCCTTGTCCGCAGGGTCACTTTATCCTACGGCCACATTCATTCCCTCCAAAAAGCTTGAAACCGGGGCTGGGAAGACGGCATCTTTGAAGTGCACACAGAGAGACAAACCACACCAAATTGTTTCTCACATAGGCCAGGCTGCAACCAGACAGAACCTTATTAACCTTGGAGCTTTAGAGCCTCGCCCTCCAGCATGGGCTCAAGCATGCTGAGGGGTTCAAGCCAGCCTCTTTCTGGAACCACTCTGATCATCTATTTAAGGGGGTACCCCGGACTTTTATAGGAACTAAGCTGTAGTAGTGAGGAAAGCATATAGGAGCCAAGGGGGATATTTGGGGAGGAGATGTAAGGAGGAAGAGTAGAGCATGCGCACAGGTACTGTGAACAGGAAAGGGGAACATGGAGAGGAGGGACTTTAACTGGGAAGGGTTGGGATAATACAGAGGGGGTACAAATGAAGGAAAGACAACACTAAAGATGCTTTTATAGGCATAGGGCAACACATTACTGCATTAGTGTGTGTGTGTGTGTGTGTGTGTGTGTGTGTGTGTGTGTACTTTAAATGTGTACTTTAAATATAATTATGCTATACAGGATGATAATGTTCACCTTAAAATCCATGGACATTTAACAAAACTCCCAGTGCCAAGCTTTGGGAAACTTCCTTTCAAGTTGTTGGTCATAAGGGTTCAAAACACTCCTGAAACAATGTTGGCTACTGCCATTGCTCTTGGCTGCCTCCCAGAACGTGAAGGCAAGACCATATGGCTGAAGACACCACTCACTTTAGATACAGGACTTGGAGGAAGTAAACTGGAATTAACCTAGAAGCCTCCTTCCTGAAGACTAACTCTTATTGTATCAGAAGGTGTTATGCAAACCGCCAAGGGAGAAAAGTAGTCAATAGTCTGACCCAGCTCTAAAGCCTATGAACCGCAATGATGGTGAGATATTCCCAAAGGTACCATAGTGGCACTTTCGTCTCGAGGGTATCTAACAGTTGTCTAATTAAATTTAATGCCCTCTTAATGGGTGGATGTTCGTGCCTGGTACTCTAAACCTAGCCAAGTACTTGTGGTTGGAAAGGTCTTAGAGAATTTATTACTGCTACTTCCTAAACCAATATAGTTTCTAATTTTGACTTTTCAGAAACAAAAGTCATGTTTCACCCATAAAAAGCAAGCTATAACTCAGTATGGGAGCATTTATATCTGAGAAACTGGAAAAATCCCACATATCCGATTTTTCTTTTCCTATCAAAAGCCAATTGTTTTTAAACACTACTTTTTGTAGTCTCTAGACTTTCCTTGTAAGCACATACTGCAATTATAATTTGGAAGTTATTTTTAAATTAAAATTTGAGCCTATTAAAAAAAAAAAAAAAAAAAAAAAAAAAAAAGCTATAGAGGCCACAGTGAGATTTGGCTTAGACACAATCTGACGTAGTTCATTCCAGATCCAAATCTCGAAATAACTAAAGGGTGATTGAGTGGATTTCCTGTGGTCTCAGACCCCATACATTCTCGTAATCTCTGGCACGGAACTGATTTTAAGTGTCTCACGTAGCACAAACTTGAAGTGGTGTCTGACAAGTACATATATTCAGTCTTGATTTACAGGAAGTATGGTTCCAGTCAATAGTCAAGATAGAGAGATAAGGCAGTGGGATGTTTGGTCAGAGGATATCAATTATGAGGAGAGTAAATTCAGATGTATTAGGAAGTATGATGATGACCTGCTGGTTATAATGTCCTGTCTCCTTAAAAATTGCTGACAGGAGATTGTGTTACCATCACAAATAGATATGTGAGGCAAATCACCTATGATTTAGTTATAGATGCAAATATATCATAGTTACATGTTTGAAAACATGTTCTGTATTTGCTACACAGCTTCTCCTTACTGTGACAAAGTACCTGAGATAGTAATCTTATAAAGACAAAAGGTTCTGGTCCATAGCCCATTGCATTCATTATTTCTGAAATGTTGGCAAAGGAATATGGGTCAGTGACAGGGAATGTATGGCAAAAACAAAGCACTTACCCCACTGGCAGCAGCCACCACAAGAGGAGAAAAGAGAAGGGAGCTTGGGTCCAGAGTAACCAAATGTCTTCCATTAAGTCCTGTTTCTTTAAGGTTCTCCCACCTACCAATATGGCCACAGGCTGGAGACCATGGCCATCACCTATGGTCCATTGAGGAAACTCCAGCTTCAGTTTATAGCAATGTCAAAAGTATGTGCTATGCTAATTTGTCAATGAAAACTAATTTTGAACAAGCTTTTGTAAAGAGGCAAGTAGGCGTTTTACCAAGGAAGCCTATGACAGGTTGTTTCCACATTGGCACTTGCAAAGCATAAGGCACGTGACTTGCTTTTGGTGGCACATGGCTAAACTGTTCCTTTGATATCCTCTTTCCATCGTTCACATACATGCAACCTCTGCATCTGCCTTGTGTGTACCTGAAAAATGAGTTTTCCCAGTGACTTTGTAGCAGATGGTGGCAGGTTTCTTGAGCAATTACCCAGAATTAAACTTCCGGTGGGCCTCAATAACCAGGGGAGTGATTTGTTTCCAATTCAACAAATTAGGAAAGTGGTACTTTCATAAATTATTTACTTTTGATCCCTCTAACAATCAGACTAATGGTTTGAGCAGAGTCCTCTTAGGGCATGGGAATAAAGTTTTAGAAACAGGTGGCTAGAAAAATTATTCTAACTAATCGGCCTGTTTTATTTAAGCTCCACTCACAGTAATTTTTAAACTCAGTTGTTTGGTTTATTGATCATCTACTGTGTTTGGCAATATACCAAGTACATTTTGGGGTGGTACATGGAGATGCAGGGAAGGTAACATCGTAAGAGAAAAACCGCATTCTCCACCTTCAACTTCCTCACGGTCTGTCTCTAGAATTCTACATTCCCAAGCATACAAAGCAGACAGCAATACACACAGGGTGAGACTGAAAACACTGGGTGAGCGTCCTGAGGAGCTACAGAGCAGAGAGCTAAAGAACGAAGTGGGCTCGTTTTTCAGATTGTCATACCAGTCTTGGACAGTAGTGTGTCGGCTGGAGAGATGGCTCAGTGTTAAAGCACTGGCTGCTTTTCTGGAGGACCTGGGTGCAGAGCTCAGCACCCACGTGGGAGCTCCCAACTGCACATAATGCCAGGGGATCAGATGACCTCTTCTGGCTCTACAACTAATAAGCACTCATGTGGTACACAGACATACATGTAGGCAAAGTTTATATGTATGTGTGTGTGTGTGTGTGTGTGTGTGTGTGTGTGTGTGTGTGTGTGTAGATAGATAGATAGATAAATAGAAATTTGGACACGTAAATACATGTGTGGGTGTTTATAAAAAGTACTACACACAAAACAGGAGCTTACACAGAAACACAGAGACACACTCACCCAGACATAGACATACGCACATGCTCTCATACACACACACATGCACACCATATACAGCCACAGACACACACATACACTGGGATACTAGTGAAGCCTCTCTGTTATAAAACTCACCATCTGAATCAACCTCCAGGAGCACTGGTCTCCTTCGAGAAGAGCAATTGGAACCAAGGTCACATAGCTTACTCCACTCAAGCCCAAATGCCACTCTACCTGGGGGTTACAGGGTGCATATCTTAGAGACGTGTGGAAGAGAGACATTGCACTGGTGGATGAAGCCAGGATACTCCTGAAAGACTGGGATGCCCTGTGAGCCCGGTCTGTATTACCATCATATACTTTAAAACTACAAGGTTCGCTGGGTAATCAAGCAAGATTTTGCAAACGTGTGAGTGGCAGTCTCAGGTTGTTACTGGTGACCACCCTGTGTTTCTCCAGGTCCGTCTGTTTCAGGCCGGAAGTGAAGTCACGCTTGGCAAATGGGCAGCACAAGCAGTTCTTTATGTAAATCACTAAATAAATCACTAAATCAATATCTAATAATTGGTCTTTCTACCTTACTTCGCTTCCATAGCTATTCATTTTAAAACTGGGGGTGGTGGGAGCTATTACAGGACAAAATGCAAATCATTAATCGAGATAACTAGATAAAACTAGTCTTCCTGCCCCAGGATGTTCACGACCGTGCCCACAGAGTGGATCTAAGGTCCTCTCTGCTCAACACAGTGGCATCCTTCTCTACTTCGAATGCTCTGGTTAATTCTCTTTACTTAACATTAGACCACGGTCATTTTCTGAAAAAAAGAATATGCAAGCCCCTGAAGAAAGATATTTGTACTGTTTACATGGTGCCATTCAACAAAAGTACAAAACTGTGGTATTTGAAACCATTTTTCTGTTGAGAAATGCAAACATTGCACTATGACTGTAACCAAATATAAAGAAAGAAAGAAAGAAAGAAAGAAAGAAAGAAAGAAAGAAAGAAAGAAAGAAAGAGAAAAAGAAAGAGAAAAAGAAAAAGAAAAGTAAACGAACATGAACACAGATGTAAGGCACCAAGTTCTGAATGGAGAAAAGCCATGACTTCAAAGACGTGTTGTCTCACAGATGGTTCTTAAAGATGATGAGAATCTCACATGGTGGTCTAGGGAGGACAGGGCATTATGCATAAAATAATAAGTGGACTTCTGAGCAATGTCAAGAACAGGGTCTTGCAGAGGAGGAGAGGGGAGAGGGGGGGGAGGGTACTAGGAAAGCAGCTACAAAGGGGCTTATGAGCCTCAAGTGCATCCTGTGGGCCTGAGGGAGGCTTCAACATGTAGGGTACTGTTTGGAACTGTGCTTTATGGAGAGACAAAGATTGTTTTTGCACAATTTAAATGAGGGAAAGGAATAAATAAGCAAAGCCCTGGAGATGTATTAAACCAAACTGGGAAAAACAACAGGGAGACAAGAAGCAACGTGATTCAAGAAGCATGGTAGGGTTCTAAGGATGGGACTTGCCTGCAGGACACAGGGAGTGGGCACATGAGGAGCAGAAAAATAAACCACAGAGGCCAGGAGATGACCAGGCAAATGTAGAAGCAGACGAGTTCTGTGGAAGGAGAAAACAAACACATACTGGAATCTCAGGTAAAATGAAGAGTAGACCTCCTGAGTTGTTCCCAACTGACTGAATCTGCATTAGGTGAGTTTTAGAACCAGTAAGATTTGACTTGGGCCCTCCGAAGGCTTCCTGTCTATGCTGCCCAGGACCACAGTGTGGTTTAGGGAAAATTTTTTTATGAACATGCTCATATTTTTGACTGCTGAATTCTGAGGATGGGCAAACTTGAAAATTAAATATATCAAACACATTGTGGGAGACACAAGTGGCCTTTACTGTGGTTCTTTCTGTACCAAACCCTTGGGGAGTGCATTTGGTGTCATTGCATATATACACCTGAATATACATACATATGTATGTGCACTGTATAAACAAACTATTACATGCTAGGTATATAGATAGGGCATGAATACGAGTCCATATAGTTTCATCCTCATTGTAAATTTACTGGCATGATTTATTCCTTTCTCCCACTAAGATATAAATGTCTAAGATCTGGTGTGTGTGTGTGTGTGTGTGTGTGTGTGTGTGTGTGTGTAAAACTCAAGACAATCATGGTCATATGGACAGAAAAAGAAATATACACTATATATATATACATATATATACACACACATATATACACACATATACATACACACACATATATGTATATATATATGTGTGTGTGTATACACACACACACACACACACACACACATGGACACATACCATTGTATATTTATATGTATATAGTGTACAAACATTAGTGTATGTATTAAATGTTCCAATTCAAGTCTGAGGTGAGGAGAGTTTCCTTGCTTCTCTCTCTATGCCTGAATTCGGGGCAAGGACACCAGATTTCTGCAAGCCTTCCGAGTATCTTCCGGCTGCAATTGCAGAACAGCTGTGTCCTTTCCACAAGGGAGGCTTCCCCTTGTATCGTAATTGGGCATGAAATCTGACTCACCAGCACAAGTTACGGTGGAGCTGGCCAACAAAGCAGCTGCCTCTGAAACCCCTTAAATAATTCCCATCCGGTGACTGAAGTTGGTGTTGGCTGGAACACGCTGCCTTGCTCTCTGCTTACCTGACAGATGCTACGAGGGATTCACGTCCCCTGGTCTCCTCATCCATTGCAGTGTATCACTGGCGTATTCCGTTTGTCCTATGGCTTCGAACCAGCCAGAAATGGTACAAAGGTCCCAATATATTTTTACCTTGGTGATAGAAAAGCTACCGCCATTGGGAAGTTTTTTTTTTTTTTTTTTTTTTTTTGGTTCTTTTTTTCGGAGCTGGGGACCGAACCCAGGGCCTTGCGCTTCCTAGGTAAGCGCTCTACCACTGAGCTAAATCCCCAGCCCCAAGTTATTTTTTTAATACAGTAATTTGCCCCATTACAGATCAAAGAGAAGGGTCTATAAAAAATGCTTGAGCTTGAAGAATGGTGGTCCGTTGTAGAGATTAGAACTGGCGTTAGAATGAACCATGTCCAAACACTAGTGAGTATCATTGAGTCCCTGCCAGGATCTAGGCAAGCATGAATTATTAGAGAATGTCCCAAGTAGCTAAGTCCAACCTGTAGCCCACAGGCCATGTATCCCAGGAAAGCCAGGAGTGCAGCTCAACACATTTATAGATGACAATGTCATATCTCCGTGTCAAGTGATTGAACACCCCTGCCTGAGCCGAAAATCCTAGGTTCTGGCCTCAGACGGTCTGGGATGAGCACAGTTCAATCAGTTCTTGTCGGTGACAGGGGCTCAGTTACTTAGCCTCTCTGACTGCTGGCTTTCTCATCTGAAGCTGCGTGTGTTTTTAACACACGCAATTGCTGCAAACGCACGCAGAGAAGCCTCAATAACACAAGCTAAGACCGTGGTATGTCTCCAATAAAGCCTGCCACAAACAAGTGCACAATGGGTCAAAACCAAGCTCTCCCACCTTATCCCTCCAATGGAAACCTCAGGATTAGCAAGGCCCCGTTTGTGAACTGAAAGAATTCCGTTCCTTAATAATTTGTCACAGCATGTAAATTTCTCTCTTGTGAACCTCAGATAAAAAGAAAACTCAGATCATTTCCACTCCAGACACCTACCAAAGAAATTTTGTTCTTGAGCACAGTGACTTTGGCCAGTGGAAAGAGGCCTCAGCAGACCTCTCGGGATTAATGAAAATTATTGATTTGTATTCCCTCCTGATCGCTTCTTAGAGTTAACACAACTCAATGGCCCAACTTTCCTCAAAACTACATATCAAGTTTGAGATGCCGTCGGAATCTGCATTTGCTCCTAGGAGATACATTAGAGAAAAGAGTGTGTGGAGGAGACAGACCGGTCACCTCCAAAACTCCCACAAACACTGAGGGTGCAGGGGGGGATTCTCCATTTCATACAGGAGAGCCTACCTAATTTCAATCTTGCTAATTGTAATACTGAAGACCTTTCTGCCATATCATGTGCACAGCTTTGCCTAGATATCATTAGAAAGCTAACAACTCTTGGCGTCGTAGAGAACTCAGAGAGCACGAAGTCAGGTGTCTCCTTTCTAGGGAGAGAAATGGGACACAGAATGTTCAGTCTCATGTGACCAGAGAGCAATGCATCGAGTTATAGCTTAAGTTTTCTGGTGACCATTGTGGCAAGTGCCTACTTTTGATTTCTCTTTAAAAAAAAATCCCTGGGTCCAAAATACCAAGGGATATTGAGTCAGAGTCCCCAGCTATAAACCTCCTACAGCTCAGGGCAGGCATGACAAACCAAACAGGCTCAGGGAGAAACACTTAGGTAAGTCTATGTAGTCTCTTGTGTGGCTCTTTCTCCTACCCACTTAGTGACGTCCATTCTCCAAGCCCCTCAGAAGTTCACCCATGTGCGCCGATAATGATGTAAGACTCGTTAAGAGTCACCTCCATGTCACCGTGCTCCCAATGCCTTTCCTGACTGCCCTTCCCTAGACTGCGTACTCCATGACAAAGTGTTTTCCACAAGCAGATGTTTGCCTCAGAGGAGATACTCAACACCTGAACTCCCAGGGAATGTTCCAGATGGTCCAGGGCCAGATTTTAGCTTCAGAGCTGTGGAGTGGGCCAGGCCATCATTAGCAGAGCCTTCTCTTCGGTCAGCAGGGTTTTTCACGTTTCCCAACCACAGTCTCAGTTGGGGCCCCAACAGATATCAAGCCTTGGCCTTTGCTATTATCACCTTATTCCCTCCTGCCTAACCCTATTACCACCTCTCTCTCTCTCTCTCATGGGCTAAAGAGAAAACTGAATTATAACCTTCCCAAAGCAAGGCTGATGGCGAGACGGCCTACCTCAGAAGATGGACTCACAGAGAAGAAAGTGTCCATGTTGGCTTGAATTTTAGAGAGGGACCAACCTGAGGAAACCAGATAGGGGTGGGGGTTGGGGTAATATTAATGATTGGTCCAACACTGCATGTTCACCATACACATAAAAAGGTATAAGTCTTCTCAGAAACCAATGACTCGCCATCCCCCCACCTCCAAAAATGAAGATATACAAACTAGTTCCTTCCCAAATATAAAATGACTTTCTTATTACCAGAATCCTAACCCTAAAAGACAAACAAAGCTTTCTCCATACACATCCACAATAAGGTGGTATGGCTCAGACTATCTTTATGTGATGCCTCCTTCCCACTGCCTGCCCTAGGGAAATTTCTCCTGGTCCTTTTGAGTGAGTTCTCCACGAAATTCCTTGCCCTCTTCATGTTCGTTATTAACAAGCTTCAGGAGTGGAGTGGCAGCCCTCCTAAATTAAACACCTTAGACTTCAGGCTAATTTTCTGTTTTTTATCACAAGAGTGGGGCAGTCTTAGCGGCCTAGCATTTTGTCAGCTTTCTCATTTAGCAAAGCAGATTCAATTTATTAGCAGTGAGGAGTGCGCGCGAATCAATATGTTTCATTGGGCCATGTGTCATTTGTTAATCGGATATTGATGAGATTATTGACGCACAGCTAATTAATCTCCAGGCCTGTGCTAGCCTTCATATGTTTCCTTAATTATGCCTTTCATCTTAGTCTGCCAGCCTGAGCACCAGGCCCCGGACGGCAGACAGTGAGTGAAGTAAGCTGTCAGGGGTGCCTCTCACACATTTATAATCCCTTGGCAGTGAAATTATTTTCTTAGTTGTAAATAGGTATCAAGGAGATATTTAATAACGTTTGACAGAGGACTGATATTGATTGCTGTGGACTGGTGCAAGATCCCACAGCCACGGGGACTCTGCCTTGGATGGAGACTGTTAAGAAAGGAATTGCTTCGTTAGTGTTAAACAATCACAGAAGTCAGTTGTCACGTGCTCGGTGGAATTTGAAGAAACGTTCTACCCCGCACGTTGTTTCCGTAACCCTGACTGAATGTTTCAGGTCGTTGTGCTTTGGTTTTCCTTTTACCCAGATGGTCCCCTTCCTTAGCTACACACAGCAAAATAGGACATTCGGGAAGCCCTGATTTCTACATTTTAAAAATTCATCGAGTCACTGTTGCTCACACAGTTATGACTCCACTGCTTGTGCGTTTAAAGCCATGAACCCAGAAACAACAAAAAATTTTATATGAAAATAGGAGTCCACTTTCACCTCAGAATTTAAGTTTTCTCTAGGCAGAAAGGGGAGGTGAGGCAAGGCAGGTCCTAATCTGCCCATTACTGATGTGACTCATTTGCATGTGGGAGTCATACTGAACCTACTGACTCATCTGTGACATAGGAGCAAGGTTAGATGACCTGACTAGCAAGGATCTGTGGGAAGAAAGGAGTGTCGGTATTTAATATTGCTTATGTGTTCAAAGCATTCCAACACCGATTCCAGAAGTGTTTGGGGATTTAACCAGGCCCCATCATTACCTTCCTGTATTTCTCTTTAAAATGTTTTGTATGTATGCACATGTTTGTGTGTGCAAGTATCTGTGTGGGGCTTGTGCACCTCTGTATCTGTGGAGGCCGAAGGTCAGCATCGGCTGTCTTCCGCTGTAATTCTTCGGCTTAGCCTTTGAGACAGAGTCTCTCATGGAACCCGAAGCTTGTACTGATCTGACTAGACCACCTAGCCAGTCAGCTCCAGGGATCCGGCGGTCTCCGCACTGCTGTGCTGGAGTTATAGCCATTCACCACCATGCCAGGCTTTTATAGAGATGCTGGCAACTTGAACTCAGGACACCTTGCTTACACAGCAAGTCCTTACATCCTGAGGCACCTCTGAAGCCCTGCTATTCTGTCTCTGGTCACCCATCAGTCCCTCACAATGGCACTGAAGAGGTAAGAGATAGATTCACTGTGATAGGATTGTCTCCTCCTCACCTATGGCTTCCTCTTGCCTAAACTCAAAGGGGAGAAATCACCAGGCTGTATCTCCCTCTGCATGTGCACACATATAAAGAACCAGTCCCTAGAAGCAGGGATTCTTAGAAGGATCCCATCTTAGAAACCAATATAGTTCAATGTTTGTAGCATCCTTATAAATAAAAGGAATTAGGAACATTCCCATTGAGTAAGCAGACCTTGGTTGTCAACTTGACATGCCTGGAAAAATGGATTCTCAGTTGAGAAGCTTCCTCCACAGACTGGCCTGTGGGCATCTCTGTGGAGCTGTTTTCTTTATTGCTGATTGATATGGGAGGCTCCAGCCTGGGCTACACACACACACACACACACACACACACACACACTTTTATGTCCACTTAAGGGATTGTTGGTCTTCAAAATGATTAAGACCATCCTGGGGATGACTTTGGCTATTTTAATCTATATCATATCTGTGGATCAGAATGAGGAGAGAGAAGTCAGCAGTAAAGTATTAACAGGAAAATGTCCGTGTTGTTTTAACTTGATTTTCCCTATGCAAGACCAATCCAGTATCCTTTCCCTTAAATGCAAGTATATCCTAAGCTTGTTGACTCTTTGTGATGGGTAGTGCTAATTGTCAACTGGACAAAATCTTGAATCCTAGAATCTGGATGGGCTTTTAGGAATGCCTGTGGGGAATTGTCTTGATTGTGTTTAAGGTATGGGAAGGCCCCGTCACTAAGGGTGACAGGATTCCCTGGCTGGACTCCTGAATTGTGGGTGTGGAAAACAGGGGCTGAATGCAAGCATCCATCCATCCATCTCTGCTTTCTGATCATAGGTGTGACACCATTAGCTACCTTATGCTCCTGCCCCACTGACTCCCCACCCATGAGCGGCTGTACCCTTGAACTGTGATCTGGAATGTTCCTACATTTCATTTGTCAGAGTATTTTACCACAGTCACAGGAAAAGAAACTGGGCACAACATCCCTGTGGGCTCTGCCCTTTGCTCTATGTACTTCCCGTGAGAGAGTGCACAGTCTGGCTTCAGACACATCTCTGTGCGGGTGACTCTCATGCCTTTATTTGCAGAAAAGACTTGCCGGGGCTATTCCAGACATGTTCTAGAAAATGTCCATTGAAATGTATAATAACATTGCAAAACCCTTCTCACCGGTCTTTAAAACTGATCCATCACCACCCTCTGCCTCTCCTTTTAACTCTGTTGAATCCTTTGTTCACTCTCCTTGGTCAACACTAAACGGCTCTCCCATAACTTCCTGCCTAAAGTACTAGCAACCCTTTAACCCCTCCCATCACACTCCCTACCACGTAAGGATTCTTATGTTACTCCTGCATTGAAAATATTATTTATGTCTCTCTAACTCCTTCCATCCTTTGATTTGTATGATATGGTGGTCACTGTCTCTCCATGTCCATCTTCAAGTGCTCTCTTGACATCTGCCTGACAGTCTTGGTGAATGTCTGTCAGTCTCCTGGCAACCATAGGTTCCTGTCCTCATTGATCTTCAGGGAGTACTCCTCATTGGGACCCGGGTTGCTTGGCCCTCTAGTCACAGCTTAATGTCGCGTCCTTTGGTTAGTGCCCTGACACCATCCACTCTCAAGTCCAAGTTCTGGTTTCATCCCACACCTATTGTTTTAGGTAAAGTTTATGAAGATCCGTTTATTCATCTCAAACCTTCTCGCTGAAAAGGACTCTCTACCACTCTCGGCCATTTGTTGCTCAAACCTAACAAAGTTCTCCAAATAGGCAGGTTTCCCTAAACACATGGCAAATGGAGACTGGTGTGGTGTCCCGTGCCTGTAATCCCAGCACTGTGGAGGGAGGAGGAAGATGCTGCCCTGATCTGCACAGTAAACCCTGTCTAAAGCCCAGGTGTGAGTAGACTTGCTTATGTCCTTATCATACCCTCCTCTGATCACATGTTCTTTAATCATATGCCATTTATTTATTTGTTTGTTTGATTGTTTATCTTACAGGTATCAGCAGGCCCTAGACTCCCTATATTTCTTTCTGTTGCGCTGTCCCATGGGCCTCTTTTTCCTCCTAGACAATTTCATTTTTACCTTCGTATCTTGCAAGTTTAAATTCTTCTCAAACCCTAATTTTAATAATGGTTTTTAAATGTTTTAACCTCCCTTCTAGCTCATCACCTACCAGAGGTAGAGGAAAGAAAGGTTATTAGGACACGGGGGAAGTGGACCTGCTTAGAAATAGTTCTTCAGAACAAGTCCAATCTGCATTGTCAGGAAACCAGGTTACAAGTCAACATCGGCAGCTCGAGCCACTCACAGACACGTCATGGATACATCAGCAGTCCAGGTCAGTAGTGTTGGGATAGCAAACATGAGTCAGCAGTGGTGACATGACCTAGCAGAAACAGCCAGGCCTCAGCCAATTCGGCACAGATCAGCAGGAATGATCAAGACCAGCAGGGATAATGCAAGTTCTTGGCTCTACCTCTCTCAGCAAAGATGAGCGAGACTAAGAAGCGTTGCAGAGTTTTCTATGCAACCCCTCCCCCATCACTGTCCATCGAGTCCTATTTATACTCCCTTCAAACATCACCGTCTTCCATGGGTCTTGCCTTATTGTAGGTCTGGCCTCAGCACATGATTCTGTCTTGGGAAAACTCCACACGAGACCGTGTCAGCTGATATCACTCTGCCAATCAGCCCGAGTCAGAGGAAGCAGCAAGATGTCACTGGAACCTCACGAGAAGTTTTTCCGAACTTTTCTCTCTATGGAATTACAACAAACAGAGCTCAGCTATGAAATGTAAGGCGAACCAATACATGCGTGTCATCAGAGAAGAATGCTTCTTCACGAGTCCTTTCATGTGCTTGCTTCAGTAAAATAAACATCCTTTGAGGTAACTGACTTTCCAAAGAAACCAAGTTTCCACTTCAATGTATTCTATACATCCATGAGTTTCCCATTCAAATAAGATCTGGGGTCTACAAGTGAGAGAAAGCACGTGATACTTATCTTCTGAGAATGGCTTAAGATGGTTGATATGATTCTCTCCAGTTCAGTCCATTTTCCTACAAATGGCATACTACTCTGTTTGTTTGCTTGTTTGTTTGTTTGTTTGTTTGTTTGTTCGTTCCTGGATGAAAAATAAGCCTCATGGTGTAGCTATGTCATGTTTTATCTATTCATCTGGTGCTAAACACCTAGGTTGGTCCTATGACTTGGTATTGAGAATGTAATAGGCACTGATATGCAGGCGTCTCCGGGATGTGCCAACTTTTGGTGCCCTTTGGGTAGATACTCTGGAGTAGTATAACTGGGTCATATGGTTGATCCATTTTTTTTTCTTTCTTGGCAGCCCACCATACTGACTACCCGCGTGCCTGGACGAGTTATACTCACCCCACATATTCCCCGGTATCTCTTGTCATTTGTCATTTGTTTCCTAAAAGACTACCACTCCTGCCGGGAAGAGAGGGGATCATAATGCAGGTTTGATTTGCAGTTTTCCGACAGCTAGTCGAGCATTTTTCCGTGTTTATTGGCTGTTTGTGTTTCGTCCTCTGAGAGCTGTCTGCCCACTCCATTGGACCACTTACTTATGGACTTGTTTGATTTCTGCTTGGTTTTTGAGTTCTTTATTTGTTCTAGATATTAATCATTTATCAGATGTACAGCTGGCAAGGCTTTTCTCCCATTCTCGTCCTTCAATTAACCGTTTCCTTTTCTGCACTGGAGCTCTTTAACTTGCTACCGTGCATTCGTTGATTGTTTCCCAGTAACTTATCTTACTCAGAAAGTGCGATTAATATACTTAGTTTTTCAATCACAAGCAAGGCTACGTTTTTGTTTCCTTTCTCTTCACCAATGATTTGTTAGATTTTTGTCATTGAAACTATTTTCATGAATTAGTGGGCTGTGTTATCATGTATAGCCAATGTTAAAAGTTACATAATTGTGTGATAAAATCTACTACGTAAATATATAAGCTTGTGAAAGGACAAATGTAATACAAACCTAAGATCGGAATAGTTAAATTATTGAACTTGCCAATTAAATCCAAAGCAAAAGTGGTACGTGGTTAGATTACATTACTGCCCAACTAGGCTACATTTCTGCTATTTGTGCTGTTGGGATGATTTCTGTCTATTGGATCTCAAGTCCTATGCTACTGTGTGGCCTGGAATGGAGTTTAATGACTGAGATATGGCTCAGTGGTAGATTGTCTGCCTAGTATGAAAGACGATGCCCTGGGGTTCACCCTCTGCATGATGGGGAGAAAGGGAGAGGAGAGGAGTGAAGGGGAGGGGAAGGGAGTGGAAGGAAGTGGAGGGAACAGAGGGGAGGGATAGGAGACAAGAGGAGAAGGCAAACTACCCATGGAAATAAGTTATGTCATAAAATTTTGTAAATGCTACAAATCGCGGTTGTTCCTTTCCCCTGGCAGAGTGACCTACGTGTCTCCACCTTGCCATTGCTGCTAACATGACACCTGGTCTAACATAATGGCCTGTTGGCAATCTGCTCGCTTCCTTGAACTTCTCCTGATTAGTCTTCAGATTTGTCCGGAAATGAGTTTTCTAAAACATGAATGTGATCAAGGCATTCCTCCAGTTAAAGAATGGACAGTTGCTCAACACGGAAATGGCTTATGACCCTTCAATGGCCTCTGCATCCACTTTTCCCCAACTCTTGCTGCGTGTGCAGGCACTGGTTTTCCACACACAGTCTCTGCATTTGTGACTTTTTACGAGCTTCTTCCATTGCTCTTCCTGCATATTCTGAACACACATGATTTCTCCAGTCCTTCTGAAGCATCCCGCCCTATGCCTCACCCTTGTTACCTTGACTCAGCAACAGAAGCCCTTACAATATGATTATATATGGAGTCTTAAGCCTCCCTTCTGCAAATTTGATTCTCTTACCTGGTATCATACAGTGAGTGTATAAGAAATATGGGCTGAATGAATGAATGAATGAATGAATGTGAATGAAATGAAACAATGAAACAAGCTCTCTGGCCATACATATCCTAAGGTTCACAGAAGCAACCCAGTCACAAAGACAGCTGACAGTCATCAATCTAGGGGCATCTTTAAGGGGTCTAAAGGAACTATCAGTCTTTCCCTCTCCCTATTGTATGTTCTCATGGAGATTATGGTAGGTATAAATGAGTCATGGGAATCTCAAAATTGTGGCCAACTCTGTCAGAGGTTTAGATTGTTTCTCAGAAGTTGCCAACCATAGCCATCAGCAGTGCAGTCTCACACATAACACAGCTTCCTCCATAGAAGCCCCACCTTGCTACACAGCAGATGTACTAGTTGTCTTGTGCTGCCTCCTTCCCTCTTTCAGATGACTCCACCCACTTTATGGTGGGCAGACTCTGTCAATGTGGACTTCAACTTATACACTGAGTCCAGGGGCTTTCCTCCCATGAAGATGTGTAGTCACTATGCATGGTCTCTGTAGCAAAAATGATTGATTGACTATTAGAAATTTCTAGATTTTCTTCTACAGACTAACTGACCAGTTGACAAACAAGCTATATATATATCACATATTTTCTTGTATGTAAAAGCACCAGACACTACAAAGGAAAGCTAAACCTTGAATAATTGAGTTAATAAGACAGTTGTTGAATGCAATGTGTAAGCTCAATATATGTGGACTGGCCATGGTGATTTTGCACAAACTGAAAAGTGACTCTCAACTTGTCACCATCCACAAATCCTTCGTTCCTTTGTAGCCTCTCAGTCAATCTGCACAGTGCAGTCAAATCGCAGCTAAAATATTCTGTACATCAATTCCTGTTATGAAAAATGTGTAAGTTCAGTATTATTGATTATAATTATTGATCTTAACCTAAGTTCGTAGACTCACCTCCTGAGACTGTTAAGAACGTCTTCCTTTTCTTAGAGACTCAAATTTGGTTCATTCACATTCTGCTCATTTTGGTGACAAAATAGCAACCACGCTGCCATTCTTGCTATCAGTTATTGCATACGGAGTTCTATACACAGAATGTTGCCCTGGGTTAAGTGAGCAGTGTAGTTAAGTCTCTGTGTAACTCTTCTCCGACTCCACTGATGAGCACTGGACAAGAACACACAGTTTGAATAAGTGCTTCCCCTTCTAGTAGTATTTCTTCCATCATTCCTACAAATTGCCAGTGAGTCACAACATCTATGGATTCTCAAATTATTTATTCATTAATTAATTTAGAGATAGAATCTTTCGATATATGCCAAGCTAGACTGGAATCTCTTGCTTGTGTAGTCTAAGTTACACTGCTTACATGACTGAGGAAAACCATACCTTCTCCGTCAACAGCCATCAATTGCTAGTTGTTCCTGAGGGAGGAGTAGAACTTCATAGCCCCGTCTACCACGAAGGAGGAAAGGGGCTTACGTGGTTTTGTGTAGATAATCACAGCTGCATTAAGTTTGTAAAGGCAACAGCTGTGTCATGTCAAAAAGACATCTCTTTGCTGTACATGTGAACATCGTTCCATCCTCTGGTTTTTCTTACATTCTTCCTCCCCCTTTCCCGTGTTGTTCACTGAGTGTTAGCAGGAAAGTGGCATCCCTTATATCATTCAAGTAGTTCACACTTGAAAACAATTCTGAGCTAGACGAGCAGAGTTTAATGACAGAGCATTTACCTAGCATGTGTAGCGCCTTGGATTTGATCCTGGCACTGCAAATTATGTGTGTGTATACGTGTGTGTGTGTGTGTGTGTGTGTGTGTGTGTGCGCACGCGCGCACGCGTGTAGATATCTTGATGTATAGATGTGTTTACATATATGCATGTGTATATACTGTGTATATGTGTCTGCATATGTTTTACATCTGTATAATTTTCTAATAAAATTCAGATAGTCAAAATAAAATTTATTTTTAAAATTCAAGCTGGATTATACAGCTGGTCAGCATGAGCTGAGTAAACTCAGTCCCTTGTAGAAACTGCTTTGAAACTGTTCTTGGGACATTTGATTCTGACTTCAGGTACCAAAGTCCTTTGCTCTCATTTGACTGTAAGGAAGCAAACCTTTTATCAAATCACTCTGCATTTTCTCAAAATGTCTTCTTGCATTGTCGGTTTTGTATTTTCACAGAAAATGAACCAACTCCTCCGATTGGCTCTAGGGCAGTCACCTCCGTTGTCATACTCGGTGAAGAGAATCTTCTTTTTTATTTTTTCCATCTTTATTAAATTGTGTATTTCTTATTTACATTTCAAATGTTATTCCCTTTCCCTGTTTCCAGGCCAACATCCCCCTAACCCCTACCCCTCCCCTTCTATATGAGTGCTCCCCTCCCCATCCTCCCCCATTGCCGCCTTCCCCCCAACAATCACGTTCACTGGGGGTTCAGTCTTAGCAGGACTCAGGGCTTCCCCTTCCACTGGTGCTCTTACTAGGCTATTCACTGCTACCTATGAGGTTGGAGCCCAGGGTCAGTCCATGTATAGTCTTTGGGTAGTGGCTTAGTCCCTGGAAGCTCTGATTGGTTGGCACTGTTGTTCATATGGGGTCTCAAGCCCCTTCAGTGAAGAGCATCTTCTAATCTTGCTTCTCATTTATTGTTTCCTCCTGCAGCTTGGTTCCAAAATAAAAATAATAATACTTGCATGAGCCAAATCATAGTTTACGCACCTGATTCTGCACCTGATGCTCTTGTCGGAAACTCTAGCGCATGTGCATACTTCATTTTATTCACAGTAAAGTTCATAAGGTGACCAAAATATCAAGCACACCCATGCAGTCCTCAGCTATTTGTTTTAGGTCATTATCATTGTAAGCTGCACCATCCTCATAAAACATTCAAATAAATGAATGATCGTGTTACATAGGTGAAGTAACATGTTACGTAGGAAGAGTAACATGAACTGAGGGAATCCATCAACATGGAGTGGCTTGGTGACTGTTGTTATGTGTCCCCAGCTCACCTGGTTACAGCAGCAGCAACCTATACAATTTCAGCCATCAAGAAAGGTAGTGTCACCCAACAATAACATTGGGTCAGCAAGGATAAAATTTCCTGAGTGCAATCATTTAAAATAAATAAGTTGCGCTACAAATAAACAAGACATAAAAATATTGAGCTGTTCTTCAGTCCTAGTAGCTCAATACCCCCAGAATGTGCTAAAGGGGTGCCAGTGAGAGAGAATTTGGTGAGAGAAGTGCAGCAGGAAAGACTAAGAAGAGAGGAGGGTAAGTTCTTAGCTTTAGTCATCAAGAGTAGTTAGGCAAAAACAAATGTCTTTACTCAGACACTAATTTAGTGCAGGCCTGAAGTGGGGGTTGGGGAGGAGAAAGTACAATTGAAGATAATTGTCAACAATTTTCAAATGTTGCATAAAACAGGAGGGGGTAATTTATAGTAGCAACATACTGAACTTGAACTTGCCCATTTTTTCCAGAGAAGAATAGAAAGTGTCTATTTCAGAGCCATAACAAAGCCACTGGGACCTATTCATGCTATTTTCTACACAGCACAGTGGCTTCTGCACATCAAGACCCTCAACAAATAAATGCATTAAATATATGCTTTTACTTACATTTGCTGGTTGAAGTTTCTAAGCGTTTGTACAGGTTGATAAACTTTAAATTTACCCAATGTTTTAAGTACATACAAAAATCAACCTGTCGTTTTGAATTTATAGCTGAGGAGAAAAGACTGTAAAAATAAATTCTAGAGTAAGCAAAGAAATCTGATATCAACTGTTGCATACCACATCGTGACCGCAGGCCAATCAGATAACATTCTCAAACACCATTATCTTGAGCTATTTATTGATACAAAAATCAAATCATCACTTGCTTTTTTACGTTTACCAGAGTTTTTTTTTTCTTTGTAATGACTGTTAAAGAAGATGTGAGAAGAGATTCCTGACCTATGGATTGTTTGTTTGTTTTGTGTTTTTTTTTTAGTAATTAGCAGTATTTAAATTTGGATGGAAACTTTAAAATAAAGATTTTATAGCTTTTTATCCAGCTGGTGATTTTATTTGTACATGAAAACCTCCACAATATGGTGGATATAATGTACAAGAATGAAAGGGTGAGGACTGATAACATATCACATTACTCTTTAATGCCCAGTTTAAGGTATTATCTGTGACCAATGACGTCATTATGGGTCATCTCAAGGAGTTGAGTCCTAAGACACCTCACTTGGATCACTAAAGCTTCAACTTCATCTGACTTTGTGAGGACCTTAGGTCCTCTAAAGACTGTTTTTAGGGACATAAGGCAGAAAGAGACTGAGAAGCAGAGGCAAATGTCAGATGACCAGGTCACGTCATGGATCCAAGGGAACAGAGGCTTAAAGAGTGGAAATCTCTGAGCTTAACCCATTTTCCATTCAACTTTATTTACGGTGAAGTGTTGTACTGATGGAGTCTTCTGGAACATGAATAAGAAACTCCCAGTGGGAGGAGGATAAAATAACAGTAAAGATGTCTTAAAAGGTCAAAGGTCATAAGAAATCATACTCTTAACTAGCTACCTAGGGAAAATTGTAATACACATAAGTCTGTGTATACATATACATATATAGTGTAAATGGCATTGTCTGGGTTGGCAATGATACCTCCAAGAGTCAAAGAACACCTAACAAAAAGCCTACCTAACACCAGACATGAGAATCCCTCTTTTGGGTTAATGTTCAGGGTTGTCCAAGACTCCTAAAATATTACAAACAATTGCTCTTGCCCTTGTTTGTCTTCCTTAGGTGGGAAGGCAAGCCCCTATTATTGAAGATACCACACACTTCAGACACAGAGACCAGAGGCCCCCGATTTGGAATTGACCTGAATGCCTCCTTCCAGAGGACTAGCTTTCCACAGACAGCGTCATGCAAGCTTCCAAAGGAGGAAAGCAACCAACAGTTAGTTCTACAAAAATATGACGCCTATGACCCACAGTGACTAGCATGACACAATCGCCCTAAGGGTGCAGTAGTGGCACACATAACTGGACAGCAACCAACAACTCTCTAATTGGACTGAAGACCACTCAACAAGAGGAAAAACATGGCTGTCCCTGGGAACCTAGTCAACTCTCCAGGGCTAGGGAAGTTGGGAATCTTGGAGGAGAATCTACAATGACCACATTACTAAACCAGCATACTCCCTAATTACGTTATAAATCTTTGTCCTTCGAGCCACAGATAAGTTTAGTTCTTACTCCTCATCAAGAAAACCACTCTTTGCAACAGATGAAGTCCATTGCAGAAAACCACAACCAATCAAAATGCAGAGTTAAGTATCCTAGTCCCAGTGGATACAGTTATGAAACATTCTTATACCTAAGGCTCAATATGCATTGCAGAGAGGGGGGCAGACTCAGGACTCAGAGGGTTCCAGGGTTTGCTGTGAACCTTATCTCCAGTACTGTCAGAAGATACATCCCAGTCTCACCCACATGACTGCTTAAACGGGAGCTAAACAAGGGCAACAATAGACATGTCAAAGTGGACAGGGGAAAGAACAATATGGCTGAACCCTAAACAAAGAACTACAGGCAACTAAGGGATGCTAAAAATGAGAGAAATAGTGTCATCCAAGGAAGAGCCACTACAATAGGCTCAACCCTGAAAATACACATACGAGTAACAGTAATCAGGTTATATGTGTGTGTGAATGTGTGTGTGTGTATAAATTTAATATCTTATATAATGAGATATATAAGAGAGAGAATGATACATATATATACATATATATATATATATTCTTGTAACAATTAATGAAAAAGGGAGCCATGAATTTGAGAGCTAGAAGAAGTTGTGTATGGGAGAGTGTGGAGGGGAAAAAAAACAACAAGAAAAAAAATGATGTTATAGCCTCAAAAATCAAAGAATTGTTTAAAAGATTGCCATTAGAAACTTTTGAAAGTTAAAGACTTTTTTTTTCATATAGGGGTCAGGGGAGGACAAACTGAGTTGCTTACAGACTTCTGACAGGGTAAAAACCCCACCTCAGGAAGAGCAAACCCTAATAATTCCATTACTGACAGCATTTGGGGGACTTTCAAGCACTTAATAATATAGGAAGGCAGGGAAAACATGAGTGACCCGGATGAGATGGGTTCACCTAATGAATGTGGACAGGCTGCATTTCCTGCAAGCGTTCCATTAGCCGTGTTTTGTCCCTTGGCTTATGTAAAAATATCGTCTTATATAAGTGGCTGCGTTTGGACATGCACATAATTAAAATAGAGGTTTAATGACCATTTGGCTTTACAAAGTTATGACATTTCCTATACAAAGTCAAGGGCTTATTTCCTCCCTAATTCATTTGATAACTTGCCTGGATGGTAATATGAGTTGTGTGTTTTAAGATATTATTTGTTTAGCCTAGGGGTAGTGTAAATTCTAAAATGTAAAAAGCTACAACTCTAACGATCTGTATAATAACACTCTGTATTTATCCAGAGCCAACTTAATGCCCTTTCTATTTTGTGTTCTCTGTACTTTTGACTAGAGCATCGGGGGGAAAATAGTCAAAGACGAGACCTCCAACGAGCAATTTTATGTCCACAATATCTGCTACCAGCTCCAGCCAAGTGCTTCCCCCTGCACATCACCCGAATCCATCCTGTACACTCGCCATTGGAAAAGAGTTTTCTATTTTACATTTTCTTAATTCTAATTAAACAAATCTTAATCTTGACTTTAATGGCCGCAATTATGATACTTCATTATGTTAAATGTTAGTTGCAGCATAAGAATAAATTGTATAAACAGTTTAGCTGCAGTCGCATGGTGTCTGAGTGTACATTACTCATTAACAAGATGTGGGGAGCGGCAATTATAACATTTCCTCCTAATGTCCCCATTTATTGAGTCACAGCGGCAAGCCCCCTTTCACATCACTCTCTGATTGACGAGAGAGCTTTTGTGCTGGTGGTAAAACAGGCACCGTAACCCGCTGTGTGCCTCCAACTCGGATCGATGAAAGCACACATTAGCTCTTAGCCTCCCAGGCCGGAGTTCTTAAAGGTCAAAGTAGCCATCAGCATCACTGTAGGGTATAAAAATCATTTCACAAACTGTGAACAAAAACAACACAACTTGCTTTGCAGTGTGATTATTGTTTATAGATACAGCAAGCCAAGAATTAAAGCACAGCCTTGGGGCAGTGCAATTATTTACAGCTGAAGACTCATATCGTTATTAGCATGCTCCTAATTGCTTGAAGTTATATCAATGTTAGTTGATTTAACACATTTTTTATAACATGCATGGAAATTGGGGCCTGTGCATACGGAGTGTCAGTTTAACTGGTAGATGGGTCTCTAATTTATCAAAGTTCTTTTTTTTTCCTTTCTTTCTTTCTTTTTTCTAATCGTTCTGTTTTGAAGGAAGATTTTTGCCCCATTAGCTGTAAGCAGGGAAACTTGAATCTGGGCTTTAGTTTAGTTACTGTCTTGTAACACTTGTTTTGTTTCCTTTTCAGAAAAAAAGAAAAAGAGAAAGAGGGGGAGAGAGAGAGAGAGAGAGAGAGAGAGAGAGAGGGGGGGGAGGAAGAAGAAGGAGGAGGAGGAGGGGGAAGAGGAGAAGAGGAGAAGGAGGAGGAGGAGGAGAAGGAGGAGGAGGAGGAGGAGGAGAAGGAGAAGGAGAAGGAGAAGGAGAAGGAGAAGGAGAAGGAGAAGGAGAAGGAGAAGGAGAAGGAGAAGGAGAAGGAGAAGGAGAAGGAGAAGGAGAAGGAGAAGGAGAAGAAGAAGAAGAAGAAGAAGAAGAAGAAGAAGAAGAAGAAGAAGAAGAAGAAGAAGAAGAAGAAGAAGAAGAAGAAGAAGAAGAGAAGGAAAGAAAAAAGAAAAGAAAAGAAAGTTTATAAGCGCAACAGTATCTTCAGTTAGAAAATGAATCAAGCTTTCTTCCCTATGGCTTGATTTCATCTTTGCCCCTATGTGCCGATCTTGAACTTCCGTTAAGAGTGTAACATGAGGGAAATCAAGGGCTTCAGACAGGCCAAGTGATGGTTTCCATCTTGGGATCAATCCATCAGGTCCTTAAAATATACATAAGGAGAATGAAGCTGCCTAAGTTTCCGGACTGTGATATAAAAGAAGAAAGCAGGAAGGATGGATGGCACCTGGACTCTGCAA
This sequence comes from Rattus norvegicus, assembly GCF_021556685.1. NCBI lineage: Eukaryota > Metazoa > Chordata > Mammalia > Rodentia > Muridae > Rattus > Rattus norvegicus. The sequence continues at coordinate 24,337,778 of NC_141550.1, read as the reverse complement.
GGCCAAAATGAGTTCTTAACTCTTTTTCTTGGTGCTCTTTACCTAGGGATGACGTTTTAGTTTTTCTTCTGTAGTCTCTTTTCTGCCTACAGGTGGCAACGCTTATACTGAACACAGATGAGCTCCTAGTAAGGGCTCCCCCTCCTCTCCACCGCCCCCACCCGGACCTGGAGGCTTTCGAGCCCAGAAAGGAATCTTCGAGAACCCAGCGCACAGTTTCTACCATGCACTGCGTGTCAGGAAAATTCATCCCTGAGACATTAACCGGAGTGTTCACCTTGGCAGCAATAGTTAGATGCGGCTGAGAAAATGAAGAAGCTAATTCCAGAAGAATAAACCAAGACAAAGTGGAGACATTAAAAAAAAAAAAAAAAGTACTTCCCAGCGTCAGACTCTTCACTCTGCAGACAAACGTTAAAAAGTCCCAAAAAATTGTAGGCTTAAACCCTACTCCACCACTGATCTCTTACTCATTTCCTTTCCCAATTAATGGTCCTCCACGATATTATGATAAGAGAGCTGAGAAAATATAAATGTTTATAAAAACATTTCCAGAGGGAACTCTCAATTCAATGGCTAATGTATGTTTTCATAAAATTGATCACCCCTCGAAGATAGCAAGGTCTCTGAGGCGCCCGAGACAATCACTAACCCGGCTTATTGTTTAGAGGTGTGTGAAAACAAAGCCCAAGGGCTCTGCTCTGGGGTCACCGAGGTTCCCCGGAGATCTTATGAAATTTAAGCTGCAATTGTCAACCTGTTAAAAGTCACCACGTTACTTAACACTTCTGATCTTATCGAAGAGACATCTGGTAGAAATCTTTTCTGACGTCTGTGGACAAGTCTGTCTCATCAAAGGGAGTAAGGCGCTAACCATTCTCTCTCTCCTTTGTTGGAGGACTGAGATGTTTGGGTCGGATTTTAGATTCCTTTTACTTTAGACTGCCTTGCAACGGATTACACTCTGTAGCCGAACTGGTTGGCTGTTTCTGGAAGCACAAACCTCCTTCGGTTCCAGTGTCCTTTGCACACCATCTTGTGAAAACAGAAAGAAGGTAAAAGGCAGACAGGTTGGGAAAAGTCACTGTCACTGTGGTGGGTGGCATGGGGTGGCAGAGCTCCGGAGAGTGGGTGGCACCTACTCTTCCACACAGAAGTGATCTTAAGCAAGCAGGAGACGCTAAATCGAGCACATAAGGTAACTTTTATGTTGTGGCTTTATTTTTTTTAAGTTTACCTTGTTTTATATATAGTAATACATAATAATTTTATTTGGTCTATATTCTGGAAAACAAAAACAATCAAAATTAATTAGCAACTCTAGTGGGGCAAACTGGGGAGTTTTAGATTTAGTACTTTCACTCGAACACTTCAGAGTCTTCTTCTCAGAGACAGGCTCGCACTCTGACACACTGGCTGACTTCCCCCTCTTGCCTTCTATAACTTGCAGGCTTCCCTTTACGACCGAGATACTTCAGGACCATGTTCCCTGGGCTAAATGACAAGCCTTCACTTTCATATTTGGGTTAAACAGTAACCTGTCTTGTCCCATTGGCTGGAATTGTTTCTTATTGGGTGCAAACATAGACATTTATTTTCATGCTACAACAGTTGGATGAGGTTCCCTAACTTTACGGTCAGCGAAGCTTCACTCCTCCATGAAAACAGTGAGCGAGGAAACTGTCACTCCAGTAACCAGCCAACTGTTACCCCTGAGGGATAAAAGGAGGGTGTTTTGAAAGACCCCTCTTCCAGAGAGGCCTTAGACTGAAACAAAATTTTACCTGTAGTTCACTGCACGGAATCGAATCCTTAAGACTCATGAAATAAATATTCACTTTTTAAACTGCGTGAGGAGAGCTCTCCTTGGTTTCCATCCCTTCAGAGTTCTGCCCTGCCTTCCGGGTCTGCCAGGCTTTTTGGCCTCAGCTCCCTTTTGAGAAACCTTAAGTCCAGGGCAGGAGTGTGGGGGAAGGGAAGGTGTGGAGGGTGGGAACGAGTCTTGGGATCTCACAGGTTACAACATCTGCTGGGCAGACACCAGCTGCAGATAATGACAGGGCAGGGGTAAAGGGTAGAAAGGCCAAGTTAGAGAAGAGAGATGAGTGTGGGGGAAGGAGGGCACTGTTGCAAGAATTCTGTCACCTCCCTTCATCACTCAGGCCCTTTCTTTGGCAGCCTGGGGGTGCATTTTAAGTCCTACCTCTCTGTTACTCCCTGTCTCCTTCCTCTTATTTTGTTTACCTGCTCTCCTTCCTTCTGGGGGCCATAGTTTTCCTTTGGTGTCGTATCTTTTCTTTTAATGCCCTTGCAATGTCTTACACACATATTTATAATGTGTTTTGGTCAATGTCACCTCCCCGGCTCCGACTCGAACCCCTTTTCTTCCCAGTATACCCCTCTGACTTTCATGTCTTCTTTGGCTTGCTTGCTTGCTTGTCTGCTTGTGTTTGTGACCCACTAACTTTAGTTAGAGTTGTTGTAAGAGCAAGAACGAAAGGTTGTTGACTGGAGCCTGGGCAGCTTCCCCGCTTAACTGATTCACCACTTGAAGGCACAGCCCCTCCGTTAATGTCTCTTTCATTCAAAGAACAAAACCGATACTGGTTTGCAGTGACTTTGGAGGCTGGAATTGGTGACTCCTGATATCACCAGCTCCTAGTATCCTCAGCTTGTTTACCCTGCTGTCCTAGAGGACCCGGTGCTGGTGGGAAAGACACCTCTGCCATCAGCCAAGTGGGAGGAGTCACAGATTAGTCAGTGCTCATAGCAAAGTTGAAAGGCTGGCCACATAGCAACTCAGCCTTGAGTGCTAAACACAGTGGGTTTTGTATGAAGGAGCGAGGAGCTGGCCTACTGACAGCTCCAAGAGCATTCCTCAAACTTCCAGGCCCTGCCAAGCTTCAACCTGTGGTCACCTCTTAAGAGGGATGAAGTCGAGACATAGATCAAGCCTGAGCCCATAGCAGTATAACAGAACACAGAATTAAACCACCACAAATTCTCCTCTCTCTCTCCCTCCCTCTCTCTCTCTCTCTCCCTCTCCATCTCTCCCTCCCTCCCTCCTTCCCATCCCTCTCTCCCCCCTCCCTGTCTTTCTCCCCCCCCCCACTTTTTCTCACTCTCCCTCCACCTCCCCCATTTCCTTCCCACCTCACCCCGACCATCCTCCGCCTCTCTTTCTCTTACCTCCTCTCTCTGTTCCTTTCCCTTCCATCCCTCTCTATATACATCGCTCTCTCCCCCTTTCCCTTCTTCTCTTTTCCTCTCCTCCTCTCTTTCATTGCTAAATACGCAACTATTTCAGCCATAGGCCTATCAGACCACAGGACTGGGATCCATCCACGTTCATCTCCTTTTTATCATGAATTTGAACCGTGAAGCAGGAACAATGGCAGACACACTGACCCAGCATCACAGGGGCATGGCAGAAAACCTCACTTGCCATCCCAGAGATACAGTTTCAGAAAATGCTCAGATTTCCAGCTTACACAAGTCCCAAAGCGGGGGTTGGTTCACAAGCACATGAGGAAGTCAGTGTACTTAGTAGCAACTGCCATTTTCTCCACCCAGTAACTTTTTTAAAGTTTAATGATAATTTTAGCCTTCTGAGCCGTACTGTGATAAAATTACAGACCCAGTCAACACAAAGGAGAAAAGAAGCAATTGGCTGTTGGCTTCTAAGGTTTAAATCACAATTGTTGACTCAGGGTGAGGAGAAAACACTATAACACGGAGTAGTTATAGAATAAGACTGCTGAAGATGCTCTTCATAAAGGGGGTAGGGTGTGAAGACTCTGGGGTCAAGATATAGCCTCCAAAAGTGCACCCTAGTCCCTATACTACATCCTACAACCACTTCCAGACAACCCATTCAGGTTTCATGCATTGACCGACCACCAGCTAGGGACAAACCATCAACACGTGAACCTTGGTAGAGTATACTTCACAGATAAAGCCTAACAGTGGGTGGTCCTAGCACCCACACTGTGGGAAATTTTGGCTAGTAACAATAAAAAGCATTAAGACCTCAGCACCCTGGGTGCCTGTCACTAAGTGCTGCTGAGCAAATTCCTTAGTCACTACTTCTCTGTCCTTTCAACAATCCGCTCCACTCTGCCACCATGAGGAACTGACACACAGTGAAGCGTTCACCTGTGTGACTGCCATTCAGCCCCACTGGTCTATTAGCATGGTCATATGTTTCTATAGCATCACATCCCTGAGTTCTCGAGCACGGTTCAAATTACATTCAGATCATAGCCATGTCAAACCACGTCTAGGAAGCCGGCAAGATGGCTCAGTGGATGCACCTGCCAAGCCTGACAGTCTGGGGTTTGAGCTCCAGGACTCGTGCAGGGAAAAGAGAGAACTGACTCCAGCACGTTATCCTCTGACCTCTACAGACACATGGGGATACTCACAAATGATTGACTGACTGACTGAATAACTGAACGAATTAATGAATGGATAGATAGATAGATAGATAGATAGATAGATAGATAGATAGATAGATAGATAGATAGATAAAATTTCTGGAACTTCAAAAATGTGTTGAGGGCTATGAACAAAGGTAACAAGGGAAATTCACATTTCACAATTTAAAAACCATGGAGATTCCTGGTGTTATCATAATGTATATGCAAAGGAAGCATTTGTATTTGTTGCTAAGCAGTGTGTATAATATAAATTGTATTCCATGATAGGTAAATTAAGAAAGGGACAAGTAAAAGACTTAGAAATAATAACTAAGAAAGGGAGCTCCATGGGAATGAAACACCCTCTCCCACAAGAACCACAGTAAAAACATTAACCAGGGCTACAGGTAAGAGCCCTTGTTAGCGGCCAGCCTGCTGCCCCTTTTGTGCATTCAATAAACCTGTTTCTGTTTGTTTGTTGTTTTGGTTTTTTGTTTTGGTTTTGGATTTGGTTTGTTTGTTTTTTACCCCTCCAAAGCATGGTTGTTTCTTTGTAGATATTAGCATAATTCTTCAAGGCTCCCAGTACCTCAAGAATGTGAACATTTTTTCTTTTGCCAGACAGAATTAAGGGGGTGAGAAAGCCAGTGGTGCTCACAGGTTATCCCTTTTGAAGTACTCTAGAAGATCTAGATGTGCCCGGAGATGGAATTGAACTTTAGACGGTTCCTCATTTCTTACCTGTCATTTGTGTGAGGAATAGCTAGCATTCAGGCCTCACATTGTGATAAAATTTAGTCAAAGCTAATGTCTCACTAACTCTTCTCTTTGTTTTGACTCGGTGCCAGACAAAAGCAACTCAAAGCAGAGACTCCCTTCAGTAAGGTAGAACTGTCAGGCCACTGCTCACACTCTGCTCAGGTCCTGCAAGCGAGCAGAGTTCCCAGTGATCCACTTCCCCTGACAAGCCCCTCCGCCCATGGGTTCCACAAGTGTTCCAACAGACGAACCTGGGTGTGCCATTTCACCCTCAGATCACAGCGGCCAAAGAATTTGTTTTCCTAACTGGGCATTTTGTTTCACACGAAAACAACCCTGGTATTTTCAAGTTCGTTTCCACATCGAAAGGAATTGGAAAACAGCTCCAGAAACTTCTGGCTATGAAAATGCCCTGAAAGCATGCTCCCAAAGAGATGGACTCGACCTTGGAGGAATGTGGCTGGAACCTCATTCAGAAGTACACAGTAGCAGAAATTAATAAAGAAGAGGTGACACTGGCCTCATGAGAGAATTGCAGTGTTTCATCTCCAGAGCGGAAATTGAAGGTGGTGTCTCTCATCTACTACTTAAGCATGGCCTCTCAGAGGTTCCCACTCCCTTCCATCCCCCTCAACCCCTGCCCACAGACATTCAGGGGTGTTAGCTGTCTCCTCTAATGAGCACTCTCTCTGTTCTCCGTTATCCTCAGCCATCAGCAGCCGAGCACATTGCTGTTTTCATCTCCTATGGCTGTGAAGAGCTCTCAGATTTAGCTTTAATCGCTCCTCCCTTTTAAGTTAGACTCAAACGCTGTAAGACAATAGTAAGCATTAACCGTGACTCCGTCAGTATCTGAAGCACTATGATGAGCCCTCCAGCTTTAGGAGTTCTCAAAACTGCAACTTCTACCTTGGGCCTTTCATCTGCAGTCTGCTCCGGCATTCTGCCCTGGGTCACCAGGCTGTGGCCTTGAAGCCTTGAAGGCTCCATTTTTAGATGTGCCCGTTTCCTGTTTTGACAGCCCTGTGTTTGCTGTGCCCTAAATACAAATGACTCTTCTCTAAAACTCACACGTGTTTATGTATGTCCATGTACATATGTCTTGGGGTCTATCTGTGGAGGCCAAAGGTCAACACTGAGCATCTTCCTCGGTCTCTTCTTCAGCTGATTTTTTTTTTGAGATAGGGTCTCTCACTGGTTCTGCAGCTCACTAATTCAGCAGGCTGGCTGGCTAGCAAGCCCCCACGGAACCTCCCATTGGAGTCCCAGTGCTGGGACTACAAGCAAATGTCTTCTGAGCTCATCTTTTATGGAGATGCTGGAAATCCAAACTCAGACCCTTAGACCTGATGGCAAGCATCTTACCCACTATGTAAACTCCCCAGTACCAACTCCCCAGATTGGCCGTGTGTTTCTCTCCTCTGTAGATAACTGACACCTTCAAGGATGACATCCTTCAGGGATGGACTGAGAGCTCCCTCCAGATGTCATTTTCTGGGTGTCTCTGCTTTCTATGCTGTGTGTGCCTGCATGTAAGTGAGCCCCATTGTTAGCTTTCTCATTGGTGTGTCCCACACATGAAGGGACAGAAGACTGATTCATTGCTTCTTGGTTCTCTAGCAGAGGAACAAATATTCAATGCATGTTTGCTGGGTTTGCAGGTCCTGAATGATGGGCATGTCCACAGTGGATCATCTGTGCTTTTTGGCAACTGCTCAGTGGTTCTCGAGTACCCCCAAAATTGTTTTGAGGGCCGTGCAATCATTTTAGAGCAGAGAGAATCTGGTCTTCAGGGTAGCCTCATGGAGGGTTACACTGGAGATGTTTTAAGTCGAGAAGAGTCTCATACAGGAGGCATACACCACGCTGCTTCTCTTCTATAAAACTCCAGCTATTCCTTTGTTCTTTCTCTGAATTCCTATTACATCTTTGGTTTGGTTTTATTGTTGGGGGGAGAGGTGTTGATTTGTTTTGTTTGAGACTGGGCCTCATGTAGGCCAGGCCAGCCTGGAAGTCCCAATCCTCCTGCCTCCACTTCAGGGATTACATGTATGTACCACTGCACTGCACCCTGCACGCCTCTCCTGAACTTACCAGAACATTTTTTTCAGGCTCCTGCTTCCTCTACAACCCCTCTCTACAGCTGCACCTTGCACTTGCTAGGTCTCTCTCTCTCTCTCTCTCTCTCTCTCTCTCTCTCTCTCTCTCTCTCTCACACACACACACACACACACACTCCCCCAGTTAAGCTGTCTTGTCACCATCATTCAACTTCTAAAACCCCATTTCCCCTAATAAGCAACTAACTAATTGGGAAAGGGGCAGCAATTTCCCTCTGACAGTGGTTTCCACAGCTTCCTCCCCGAGTAGCTACGTACCACAGCCTTGATTCCTCTGGAGATCTGGCCCTTCCATTTGGAGGTTTAAGGCTTCTCTGGAGTGTCTATCAGAGAAAATTTTGCATCTTTCTATTATTGTCCCTTGCTCAAGGAAAATCTGGCCCTCACTGTCTAAGTGAAAAGGAAAAACATAATGAGACCAATTATAAAGCTATAATTTCACTTGAGCCATTGATTCAATAACAGGATATTGGACTTTGTTTTGACTTGGGATTTCTTCTTTATGGGTTTTGAGGCAGAGCATTTTTTGTAGCCCAAGCTGTCCTCTAACTTACATGCTCCTGCCTCAGACTCAAGAGCACTTAAGATGAAAGCAAGAGTGAGAGGTAGGACTCTTCTTGGTAGTCTTGTGCCACAAGTTCATAAAGAATGGAGATGAGTACCTTGAGAGACTGATCGGTGGCCAAGTGTCTGCCAGGCAAACTAAAGAACTTGAGTCGCATGCCCGGAAACCATACAAAACCCAGTCTGGTGGAACTGGTAAACTTGGTTTGGTGAGAGATCCTATTTCAAAATAATCAGGTGGAGAGTAACTCAGGAAGATACTTCATGTTGATCTATGGCTTCAACATTCTCGTGTGCATACATAACACAGACATACATCCTCACACATACACACACGTGCGCACACACACTCACACCAAATAAGTAAATAATTTTTTTAAAGTATGGACCTGTCTAGAACGAGGATTAGTCTAGTGCCACACTGTGAACTTACAAACTCTCTGAGAACCTACATCTCTTACTTGTGTTTTTGCAGTGAGGAGAGCAGTCCAGCTAAATTCAGACTGGTCTATTTGATCAAGCAGCAACTCCTAGAAGGAACATTCATATATCTCAAGTGTTCAGCCTCTCAGCCTGGGCAGGTTTCTCCCCTCAAAGGTACACATGGGAGCTAAACAGATGAAGGGGAATTCGTGCCATTCCTGTAAAGACTTCCTTTCCGTTCTCTTGGCATTCTGGAGTCAGGATCACGCAGCATCCCTGCAGCTAGTCAAGACACTAAAACTCTAAGGGAATTTTCTCTTTCAGAATATTGTCAGATGCGCGGGAAAGACTGACAGTTGATTCCAAGGCCTTTCCAACGTGTTCCCGGAGGTCACGCCTTTTTTGTTTTTAAACAGGATGCCATTATTCTGAACATTCACAAACGCCAGCCGCCAACATACACTGATACTCTGTGTGAAGATGGCTTTGATCCTGTGCAAAGTTTCCTAGGAACCTGAAAGGGGAAGGAAAATGAGTGCAGAGGAGCCTGGGGGATGATGTTTTACAAATCAAAACTCCCATGCAACCCATAGAAGACTTCACAGGGCACCCTGTGAGAGAATAGGAGGGACTGACAATACCATTACCATAGCTTAGTGTTTGATACCTAGAATGTGCACTACAAGTCACTCACCTAAATTCATCCATTAGGTCAAGATGATAGCCTTATTTTTCAGTAAGGATCGCATTCTGTTCTGCAATGCCTGTAATATGAACATTCGGGCCACAGGACGAATAAAATGAAGTACATCAAAAACAATTTCTTCCTGGGGACTGCAGAAGTGACTCCAGTGGGTAAAGCACTTGCCGTAGATGTGTGAGTTGCTGTATGTGAATTCCCAGAACCTATATTAAGTATGAGTCAGTAATCCAAGTGCTCCTCTCATGAGATGGGAGTTGGAGACACGTCATCAGAAGCTCTGGAAATAAAGAAGCCAGCCAGCTCACGACAGGGGCCAATAATGACAAAGAGACACAGCCATAAACAAGATGGACCCACACCTGAGATTGTCCCCTAACTTCCACACATGCATGGCGTATATGCCCAAAGACACACGTGTATGCATGTGCACACAGAGAGAAAGAAGAGAGACAGAGAGACAGAGATAGGCAGAGAGAGACAGAGAGAGATCCAACAAATGCTAATTAAACACCTGAATCATCTCTTTCTAGCAACAAAATGCCTGGTGGGACCTGCGTGTTTGGTATGAATTAGGGTAACATTTAATTGCTGTTCAGGAATTTATGAAGTTTAGCAGAGTTTGGTAAGACATACGTTTACTTCTAGCCCATGGGAGGCAGAGACAGGTGGATCTCTGTGAGTCAGAGGACATCCCAGTCTACCTGTACTGACCCTGTCTCCAAACAAACAAACACCAAAAGAAATGTTCTAAATTAAATTTGCATAAATTTAAATATTAGCACATTCATTACCCTACATTAAGGTTGTGCAAGATTTCTCTATTTTTCTATAAAAAGCATATGGAAGTTCATGGGAATGAGTATACTCATCTGCACTGGACAACAGGCTGTTCCATATGTACAGCCCTAAGGACATGACCTCGCTTTGTCCCCAGAACATCCTCATGGGGTAAACACTATCATTACCCCATTTTACAGATTAGGTAAAAAGAACTAAAAAAACCTGTTCTAAGGAAAGACCAAGTGACTCACACTTCTAGAATCTCAAATACCAAACCCACACATACATTCTTCTGTGGCCTCCACAGTTATGGGAAGGGTAATGCATCAGGACAAAGAAAGCCCACCATGTTGTCATAGCAATAGACCCGAGCTTGCCTTCAAAAACTACAGCTGTGCATGCCTGCAACAAACCATGGAGTCCATCTAGACTTCAGTTTCCTCCTTTGTAAAATAGGATATTAGTCCCTACTAGAACTTGAACAGACGTCAGCACATATTGGGAGCTCAGTGTATCTTCTTCTTCATAGAAAAAGCCACAGCCCACATGTGCCATTGCAACAAAGCAGATAGACTTGGTGTGATGGGGACGACTTGTATCTGAAGTTGACTAGGTTAACAGGTATTTAGAGTTGGTGAACTACTTACGTTTCTTTGGAGGTCTGTCTGAGAAGGCTTGACATGTAGGACAGTAAGGGCCTCCCCGGAATGTGGGTGGCACTTTTCAACAGGCTGGTTTTGGGATGCAAACAGAAGTCAGAGGCAGTAGCATGCAAACCTGCAAGCCCTTTTCTTACTCCCATTATTGGCACCTGCTAACTGGAGGCTCCAACCTTTTCAGCTTTCTGATGCTGACTCGGCAGAAATTTCCAAACTCCCACTGCTGACTTCGAGTTAACCAGGTGTCTCATTCTCTAGACAGAGAGCCTAACTTTCCACTTCTCCTACATGTAGACAACCACTGCTGAGTTGCCTACTTCCCTATTAATAAGGTAACCCTATAAGTCTCCTGCCGTTATATACATATATTCAAGTACATTATATTTAATACACTCATGAACATTCTATTGTTTTTGCTCCTTTGGAGAATCATCCCACATACAGTATAGTCTGTAAAAAATAAAAAATAGAAAAAACAAACAAACAAACAACAAGAACAACAACAAAAAACCTGGCTTGATTTCTTCCAGGTTTGAAGTCCAGTGTTACACAATAGCATGGTACTTGTTGCTGTAGTCTCAGGAGGGGCACATGCTGTGTCAGCACAGAGCAGAAAAGCAGGGGAACAATGCCTACTCTCCAAACCCTTCAGTGAGTCTAATATGACCCATGAGGGCTCCATGGTCTGTCTTAATCATCCCAAAGCCACCTTTCCACTCTGGAAAACTAGTCTATTGCTCGGTAAGCTTCAACTTTCAATCTTGGAAACACATGTATGGCATGGAGAAAACTACTCTGTTTTAAGCAAAGGGTAAGATGCTGAGGTAAAACTTCACTGATTTTCTCCAACAGTATAATAACTCCAGAGAGTTACCAACCAGACCTGAGCTACCAGTTTCCCAATCAAATCCTGATACAAGATTCAGATGTATTGAAATAATTCTAAGAATGTACACAAACAGGTACAAGAGAGAATTTATCTTTCATTTCTAGAGCAAATGTTCTTATTCTTTTGAGCATTAAGGCCACTTAATGGATGTGTTGGAAGCTGCTATGAACCCTCTTGTGTACATACAATTAAGTTTCTGCACAGGATTTCAGATGCACCAAGATTCCTGAAGCTTATGTCCTGAAGGAGATCCCTGCTTTGGAGGAATGTGATTGAGACAGGAGACCCATATCTATCTTTCTTAGGACTATGTAACCAGCAAATATTCTTCTCCACATAGGAAGACAAAAGCCAATGATCTCAAAAATTAGGTTTCCTTATAATTCAGTAATTCTGGATTTCACATTAATCTCCCAAGTTCTTTCTAATGTCTCAATCATTTATTATTCTCTTCTCTGGGGTTCTCAATTACTATTGATCTTGCTTTTTCTAATGCTGCCAACTCTAAAGAAAATGGAAAATTATGCTAATCTTTACAGATGTGTCCTGATTTTTGAATTCATATCTTACTGCCCAATATCTTCCAAGTTTTTATAAATGAAATTTGCATACTCATGAACACCCTGTTGCTTGATTACTAGTGTACACAGAGTGGTCAGAGTTGCCTGTGAACAGAACTCATGGATACTATATAATTGAATTCTTTGAGATTCCCATCACATTGTAATCCTGGTCATCTTTAAATCCACACTAATTTAAATGGTAGATTAAAGAGAGAAAGAAAGAAAACTATGTAATGTTTCTCAGTTGACTATGAATGCATCCCATGGCTCACTGAGTTTCGTTTGTTGTTTTATTAAGTCAAAGAGCAGACACTCTGGAAAAATAATGCCACCTATATTGTTATTGTCTCATGTGTCTGCAAAGACTCATTATGGGTGATATCTTCTTATATATAGTCCCATGGGTCTGCAAAGTCTTGGTATGAATGCTGTCTCAATTATCATGGTCAATTTTTCTTTGTTTTCCTTTTATTTTGAAAGAGGTTTGGATTTACAGAAAGGCTACCAAGATGATACACAGAGGTTCGATAGGGTGAGAATTTAGCTGCCTCATCCTGTGAAGTATTGCATAAATAATCACTTTATGATTGTCAAAAAAAATAGTGGCTGGAGAAACAGTCCAATTGGCCAAGAGCTTGCCACATAAGCATGAAGAACAGAATTTGATCACCAGAGCCCAGGTAAAATGCTGAGCATGGTGGGACATGCCTACATTCTCAGTACTTGTGAGGTAGAGAGAGATACATCTCTGGAATACTCACTGGTCAGGAAACCTCAAGCCAATGAGAGACCCTATTTCAAAAGACAAGGTGAATGGCTCTTGAGGAATGATGGCTAAGGTTGACTTGCACACACATTGGTACCTGTACGTTTATGAACATGCAAACACATAGACACCCAAGAAAACTATGAGCACTGGTTCAATGCTATCTACTACATTACACCTTCAGGTCTCGGCCCTAATGTCCCTCATTCCCTTCCTGTGGGATCCAGGACACACCACCTTGGCTTAGTTCAGTCTGAGTCTTCCCTGGTAGGTGATATTATCAAAGTCTTCCCTAGTTCTCCATGACTTGAGAGTAGAACCAGTGTTTAACAAACTATTCCTTGGTTGTGTTTGTCTGGTGCCCACTCATGAGTTCCCTGAGGCTATGTTTTGGGGAGAAGAACAATACAGAAGCAAAAATTCCAGTTCATTATGTCACCAAAGGGATAACATCAGAGTTACTATGGCCAGCGATATTGTCCTGAATCACTTAGTCACAGTGAAGTTGAACTGTTTTCTGCATTGAAAAGCCTTCATTTATTTAATTTATGCATTAGAAGTAAGTCACTATGCTAAGCCTTGGTTTTGGAGTAAAATTTTAACTTCTGAAGCTGTGTAAGGCAAGGAGAGGTATAGGTGTAGAGACATATATCATTCAAACAATTTCTACAGCCTACCTCTTAAAGCATACGTTACTGTGTCCTTTACAGAGATCAAGATGGAAATTTATAGCTCAATTATAGGAGAATTAGTGTGCAAAACAATCTCTAATCCCAGGTCATTTATTCTCCTATGACAATGCAAATGTCCACTTAGGTAAAATCGCTTCTCTGGTGTTTAAGAGGAACCCAGCCATATGCATTTTCATTTTCCTTTGTGTGTTGGGCGCCTAAAACATCTCTTAGTTGATATAATTTGTGACTGAAAAGGTTAGTGGGGTTTCTAAAATCTGTTTTAAGGCCTTTCATATGTGACATGAGAGATCCCAAGGGCTCATCCCTTCTTCAGCCTATGCACCATTCAGCTTCGGATTCTCTACCCATATCATTTCCTACTACAAGAGTGTCCAACAGAAAAACACTTTTCTATAACATTAGTGAAAGGTAGATTTAAAGTTTTGCAATTTGCTTCAGACAACAGATCCTTTATCACTCCGATCCAGATAGCCTATCACAGCGCACATACCCTCAGGGCTATGTTGCCTAACCAATGCAGGCAAACCTTTAAATGAACTTGCCCCCTGCAAGGACATCAGCAGCTTCTGCATGTTGCTCTTCCTGCAAACACCAGGCTTGGAAGACCTATAGGAGTGTGATAACTCTCCGTCCATGGTAAAGGGAGGCCAGATGGTAACAGGTAACACAAAGGGGGAAGAAGGACTCAGTATCTATCGCATTACTAATTCCTAGGAGCAAGCCCAGGTCACTGGACACTGCTTGTGTAAAGTTAAGGGATTCATAGTTTTAGAGCTCACATTTCGTCTGACAAAACTACTTGTCCTACCAGTCAGATGAGCCATGGTTTAATAAGTACTTGCTTGCCATGGTGAGCCACTGAAGTCACAGGGGAGTTGATCCAGAGGGACAGCATACCACCAAAGCGCTGGCAGTGCACTAGAAAGACAGCATATATAATAGGGGGCCATTCTAGCCAACCACAAGGGGGAGGGGGGCTCTGCATTGCTCTGTTACCTGTTTTGAGGCTTCTTGGGCTTTATTATCTATTTAAAGGTGTGTGTGTGTGTGTGTGTGTGTGTGTGTGTGTGTGTGTGTATGTATGTAAAAGAGAGAGAAAGGAAAAAGAGAAACACACACACATACATACATACATACATACATACATATATATATATATATATGGAGAGCAAGAGAGACAGAGAGGAAGAGAGACAGAAAGACAGAGAGACGGTGACAGAGACAGAGAGACAGAGGCAGACAGAGAGAGAGACCGAGAGACAGAGACAGAGACAAAAACAATGGATTAGAGGCAAGATTAGACTGGGTTTGGGAATATAGAGAAGAAAACAGTTTCCTGGCTACTGACTTAAAAGTTTAACACAAAACTTAATAAACTCTCCGAGCAGGTGCTGGGTACCTGACAGCCTACAGATCAGTGCTTCTCAACCGTCCTAAGGCTGCGACCCTTTAATACTATTCCTCACATTGGGGTGACCCACGGCCATAAAATTATCTTTGTTGCTACTTCATAAGTGTAATTTTGATACTCTTATGAATTGTGATGTAATACCTGTGCTTTCCAATGGTCTTAGGCAACCCCCGTGAAAGGGTTATTCAACCACACCCCAGGGGCCATGACCCACAGGTTGAGAACCACTGTTACTGAGTTTTGGTTTTTATTTTTTTTGGGGGGGGGTTGTTTTAACAATGAGTAAACAACAAAACAACAAAATCAGCATGGTCAGCCCAAAGTTATCTGTTCAGAACAGGTTACACATTTTCAGCCTTTTGCCACCACCCTTCCCCCACGCAGTGCCTGGAGCTACACAGGATACACCTTAACATGACAGGAAGGTGCCTGTCAAAGTGGTTATAGTTTGGATTTGGTGCTTATATTGGCAAACCTGCCCTGCTCCCCATCCCTGTCTCTGCTCTGTCATCATCGTCATCGCCATCGTCGTCATTCTCCTCCCCCTCCTCCTCCCCCTCCCCCTCCTCTCTCTTCTCTCCTCTCTCCTCTTTCCTCTCTTCCTTCCCTCTTCTTTCTCTGTCCTGTCTTTTCCTCTTTCTCTCTTTTCTATCTCTCCCTTCCCCCTCCCTTCTTTTTTTTCTTGTGTTTCTTCTTCTGCCTCTCCTTCTCTCTCTTCTCCCTCTTCTGCCTCTATCCTTCCCTTTTGCTCGCTCCTTTCCCCTTTCTCTGCCTTATCCCCACCCCTTCCCCTCTCTCCCTCTTCCCTCTTTCCCTTTCCCCTTCTGCACTCTGCTGAGCTCCAGCAGCTGTGGTATCAGGATGTTTCTGCAGACATTTTAACTCTGAAATGACCATCTAGTCTGCAAAAGTATGGCAAATAGTCATGAGTTTATGGTGATCATTTAAAAGCTAATTTGTCTCCAAAAACACTTGTCTAAACGCTCAGCACCACACACAGAGCAGCAAGGATCAAGCCCATTCCTGCATCACCTGGATAGAATGTCCAGTCTGGTGGCGGTGAGCATTTTAACCTATATTCAGGGAGTATCTCATTGGTCACACCATGTATTTATATGTTGCATGAGTTTAAAAATTAAAAAAAAAAAACCTGATTCTTTCCAGGGACCTTTAAAATTGTCTATACTAAAATAAAGACCAATCCCATGTTATTAAATTTAGAGCAAGTTAAAAAGGGCCCAAGAAGAGTCACAGTCTGCTAAACTAGAAATAGTATGATTTTTTAAAATCTTTTAGAATTTATGGCTAACATGTCTAGTTTTGCCAGACATGAAAGCATACAACTTTTAATTCCAGAATTTGGGAAGCTAAGGCTAGAATAAGAGGAGTCCAAGGCTATCCTAGGTACATAATAAGAATTTGTCATAGAAAATAAAATTAGTCTCTATATCCCCCACTGGTAGGAATCTCAGCTAGCTTCATGCCTATAGACCCCCTGTAGCATCCCCAGTCTCAGACCTCCAGTTGAACCAGAGATGCCCCCAATGGTTTTCATTCTCACTCTCAGCCCTCTCCTGCCCTCTCTCACCCCACACCTGATCACCATCCCCATTCTCCTTCTCATCCATTCTTCTACCCAGTTCCCAAATAAATTTGGAAAGAAGTTTGATATTGTGATGGTTTGTATATGCTAGGCTCAGGGGGTGGCACTATTAGAAGGTGTAGCCCTGTTTGAGTAGGTGTGGCCTTTTTGGAGTAGGTGTGTCACTGGGCATGGGCTTTAAGACCTTCATTCTAGCTGCCTGGAAGTCGGTATTCTGCTAGCAGCCTTCAGATGAAGATGTAGAACTCTCAGCTTCTCCTGTACCATGCCTGCCTGGATGCTGCCATGTTCCCACCTTGATGATACTGGACTGAACCTCTGAACCTGTAAGCCAGCCCCAATTAAATATTGTCCTTATAAGAGTTGCCTTGATCATGCTGTCTGTTCACAGCAGTAAAACCTAACTAAGACAGAGGTTGGTACCAGGGACTGGGGTATTGTTGTGATAGGCCTGACCTTGCTTTTGTTTGGAGGCACGTGGATTTGGGGACTTTGAATTTAGAAAGCCATGGAATGTTTTAAGTGGGGTTTAATGGGCCATCCTAGCAGCAATATGGAATACTTTGTTGCTATGAGTGATTTGAATTATACAGACCTGGCCCTAGAGGATTCGATGGAGAAAAATTTCAGTATGTGTCATTGATACTGTTTTTGTGGTATTTTGGTGAAGAATGTGGCTACTTTTTGCCCTCATCTGAAAAGTCTTCCTGAGTGTAAGGTGAAGAGACTCAAATTAATTGCACTGACAAAGGAAGTCTTAGAAACACCCATCATAGACTTTGTTCTCTGGTTCAGTCTCATGAAGAGCATTTAAACAAGCGTAGCAAGCTGAAAAAGGAGAACTATAAAATGTATGGTTTAAGTATTAAATGAAATGGAGCAGAATCCTATGTTCAAGGATGTTAGATTGAATTAAGGGAGTGGTGACCTTGGGGCAAAAATTCCACCCAGCTAAATTTAGGTTCAGGCATGACGGTACACATCTTTAATCCCAGGAGATAAAGCCTAACAGATCTCTGAGTTCAGGGCCAGCCTAAGACAGTGTAAGTTCTAGGTGAAGAGCAGCTTAAATCCTGGCATGGTGATACACAACTTTAATCCCAAGAGTCAGGCATGCAGATCTCTGAGTTCAAGGTCAATCTTTGAACACTCAGTCTCCCAGCATTATTGTGAGAGACCATGAAACTATGAGGAAATAAGACATACCTGGAGGATGTAGTCGAATGTTGAAGGGTTATACCTGGCCCTGATTCCAGTCTTCTTTCTGCTTTGTATCTGTCCAACCAGCTGTGTCATACTGGCTACTACATCTGGGAGCTCCATCATGTCTTTCCTGCCCTGATGAATGGGAGCCATGAACCAAATTAAATCTTTCTCCTATTGAGTTCCTCCCATCTGGTGTTTGCTCACAGCCATAAGAAAATTAACTAAGGCAGAAGAGAGGAAGAAAATCACCAATAAACCCACACCTATGTCTGGCTTTTCCCACCAAATCAGTTATGAACGTAAGCTTCAAAGGGAACAAATGGCATTTTTTTATCCAGTTCATGTGTGATATGTAGATTTAGGTAATCTTATTTAAGTACTTGTTAAGCTAAATATATATGCAAGAGGGAATATATTCAATGAAAGATGAGCTGTATCCATTTCCAATAAAGTGAGCCTCTGGGCAAACCTTAGCTTAGGTGCAAGAGAAAATACCACAAAGGAAAGGTGTAAAATACTAGAAAAACAAAATATAGACTTTTTTTGCCCTTATTGCATTTTAAAGAAAGATACATTGGAAGTCATAAATATAAAATGTGTGGTTTGTTTAAAAAAAAATAAAGATTGAAAAAACCAGAAAATGAGTAGAAGGAACTTATGTCCAAAAAGAAAGAAGAAGAAAAAAAAAAAAGAAATTTCTTATCTGGACAAACTCAGAAAAAATCTGGATTCTGACATCCTCTGCCAGGGAAAGGAACATGTGACTGTGTGTGCTAATGAAAGCCTTTACAGAGGTAATCTCAACACCGGCTCTAAGAGAACAAACCTTCTTCTTCCCCCTCTTACTCTGTCTTCTATGTCGTAAGAGATGCAATGCAAGCTGAAACAGAGACCATGACACTTGAATAACCCTCACCTGCCAGGTACGACTTCTAGAAGAAATACGGGCCCTGCTTCAGAGGACAACACGTGGTCAGCTCTGCATTCCAGGGCTGGCTGGGGGGTGTGGGGGTGTGGGGGTGTGGAGGTTGGGGAGCGGGGATGGGGACAGTGGCTCACAAACCGATGCAGAACCTCCGGCTTTCTGTATTTTACTACAACAATTACAAAGACTAAAAATAAATCTTCTCAAGAAGCTAATGAGGGAGACTAGGACCAAGAAGAAAAGCTTTGAATAGAAGATGAGAGCTCTACATAAACTTATCTCATCCTTGGAGAGTTTTCTTAAAGAGGTGCCTGCTGCAGTTCTCTGGGCAACCAGTACCTACACAGGATGCACCGGGGTCGAAAAAGCACTGGCTCGAAGGGCCCCTCCCATGTGGGCTCGTTAATTCCACAAACAGAAGTGTGCAAGTCATCACAGAAGCAGTGCACACACTGCGCGGATCAGCAAATATTAAATAAGAGCCTGTTGAAAAGAGAAAGTCAAATATTGGGGATTAATGCCAAAAGTTCCCATCTGTGAACTTCAGCAGGTAAAGGGACGTGGTGTTTACGGAGATGACTCTCAGGCAGACTTTAATGCAAGGCTGGATATTTTTTTGACAAGGTAAAGTCTTTTAAAAGGCCTGGCTTGAAGCTCTATATTGACTCATCATTATAATCTAAGTCACTGTCTTTGTATTAGACTTAGGAACACGCTAACATTGTGCGAAATGGAAACCTGTTTCTGCATGTTCTTCATTGACCTCAGAGTAGGAGGCCACACACGCACATACATACCATGCACATATACAGCCTCCCTCTCTCTCTCCCTCTCTCTCTCTCTCCCTCTCTCTCTCCCTCTCTCTCTCTCTCCCTCTCTCTCTCTCTCCCTCTCTCTCTCCCTCTCTCTCTCTCCCTCTCTCTCTCTCTCCCTCTCTCTCTCTCCCTCTCTCTCTCTTTCTCTCTCTCTCTCTCTCTCTCTCACACACACACACACTTTCAAACATACATATTCACACGTACACTTTCAAACACACATATTCACATATTCACACATACACTTTCAAACATACATACTCTCATTCATACCACACATACTCTGTCTCTCTCACATATACACACATACATTTTCACACTCACATACATATACTCAAAGTTTCAAACACATACTCAGACTCTCTCATACACTCCTCTCTCTCTCTCTCTCTCTCTCTCTCTCTCTCTCCCCCTCCCCCTCTCCCTCTCCCTCTCTCATACACACACTTCAGAAATCTTCAAATACAATATGCTATGTAAGATCAGCGGTGCCAAGAAAGTGTACTGTGCCTCGTTTTGCCTCTGAGTTTCACAGCCACAGTATCCAAATGAGCAGTGTGATAGAACTGATTGACATGGCTCAGAGAAGCTTTCCTAAAGAACTTATCATTTTCAGCAGAACAATAAGCCATACTTCCTTAGCACTGCCATCTTCAAAGCACCTTTGTGCTTGTGCCAGACACAGGGCTCATCCCCCAGGCAGGTATGACGTGTAGTATATATACGGCATGACCCCTAATTACAAGATGGCACGGGCTTGCTGAATTCTCAGAGACCATGCCCACCCAGATTCAAACCCATTTTGCTATAATACTCCATGTGCCAGAGAGAGAGAGAGACATGAGCTCCCAAGAAATACTGACACCCACCCATCCCTAACACTACAGCCAGCAAAAACTTTGTTTTCCATCACTCCAAACATTGCCATTGTCCTGCTTTTCAAGAAGTCAGCAAACTCAGTAAGTAGCACAGCTCACAAAAGAGGTGCCCATTGGTAAGAACACCCTACTCCTCTCAGCAGACAGGCCACAGTAGCAGCTTTGCACATGTTAAAGACTCAAAAGAGACACGTGATGTCTAGTTCTTGTATGCGTGTTTTGCTTACAATTATGCATATATACCACATGTATGCCTAGTGGCTACAGAAGCCAGAAGAGGGTCTCAGATGACCGGGGAACCAAACTTAGAGACTGTTATCAGC
Source organism: Rattus norvegicus (assembly GCF_021556685.1). Lineage (NCBI taxonomy): Eukaryota > Metazoa > Chordata > Mammalia > Rodentia > Muridae > Rattus > Rattus norvegicus. The sequence continues at coordinate 24,317,278 of NC_141550.1, read as the reverse complement.
CTCCCCGTGGGTGCTGGGAACCAAACCTGGGTTCCTTTCAAAGAGCAGTAAACACTCTTGACTGCTGAGCCATCTCTCCAGGTAGGAGACGTGCAGTATCCACCTGAGCATGGCTGAGTGTGGGACACGCATCACCTTACATTGAAACAGGAGTGAGCATCACCAGCTACAACAGCTTGAAGGATAAATTGAGCTAAAGGGGTCCTAAAAGCTCCAGATGACGCCCACAGGCAGATCGGAGGAAGGATCTGAAGCCTGAATCGTAGCTCCCAAAGCCTACTCATTCATTATTTGCTCTTCCCGGTTTTGAAATTATGTCCTTTACAAATCTGGCCTGAGGGGACAGTCATCTCCCTAGAACTGTAACAAACAAAACACTCTTGAAACAATAGTAAGAGCCCTCCCTAATTTATTTAGAGCAATTTCCTTAAATAGATGGTGTGGTTCACTAAAGAAGACAGCATATTTTTGATGGCGCCCCCGAGGGTATTCAGTGTACAGTGAGCTGCTTTGTATAGCTACAGACCATATTTCAAAACTGAGATGGCTTCTGGAAAACTGGGATGTTCCTTTGCGTTCACATGACCCTTAGAAGGCTCCAGCAGTGGCATGGGAAAAGAAATATGCTTCGTGTATGTGCCGTTACTAATTCAACAATTAGTGGACGGGGGCTGTAGCTTCTTTGTATAGTGGTTCCCTCACATGCACAAGTGGTTTCCTAGATTCAGTCCCCTAATGCTGCCAATCAAGACAGACAATCTGTATAGTTTATGGGTAGAAACTTTACTCTGGTGTCAGCTTGACCTTGGAGGCTAATGTCCTAGACACCTACAAGGCATAAATAGAATTCTAACTTGGTCAAGATGCAGAAATAAGCATCTGTCGATGCACACTGCGACATCCTGTAGGATAACCCCATTGTCCGCTCGACAAGCCCAGGTTACCATAGCAGCAATAGAAAGGTTAACGGAGGGCACTCCTGCTGGTAAGACTTAGACTCAGCACCTAGACACAACTTCTGACTCCTTTTCAGCCTCCAGAATGAGACTTGGTCGATGAGGACATAGTGCATCTAAGTATCAGGTCCTTCAAGATCCTGTGATCTAAAGTCTAAATGTGATTTATGAATGACTCTAGGAATGACTCTAGTATCTTTTTCTCTTCTCTCTCTCTCTCTCTCTCTCACACACACACACACACACACACACACACACACACACACACACACTAACTAACTAATCTGGTGATATAAGCCTCTTACATCAAGAATCTAGTGGCCACTAACTTTCAGCTAAGGACCCACCTAGATGATCCTCCCCCTGTATTGTGTAGCAATCTCCTGTGTGTATAAGCAAGCTGCCATCTCTGTGTCCTGTGAAGGAGAAATGAGGGCTAGTCTAAAAGGAGAGTAAGAAGCACAGGGGTAACCTTCCCAGTTAGAAGAGGATCTGTCTCTTGCTTGCACATTTTTGTAGGCATTGGCTTGGAGCACAAACTGTGATTCATTTGTATCAAAGTCCATTCTCACCCCTGTAACAGCTACTACACCTGCCTTCTACCTGGGGCAAGTGCTATGTGTGCGTGTTTGTGGAACCACATATGCATAAATGTGGGGGAGCCACATTAAGAAGTAAAGTCCATGTCATCTAAATATCATGGACCACTCTGACCACTGATTGCTGGTTGCTCTTTGTGGCTATAGTCAGTGAGTAGCCGTGGAACCATATCTTAGCCTTCCCACTAAATTAGTTCCAAGAGATTTAAAGGACCATCACATTTTCCCCTCTTCATTTTTGCTGTTGTTGTTGTTTTGTTTTGTTTTGTTTTGTTTTGTTTTGTTGTTGCTGTTTTCCTATTTCTGTCCTTTGGGAGTGAGACATTTAGAAACTAGGATTTTCCAAAGCAATTATTATTAAAATGGAATTTAGAAAAGTTATACATTTTAGGGAAAGGCATGGGCTAAGAGAAAGATTAAGAAAGCCCCCAAGCTTATACCCTGGCTGAAACAGGAAGGAAAGAAGGAAGGGGGAGAAGATGAGAAGGAAGGAGAGAGGGTCTGATTTCCAGTGTTTACACATGATCAAATGTCCAGTTTTCAAGATGAAATAACAGGGCATGCAAAGGAACAGAAATTGTGAATCATCAGATAGCAGACATCCCGTGAAAGAGACCAAGTTGCAGATTTACTAGACACAGACTTTAAAACAACTGCTTATGCAAAGGTGGATGAGATGGAGAATGTCTAGACATGCTAGACTCCAGACAATGTTACCTGAGATAACATACAAACAGAAATAGCAATAAAGATATTTTAATAAAAACACGGGGGTTGGGGATTTAGCTCAGTGGTAGAGCGCTTGCCTAGCAAGCGCAAGGCCCCGGGTTTGGTCCCCAGCTCCGAAAAAAAAAAAAAAAAAAAAAAAAAAAAAAACACCACGGCAACACAACGTAGAAGAGAAAACAAAAAGTTTTTAAAGGTAAACTTAAGGAGACAGGAGGATCCATGAACCTGAAAATCACTTAGTTGTTTTTACCAAGGCTGATGATCAGAAAGAGAAACAATTAGAGAAAAACTGCGTTGCCTCGCAGGCCTGTCAGACATCACGAAAATGACCAGTTAATGTAAGAATCCCAAGAAAGGAGGAATGAGAGAGCAGGACAAAGACATTTCTTCAAGAAATAATAACTAAAACTTTCCCAAACTTGACTATAAACAGTCAAGAAGTCTAGAAAATTCCAGGAATGCAGAGAAATACAAGTCAAATAACAATCAAATTGTTGAAACACACACACACATACACACACACACACACACACACACACACACACACACACCAGGGAAATGGCCTTGAAATCAAAGAGAGGCCAATCATCTCGTAATGCAGTCATCCTCTGTGAGATGTTTCTCTTCACACTAAGCACTCCTCTATGGGATGATCTGCAGGTTTCTCAAAATTACTCCTAGATATACCATATACAAACTAATAAATTATAAATAACTACTTCAAGAATCCCTTCACATTAGCATGAAAGAAAATGCTAGATGAGAAACCAACACCATGTAGAGGTCAATACATGGCCAATTAAAAAAGTTAATAAGAAAACTTTGTCTAGTTCTTTATGTGTCTAATGAACTAGTTTTTGGTAGTGGATACCCTGGAAGCTTCTCCTCTGATGTCTATACCCTCTCTGGGATATGTAGGTGCCTCTTCAGAAACATAATCCTTAAAACTAATTTTACATATGAAACTCCTTCTTTCTCCTCACAGACAATGGTGAAGGCCAAGGCTTTTCCTTCAAGGTGGGAACTAGAGCAAGGGTGCTTTCCCCGCCACATCTGCTCGAGGAGCACTGGAAGTTCTAACCACAGTACTTAAACAAGAAAGAGTAATTAAATAAAAAGACATCCAAGTTGGAAAGAAGGGGGTAAAATTATTCTGTTGTGGATTATAGAATAGTATCTCTTAACAGAAAAATAAAGATTCCAATGTTAAGTAAAAACTAGAACTAGTAATGAAATTACCAACATTTTAAGATACAGAATCAAAATATACAGATCAATGGTAATATTGTACAGTAGCAGTAAGCAACCTAAGAAGGAAATTAAGAAAACTGCTCTAATCACAATACCTTCAAAAGATGTAAAAACATAAGAAACCACATATGCGAGGGTGTGAGGGACATGTACAACGGACACTACACGTACTGACAAAAGAAATCTTAAAAGACTCACAGAGGGGTTGGGGATTTAGCTCAGTGGTAGAGCGCTTGCCTAGGAAGCGCAAGGCCCTGGGTTCAGTCCCCAGCTCCGAAAAAAAGAGCCAAAGGAAAAAAAAAAAGACTCACAGAAATGGAAATACAATTCTATGCATAAGTGGGAAGGGCTTATATCATTAAGATAGCAATAATACCCAAAGAAAACTGCCAGTGTCCTGTCATTCCTATCAAAATCCCCTCCCTTTTTTTTTTTTTTTGGTAATAACAGAAAATTCACAATTAACCCCAATACATGCTAAACAACAAGAAGGACATTATTCTTTTTCTTAAAAAGTAGAGGTATTCACATTTCCCTAGTCTAAATTTCACAACAGTCCGCAGTCATCCAGAGGCCATGGTGTGGATGTAGAGATAAATGCAGGCCAAGGTACTAGAAGTCAGGGGGAGACAATCCTCATACACACAGTAGAGCGGTTTCTAACAAGGGTGGCAACACCACTCACTGGAGAAAAGACTCTTCCACAAATGGTACTGAAGAGACCGGACATTTGAATGTAAAAAATGAAGTTAAACTTTCCTATGTTCCAGTTGTTTTCTATAGCTGTTATAAAACGCTGACCCAAAGCAGCCTAGGTGAGGAAAGAGCTAATCTCATTTTATACTTTATAGTCTTTCTATCCAGGGACTGTAAGGCAGTAGCCTGGAGGGAGGACCTAAAGAGGAGACCATAGACGAACACATGACTTACTGGCTTGCTTCTCATAGGCTTCCTCAGTTACTTACACAATGCAGGTCCATCTGCCTAGGAATGGTTCCATCCACAGTGGACTAGACACTTCCGCGTCAATTGGCATCAAGAAAAATGCTCCCATCCACAAGCCCACAGCCCATTCCAGTGGAAGCAATGCCTTAAACGAGATCCCCTCTTTCTGGGTATGTCTAAGTTTGTGTCAAGTTGACAAAAGACATCATAGAGAAAAATAAATTTAAAATGAATAAAATTTAAAGAGTTATGCATATGAAATGAAACTATAAAATGCTTTTAAAATTTCAGGGTAAAAATCTTTCACCCTGGCATGTGGCAGGAGCTGGGGGTGGGTGGGATAGGTGGGTCTTACTACACCAAAAGTCTAAACAAAAAATTAAAACTGTAGACAATGTGGACATCAAGAAAATAAAAAAAAAATTGTGTACATCAACGGAGAATATTAGCAGAGAGAAAGGACAAGCAATATACTAGAAGAAAATATTTGTCAATCACAAGCCTATTAAGGGATTAGTATCATCTAAAAACATACAGAAACATTCTATTCTGCACGCACAAGAATCACAATTCAAAGTGAGCAGACTTCAATAGAGATACTTAGTAAAAGATATTGTGGATGGCCAAAAAACATGTGAGAAGATATTTAACATCATTTACCCTTAGGAAAAGAATGCAAAGTAAAATCTTGTCAGAGTAGCATACAGCAACTAGAATGACCTTAGTAACAAAACAGAAAACAGTAAACATTGATGAGGATCCTAAAATATGGAATTTTCTTGTACTGCTGGTCAGAGTGTAAGAAGCTTACAGCACTGTTAACAAAAAACAACGCCCCAAAAAGCGTCTGGGCTGGAGAGATGGCTCAGTGATTAGAAGCACTTGTTACACAGTCTCAAGAACTCCAGTTCAGATGCTGGCATTCACGTAACAAACCTGGATCCTGAACATGCCTGTAATCTCAGCTCTGAGCAGACAGGGACAGGATTGAGACGGAGACAGGATACTAGCTTCCAGTCTTGCCAAGAAAAAGCAAGCCCTCAGATCAGAAAGAGCCCCTGCCTCAAGGGCATACACTCTAGAGGTGCCCTCTTCTGGCCTCCACACACACAAACTAACAAATGCGCATGCTCACACACACACAGATAAATAAATAAAATAAATTATTTCTGTTCCCAACAGCCAAAGGTCAGAAGAACTACAAGTATCTATCACTATATGGGCAAACAAAACATCACTTATACGTGCAAGGAAACACAGCTCAGCCTTGGGCAGGAAGATGATTCTGGTACACAGTGCATTACAGAGTGGCCCTAGCTTGAGACGCTGTATGAAGTAAACTAAGCCGTGCACAGATGCTGCATCATTCCACTCTTCTGAGGAACCGCCATTGTCACCTTTCCATAAAGGACGCAAACAGTGATTGACAGGGTCTTAGGAGGGAAGGTGGGGAGCTTTCGCAATGTAGTTTCAATTAGGGATGTTGAAAGCAGTTTGGGGGGGGGGGCAAATAGATATGATTGTGTAATAGTGTGCATATGCTTAACTGGCCCCCACACACACATATACATATTTAAGAATGATTATGACAGAAAACTCTATGTTGTATGTATCTATCTTACCATGAGGGTTGTTTTGGTTTTTTTGAAGGAAATTTTATTTCAGAGAAAGTTCCTCAATCTTCTATCAGATGTCACAGGCACTCTGTAGGTTGGAAGTAATGTTCAAATATACATTTCTATTCAGGGCGAAGGTGGCAGTGTATTAATTTCTCTATTGTAGAGGGTACTCAGATAGATAAGAGGAGGACTAAGACTGGTCTCAGTTTGAACCTGCCTTCTGCACTGGCCAAATGTGTGACTAGAACATTCACCATATGGGATTTTATTTTATTTTATTTGACCCCTTAGTTCATCGTATATAACCCCCTTACATAATTGTGGTAAGACCACCTAATAACGATAACCAAACATTGGCCATACTAGATATTAAATGAATTATAGAAGTCATGATTTGTATAACTAGATGTTGAAAATATAAAATAACCAAGATCACTAAGAGAAGTGAGAGGGGGGAAATGGTGGGTAGATATGACTAAATTACACCATATAGGTGTGGAAAGTTTTCAAGGAATAAATAAGAAATACGGTTTAAAATGAAGAGAAAATAATTGGGCTGAGGAGACGCTCAGTGAAAAGGCCCTTACCATGCAAGGGCAAGGACCTGAGTCTGGAACCTCAGACCCATGCAAAGGCAGATACAGTGGTGCATGTCTGTAATCCCAGCATTCCTAGGGCCACACGGCGTGTGGAGATGAGAGGATCCTCAGAAACTCATAGGCCAACTACACTGATATAAGCAGCAGAGAGAAGCAAAGGATAGCCAAGCCTCAAACAATCTGACCTCCACAGAGATGCTATAGTGTGAATGCACACACGCACACACACACGCGCGCGCGCACAGGATTTTGAAGGCGGGGAGTAATCCACATTAACATAGCATGTGGCACCTAGCAGAAGCTTCAAAAACATCACGGTCGTCATCATCATCATCATCATCATCATCATCACCACCACCACCACCACCACCACCACCACTATATCATCATCACCATCATATCGTATCATCATCATCATCATCATCATCATCATCATCATCACCACCACCACCACCACCACCACCACCACTATATCATCATCACCATCATATCGTATCATCATCATCATCATCATCATCACCACCACCACCACCACCACCACCACCACCACTATATCATCATCACCATCATATCGTATCATCATCATCATCATCATCATTATCATCACCACCACCACCACCACCACTATATCATCATCACCATCATATTGTATCATCATCATCATCATCATCATCATCACCACCACCACCACCACCACCACCACTATATCATCATCACCATCATATCGTATCATCATCATCATCATCATCACCACCACCACCACCACCACCACCACCACCACTATATCATCATCACCATCATATCGTATCATCATCATCATCATCATCATCATCATCACCACCACCACCACCACCACCACCACCACTATATCATCATCACCATCATATCGTATCATCATCATCATCATCATCATCATCATCATCACCACCACCACCACCACCATATCATCATCACCATCATATCATATCGTATCATCATCATCATCATCATCATCAATCTTTTTTGTTAGTACATTTTGATTTTCCAGCTTTTACTTCTGATGTACCCATGTCTGCAATAAAAGAACTTATTTAAATAAAGTTTATCCTTTAATCTTATTTCCACAGACGCTTACTTTCCTCTTTAATAGAACATATTTTGTTTGACATCATTAAGTCCAAACACATGATAGTACACCACTAAATCCAAAGACGGAATCCCCAACCTCATTTCCTGCGAGTGTTTAAAAAACTATTAAAAGTTTAAAATTATCTTGTTTTTTTTTCTTTAAATCAGAAACGATCAGCTTTCTGTGGTTTGTCTTAAATAATCAATATTTGTTAACATTTCTGTTCTCTCCATAGGGTTGCAATTAGAACCCAGTAATAAATTGTCATTAACGTGTGGAGTGGTAAGTGTCATGTGTATTCTATAAAATAAACATCTGGTAAAAACCATGAGTGAATCCATACATTGTAAACTAGAAAGCATTTTTCAAGGTTTCCTAAAAGCCTAAATAACTTTTATTTCCTTTCTAAAATTAGGGGCTTTCTGAGTAACATCATTCTTGGTTTATAATCTTCATATTTTCCCCCAGCTCGGCATTTTCCCATTCTTACTTCCCTCCATATGTCTGAAATAGTCATTTGAAGCAGCAAGCTTACGTTAATTACCAGAGACAAGTGTTAATGGATTTTAATTTTGCTTTATTAGAATTTATGCAAATTTCACTGTGTTGCAATTTCAAATAAAATTCTTACCATCGCAACCTTTTTTTTCCCCTTCTTTTTGCTGTTGACTGTGTAAGAGAGAATGGGAAAGGTTTTATTAGCATTCAGTGGAGACTGTTGATGGCAATATTCTTTAACAAGAAATAGGTGTCATCAAATTATCCTTAAAACTGTGTGAGTTTCATAATTCATTAATCAACACTTATCTTGCCTTCCTAATGTTTGAGTACTTGGCTATGATTCCTGGTCTACCTCCCTGTTTTTCTGACTGTACTTGCTTTTTTGTGTCTTGATCAAAATGCGTGTTCTGTCACCTACTCAACTATGTGGTTTCCTACCTGCTGTCTCCTGTGTGACTCAGATTTATGACAAAATGGATTTGGTGACCCCTCTCGAAAAACAAAACAAAACAAAAAAGAAAACCAAACATCTGCTAAATTGAGAAAAATATGAAAATATTATATTTACTTTATTTCCATAATCTTATTCTATATAATCATATTTGATAGTACTGTTGAATTTTAGATTATTAATCACTGAATAATGCCTCCTACAGCACTTTCTAAGGGTTTTTCACACAAATTCTAAGTTGCAAACCCACACAACAATGTAAAACTAGTGGAAAAGCTATGTGTTAGTCCATTTTCATGTTGCTATAACAAAATTCCTAAGACTGGATATCTTCATGAGGAAATTAGGTTTATAATCACTCATGGTTTGGGAGATCTAAGAGTGTTTTGTTGACACCTAATTGGCTTATATGACAGTGTTTGTAGAGGATGGCATCATTATGGGTGATGCATTTGTGGAAGAGATTCCAAGAGAACTACCAGGCTTCCTTACAACAACCTTTCCTTGAAGGAACTAATTCAGTCCCACAAAATTTCACCCACTCCTGCAGGACACCATGAATCCATCCACTGGGTTGGTTACTCAACAATCTAATTGCCTGCTGCTCCATTCAACCTCGTTCATCATTTCAATATACCAAAGTGAGAACCAAGCTTCCAGCTCATGAATTTTGGGGGAGTAAACCACACCCATAGTAAGCAATTGTTCCCATTTTCCACATCAGGAAACTGAAGTGCTAGCTAGGATGCAAATTCATATAAGTAATACCTCAAACATCTGGACAGAACCAGTTTTGACGGATGTATTCTATGTAGAATGTTCTTTTATACCACAGATGCCTTGGTCAAAGAAACACAGTATTGAGGGATGGAGAAGGATGGATGATTCAACATGAAATACCTTCTCAGTTGTTCAAATACAGTAGTTTAAAAAGATGCATCTCCCTCCAAGAAGTAGAAGCTAATGCCTGTTCTTGACAGCAGGCTACATTTAGAGACAGCTACTACAATGGAAGCCAGGACTGCTGCTGTTCTGACCTGACTGGGGAATTTTCTGGAACTGAGAGATGGTAACGTGCAGGCAGTCTCATAGACAGCCCTCATGGTGAACTGAACCTACCTGCATCATAGAGCCATATGAGAGAGGCTCTCTGGGAAGCTGGGGAGTTTCATCAGGGCTGAATGGATCATCATCCTGCCCATCACCTCCAGAGACCTAAGCTGGAAGGACCCCAGGGCCACCCTCAAGTTCTCCAGACTCTGAACCCAAGGGAATATTCCTCCTCCTTTTGAACTATTGAGACATAGTAACTTGAGGTCCAGGTGTCTATTGATAACATACTGTGTACATCCAAACATATTCTTAGAAATGGACAAATATTAATACATTAAAAGGCTAAGTTCAAGCTATCACAGACACTGGAGCCTTGCATGGTACAAAGACACCCAGAGAATCTTAAACTCAAGAGGTAAAGTAGGTGCTGGATCATGGCTTCCTGGAGCCCATGTAAGTAACAGCTGTGAGGGTTGACAGATGGGCCTTGGAACTGATGCTCCCAGGATTAAAAGCCCAATTCAGTTGCAAGTTCATTTGGAATAACAAAAAACCAAGGATAGCCAAAACAATTCTCAACAGTAAAAGAACTTCTGCGGGAATTGCCATCCCTAACCTCCAGTTGTATTACAGAGCAATAGTGATACAAACTGTATGGAACTGATACAGAGACAGGAAGGTAGATCAAAGATCAATGGAATAGAATTAAGACCCAGAAATGAACCCACACACCTATGGTCACTTGATCTTTGACAAAGGAGCTAAAACCATCCAGTGGGGGAAAAAAGATAGCATTTTCAACAAATGGTGCTGGTTCAACTGGAGGTCAGCATGTAGAAAAAAGAATGCAGATCAATCCATTCTTATCACCTTGTACAAAGCTCAGGTCCAAGTGGATCACAGACCTCCACATAAAACCAGATACACTGAAACTAAGAGAAGAGAAAGTCGGGAAGAGCCTCAAACACATGGGCACTGGGGAAATTTCCCTGAGCAGAACACAAATGGCTTATGCTCTAAGATCCAGAATCCACAACTGCGACCTCATAAAAGTCCAAAGCTTCTGTAAGGCAAAGGCGTTAGGACAAAATGGCAACCAACAGATTGGGAAAAGATTCTTACCAAACCTACATCTGATAGAGGGCTAATATCCAATATATACAAAGAACTCAAGAAGTTAGACTCCAGAGAATCAAATAACTGTATTAAAAGTGGAGTACAGAGCTAAATAAAGAATTCTCAATTGAGGAATATCGAATGACTGAGAAGCACCTAAAGAAATGTTCAACATCCTTAGTCATCAGGGAAATGCAAATCAAAACAACTCTGAGATCCCACCTCACACCAGTCAGAATGGTTAAGATCAAAAACTCAGGTGACAGCAAATACTGGTGAGGATGTGGAGAAAGAGGAACACTCCTCCATTGTTGGTGGGATTGCAAGCTGGTACAACTACTCAGGAAATCAGTCTGGCAGTTGCTCAGAAAATTGGACATAGTACTACCTGAAGACCCAGCTAGACCACTCTTGGGCGTATACTCAAAAGATGCTCCAACATATAACAAGGACACATGCTCCATTATATTCATAGCAGCCTTATTTATAATAGCTAGAAGTTGGAAAGAACCCAGATGTCCCTCAACAGAAGAATCAGTACAGAAAATGTGATACATTTACACAATGGAGTACTACTCAGCGATTAAAAACAATGACTTCATGAAATTCTTAGGCAAATGGATGGAACTAGAAAATATCCTGAGCAAGGTAACCCAGTTACAAAAGAACACATATGATATGCACTCACTGATAAGTGGATACTAGCCCAAAAGCTCAGAATATCCAAGATACAACTCAGACCACATGAAGCTCAAGAGGAAGGAAGACCAAAGTTGAATGCTTCCGTCCTTCTTAGAAGGGGGAACAAAAATACTCACAGGAGAAAATATGTGTGTGGAGCAGAGACTGAAGGAAAGGCCATCCATAGACTGCCCCACCTGGGAGATCCCCCATATACAGACACCAAACTCAGACAATATTGCAGATGCCAAGAGGTGTTTGCTGACAGGAGCCTGATATAGCTCTCTCCTGAGAGGCTCTGCCAGAGCCTCACAAATACAGAGGTAGATGCTTGCAGCTAACCATTGAGCTGAGAATGGGGTCCCCAATGGAGGAGTTAGAGAAAGGACTGAAGGAGCTTAAGGGGTTGGAAACACCTAAAGGAGGAGGAGGAGGAGGAAGAGGAAGAGGAAGAAGAGGAAGAAGGGGAAGAAGAGGAAGAAGAGGAAGAAGAGGAAGAAGGGGAAAAGGGGGAAGAAGAGGAGGAAGAGGAGGAGGAAGAGGAGGAGGAGGAAGAGGAGGAGGAAGAGGAAGAGGAAGAGGAAGAAGAACTACCACCATCACCACCACCACAACAACAACAATAACAACTACCATTCCAATGCCCTGAAGAAATGTGTGTATAGAATCTACCAGGAATGGTAAGAGGCAATGATAAACTAAGTATGTAGAAAATGAAATAAATAAAAAACCAACTCAGGCATTTGCTGTATATCGTGGCCACATTATTTTCACTCCATGCCTCTGGTTCTTCACATATAACATGGAAACACTGGGGACTCCCGACACCCTTCTGGAGGTTACATGTCATCACACAGGCAGTACTTACCTCAGTTCCTAGCACATAGTTAAGGCTCAATAAATTATAACAAGTGGCAGTGTAAGCAATCTTATAGAAGAGCAGAGGAAGAGTAGAATTAGACCTCATGATTGCAAAACTTTGAGCCTCAGTGGGCCCTGGGACCTGCTATATCATTGAGGCTAGGTCATGTGCGACTCAAAGGTTCACTGTTCCTGAGACACACAGACTGGGGATTATATGTGTCCAGCAAAGTCACACAGTACAGCCTCTGTTTTCATTTTTTTAACCCCTCAAAATGTGAGTACAGAATCCAGTCATTGTCTAAACGGTATGATATTAGCATTGTGTGAGGTTTAAGCACATGGAAGCCACGGAGCAGTAAGAAAATGGGTAAATAAAACTTGGGTTGGGACTACATGAAAGGGCTGGTTGAAAACCAATCACTTCCCTTTGCAGAGCTGCTCCATCTCTTGAGATTAAAGGCGAGTCCCTCCCTCTTACACAGAAGCAAAGGACCTGCAAATCTGCCCTGAAGAATGTGTGCTTCACAAAGGGGGGGCATGCTGTGCTTTTGAACCTTGCTCACAGTATCCAGCGCAGACTCTGTCACCTTCACGCCATGAAGGCTCTCTTCTTCCTAAAGAGAAGCCCTGAAGCCCTGTCCAGATTGGCAGAACCTGGTTTTAAAGAGCAGGATTTGGAAAAGGCAGTAGTGGCCACTGTTCTAATTAATGCCAGACATCCTCAAAGACCATCCTTCACCCACGAGTGAAATTAATTATTATTCTTTTTTTTCCTGCCCCGAGACTCCCTTACTGTGGTATGGAAATAGCAGCAGCTGGGTCATCCCGTGAAGTTTCTGTTGAGACCTTTCAGCAAATCTGTTTCCAGTTCTTGGACCCCCTTCCCCCTCCCCCACTGCCCCTAAAAGAAGTGTTCAGGAAATAGAACCCAGTAAAATGATTTATAGTAGCTCCAGTCTGGTGGAGAACATGCTGCTATCGAGGCAATGAATTCCAGCCCCTCCTTGGCCATGACCAGGTGCAAACAAGCGGAGTTAAAAGAGGCCGACGAGGCAAGAGCTGAAGACGGGGCACAGACAGGCGATATGTGTCGGTTTGTAATGTGCTTGCACCCTAAGCATGAGGACCTGATGCCCAGTCCAGCCCCCATGTAAAGAAGATGGAATGATGGCATGTACCTCTCACCCCAGTGCTAGACAGGCAGACACACTTTGGCCAGCCAGTGCGACCTAATTGGCCACCCCAGATTTGAATAAGAGACCCTATCTCAAAAGCAAAAGGGACATACCTAGGGGACTTTAGAAGTTGACTTCTGAGTTCTCAACACTCATGTGCACCTACATACATGTGTGCACCCACAAGAAGGGGTAGGAAAAGAAAGAGGGGGAGGAGGGCGAGGAGGAAGAGCCGCCATTAGACATCTTGGGACTCCATCAAAAGTCTAAGGAAGAACTAGAAAGGAGGAGTATTATACATCATCCACAAATGTGAACAAGCTCAAAAGAATCTTAGGACTGCAAGAGACCCTAGAGATGCTCTTGGCTCAACCCCACTGTTCAAATCTTCTCCCTGGCCATGAGCAGTGAAAACTGAAGCTTGCAAACAAGAAAAGGTTCTCTCCATGCAAAGCAGACCAGAGACAGCCACCATCTTCTCTTCTAACTTCTTCTCTGGTGGAACATTTTACCGGAGGCACCCAGGGTGAGCAGCCAATCAGAGTTGTTCTTCCCTCAGACACAGTTCTGCAGGGTCTTAATTTCTTACTTGATGTTCTGTTCCGAAGAGTGTCTGTGCGAGGGCTCTCACAGCAACTTAAGCCATGACCGTGCCTGAAGGGCTCTTCTAATGCATTAATGGCTAAAACAAGACTTGTCGCATTGAAGTCCGAGCCCATGCCTTGCATGTACACAGTTACAAGAAAGCAGAGGTACCATTGCTAAGACCCTTCCTATTCAGGCCATGTGTCTGTGACTCTGTGATTTCAGTCCCGGGAAAGAAATATTGATGAGTCCCTTCAAAAGGAATGACAAGAAAATGATCTCTAATTTGTTCTGATTCCTCCTCTTCTCCCCACCCCCAACTAATTTCTGTTTTTGTAGCTGTCCCTGTACATACATTCCCCTTGTATCAGAACTGAAGTGCTCCAGCGGGTGGCACAGCTCAGCGTAAGTGTGCTTAAGGTCAGGGCTTTAATCCCAGAACCAAAGACATGATTAAAATAGTAGATGGATGGCTAAATAAAATGGTTAGCCAATAAATGAATGAATGGATAGATAGATAGATGATAGATAGATAGATAGATAGATAGATAGATAGATAGATAGATACAATCATACTGTTCTCAGTTCTCCTAAGTCATGATTGTTGAAAATATCACTTTAAAAATACACAGATGAGTATGCATCTGAAAAAGTCAGCCCTCCCTCACCTTAGCACTTCGTTCTATATTAATGTAGTTGCTTGCTAATGCACTCTGTGAATGCCTGCAAAATAATGTCCTCTGTGTTTCTTTCGCTGAGAGATTTATAGAAACTTCTCTAAATGGAGGGGCAGGGTGGAGGTGGACACGTTCTATGAGTCAAGTGGAGTCCAAAGTAAATCATCCTCTTTCCATCAGAAACCATATTTGGTGACCAGTGTCCTTAGGTTCACTAGGAAACCCTACTCATCCTCCTCTCCCAGGCAGCTTTTTGGATGTATTGTCTTGTTGTCCCCATTGCCTTAACTGCTGTACTTACTCATGAATAGTCATCGGTGATGATTTCCTCATTCTCTCCTTCTAAATTCCCTCAGACTTAGGGACAAAAATAGAGCCAAGGGAAGAAATCACAAGGCAGAAAAGGACTAAACATGGAGGCAAAGGGAGGAGTTTCCTAAAGCCTAGGAGGCATATGCCTAAGGAAACCTGTAATGTGTGGAAAGAAAGGAAAAAGGAAAAAGAGAAGGAAAGAAAAAGAAAGAGAAAGGGGAAGAGGAGAAGAGTGGTCAGAGAGACAGAAGAGAAAAATAAAGGCAAATCAGGACAGAGTTCTTTCCAAAATTTTCCTCCTCTCGCTCTGCCATAATCCTCCATCCCGTTCTCTGCTTCAACAAGGACCAGAAGAACCAGAAACACACATTTCCTATGGTTATGGAGTTAGAAAAATTAGGATTTAAATGGCCTTTTACAAATATTGTATTGAGGGTGTCAGAGAAAAACTGCGGGAGTCAGTTCTCTCCTTCCACCAACAGCGTAGGTCTCAAGGATGAAACTTCCACCCTCCAGCTTAAAATGAATGCCTTTATATCCTGAGCCATCTCACCAGCCCATGACAATTTTTCATTAGAAAACCTTTTTTCAATTACTTCAAAGGAGATGAGAGATTTCATGGGAATAAGATGGTCACCAAGATTCTGGTCATTTTCCTACTATTTTTCAAAAAAAAAAAAAACATACTTTATAAAAACTGCTCTCAGATGTAAGAATCACCCAGGGAACTGGTGAAATATTCAGACTTGAAGGTCTGGGAGACAGAAGCGATGTCCCAATGGGTCTTCAGTATTTCCATTCTACATTTCTACTGATCCAGTGCTATTCTGACTATGTAAACGATCCCTGACTTTAAAACATGTTCGATAATAAAAACATGCTGTTTTTAAAAGAAATAGAAAAGGGAGAAAGAAATATAAAATCTCCAAAATATTTTTCTCTTTTTTTCCCCTGAAAAATCCAAATTATCCAACTACATGAAAATCCAAAAATGTGCAAGTTTAGATAAACACGAACTGAGCATTAAAAGTATGTTTGGGGGAGGTGATAGAGTGGATCGGTAATAAAGAACATTTTCCCAGAGGACCTGGGTTCAATTCCCAACACCCACATAGTAGCTCACAATCATCTTCAGGAGATCTGAAGTTCTCTTCTGGCCTCTGAGATCACAGTGCATGTACATGGAGTGCCTACACACAGCAGGCAAAACACTCATACCCATAAAATAAATAAATAATAAATAAATAAATCTTTCAAAACCTGATTTGACAGGATCTGCACAAATCATTTAAGGTTTTTTTTTTATCAAAGAGTTTATTTTTATGATGTATTTTATTACACTGTTCACTGTGACTCTGTTACCACAGCTTGGGTTTTTTGTTTTTTTTTTTTTAAGTGAGTAAATGTTTTTTCAGTATAGATTTGAAAAGCCATACTCACAAGTTTGTCTTTCCCATTTCGTGAAACAGCTCATGACCAAATACATTCAGTATGTCAGGACTTTGATCTCTGCTCGCAACTAACCATGAGCGCAATAATCACACTTGAAGTTGTGGTAAGATCTTGACTCAACTTACGGTTTTGTCCTTCAGAGAAAGTTCTGTTCCTATTGCCGACTTCCACATAACTCACTGTCTACTCTAGCTTTATTAACTTACCTCAAAGCAATAAACATGAACTCAAGTATCACCAGCGCAGAGCTGATGGGAACAATATTTTACTGATGCGTTTCTTATTAGACTCTGCATAGGAAAATCACCCAAGATTTTTTCTTCAATCACCTTTGTGGTTAAGATTTAGCCTTGACATAGCAACTCTACCCTACCTTCCTAGGTACATCTGCTTCACATAAGAAAGGAAATGGTCACTTGACATTGGTTGACAATGTCACCATTTCTTCCTGTTCCCTATGTGCTGGCTGGTTGTTCTGTCAACTTGACGCACACTAGAATCATCCTGAAGAAGGGAACCTCAACTGAGAAAAATGCCTTGTAAGATAGGGTCCTAGAAAAATCACTAGGCCATTTTCTTAATCAGTAACTGACAGTGTAAGGCCCAGTCCATTGTGGGTGGGGCCATCCCTGGGCTAGTGGTCCTGGGTTCTACAAGAAAGCAGGCTGAGCAAGCCAAGGGGAGCAAGCCAGTCAGCAGCACCCCTCCATGGCCTCTGCATCAGCTCCTGCCTCCAGGTTCCTGCTGTGTTTGAGGTCCTGTTCTGAACATTCAGTGATGAACTGTGATGTGGAAGTTTAAGCTAAACAAAGGCTTTTCTCCCCAACTTTTCTTTACTTTTATTATTATTATTATTATTATTATTATTATTATTATTATTATAATACATTGTGTTTCCTCATAGCAATAGTAACCCTATCTGAGACACTGTGGGGTTTTTCTATGTTTGAGGTTTTGGTTGTTTGGTTGTTTGGTTGGTTTGGTTTTGGTTTTCCATGTTTTTTTCACAATTTCTTCCTTATTTTTTCATTGAAAATTGACTTCTCTTACACTGTATTATAATTATAATTACATCTTTCCCAACTCTTCCCAGATCTTCCTCAGTTTGTCACCAACCCAAATCTATACCCTTTCTTTTTCTTTCTCATTAGAATACAGGCAAATAATAATAATAATAATAATAATAATAATAATAATAATAATAATAATAATAATGTTCTTTTAAGCAGCCTAAAATGGATTCATACAAAGGTTACAGACTAACTGGGCATCCGGAGCCTACAGGAGAGATTGTAATGTTAGAAAAATCTCACCCCTGAAACATGGGATGCTTTCCAGTGATGTTTGTATTAGGAAGCCTGGGTGAGGCTGGATGAGAGGCAGTCAGGAAAAAGCTTGCTGTCTAATTTCCATCACTGGCTAAGCTGGGAAAGAGCCCACAAGGGCGCAGAGCTGACTGTCAGAGCACATTAGCAGCTACAAAGGAAAGAAGAATTCCACTGTCATTATGTGTAGCTGCTCACTGGTGTGAGACGTCGAGTCCTACTTTTTCTACCTGGGCAGTGGAAGGAACACATCATTGCAAAATAATGAATCTATAGCCAGAGCTGTGCTCTAGTCCAGTTACACTATAAAGATGTTTGTTCTCAACACAGCAAATACAGTAACCACCTAATTAAAGTTCCTGGGGAAGGGTGATAAGATAGGTCAGTGGGTAAAGTGCTGTCCCACAAGCATAAAGAGCAGAGTTCATACCCTACCCCAAAACCTATATAAAAGTGGGTCAGGCGTGATGTCTACCTATAATCCCAGCTCCTGGGGAGACAGAGACAGAAGATTCCTGAGTCAAGAGGGCTAGCTAGATTAGCAGGAATTAGTAGGCTCTGGGCTTAACAGATCTTGCCTCAATAAGAAAAGACTGATCAAAAAGACACCTGATATCGACTTTGAGTCTGTGCACACAATCACACAAACATATATGCATGCACGCATGTGAACATACACACAAAGAAACAAAAACTCCTTGGGTATTGTCTTAGTTAGGATTTGCATTGCTGTGGACACCATGACCAAGGCAATTCTTATAAGAACAACATTTAATTGAGGCTGGCTTACAATTTAGAGGTTCATTTATTATCATCATGGCAGGAAGCATGGCAGCATCCAAGCTGATATGGTGCTGGAGGAGCTGGGAGTTCTAAATCTCATTCCAAAGGCAACTAGGAGCAGACTGTCTTTTTCCACACTGGCTGAAGTCTGAGCATAGGAGGAGACCTCCAAAGCCCCACCCCCAACAGTGACACACTTCCTTCAATGAGGCCACACCTCCTAGTAGTGTCACTTATCATGGGCCAAGCATAGGCAAACTACCACAGGTGTGTTCATTGTCTAAACTCCAAGACTAAATATATTCAACTATGTAAGTGGGATTAAAAAGGAAAGTTCTTAGACTCAGAACACCTGTGCTTAAATATGGCCATATCCTATTTGAGTGATGTGTTCTTGTCAGCAAAAGGGTATGTAAAACTATAAGATCCTCACCTCTGCAGAGCGGATGATCGAATGCGGAAGATATAGTCATCAAATTTGCACCAAAAAATAAAAATAAAAATGATGATGATGAGGAGGAGGAGAAGGAGGAGGAGGAGGAGTGAGTCTCAGTATAATCTGAGGCAGAAAGAGTAGAATGGGGTCTGAAGAGACTTGGTCAAGATATGGACCATCTTGACATGAGTTCTATTCTCAAAGGCCAGTAGAACTCAGTTAGGAAAGTGGTTAAACCAAGGGAGAAGCCTGAAGACAAAGGGATAGGGACAACAAACATTGGGGACAATGTAGCTGTGGAAGGTAAGCCAATGGGGTCATGGTTCACTCCACACAGAGCTGAGGTAAGTCAATGGGGTCATGGTGCACTCCACACAGAGCTAAGTTAAAATGATAAACAATAAAAGTCTTGAGTTCAAGTCAATAGGCAAGGCAGTCAAGATCTTATATTTTACTTAGAGAGGGCTATTTGTTTAAAAAACATATTTTAAAAATACGTTGAGGTCAGGGAAGACCTAAGGCTTTATATATGCTAGGTAGATTCTTTACCTCTGAGCTAAATCACAGCCTGGCCTATATATTCGTATTTAGGATTCCAATCTCTCATCTTAGAATGTGAGCACCAATGAAATGTTTTGGGTGAGGATGCTCATGCTGGTTATTTTTCTGCTGCTCAGATAAACTACTGTGACCCAAGGTGACTTATAGAACAGTTTCTTTCGGGTTATGGTTCTAATAGGGCACTCATAATGGAAAACATAGCAGCAGATGACAGGCGAAGAGAGCAGGCTGGTCACATTCTATCCACTCATAGGAATCAGAGAAAAAGAACAGGAAGTAGGGTGCAGCTGTCCACCCTCAAAGCCCACCCCAGATATGTGCTTCCTCAATCAAGGCTCCACCTCCTTAGGGTTCCATAATCTTCCCAAACACTACCACCTAGGGACCAAGTATTCAAGTCTAGGAGTATAGGGAAAACATTTCTTATTCAAGCCACCAATGTGCACATGAATAAGTGTGTGTCTGTGTACACATGTGAGTGAGTGTATGCATGTACATATATAAGAGAAAGTAGCTGTGTGTATTTGTGTGCACACGTGTATACAATCTTAAGACACAGACATCAGAGGAAGAATACGTGACCAATTGGCACCTAAACTCAGCCAATCCCTCTGGGATAGAAAGAAGAGAGTGAAACCTAAATCAGTGATCAGACTAACAATGGGAACAGGGACAGAGGCAATGGCATGGCCCGAGTGAGAAGTGATAGAGATTTGGCACTAGACAATGAACATGGAGGAAATAAAGGATGAAACTGTGGCTTGGACCTGGGTGAACAATCCATGGGGACAGTGGGCAGAGATGAGATGGATACTGGAAGAGGAAGAATGCATTTCCTGTCTTTAACTAGAACCATGCACGGTGCAGGGGGGATCATTGTTGTTTGTTATTGTTTTTTGTTATTTGCTTTGGGGGAAGTTTTATGTGCATTAGTGTTTTGCTTCCGTGTATATTTGTGAACCACACTCATGGCTGGTGCCCAAGAAGCTCAGAGGAGAATCCCCTGGAACTGGAGTTAGAGATTCTTATAAAGCACCATTGTTAGGAAATTATCTGGGTTCCTCTGGAAGAGTGGTCAGTTCCCTTAACCATCAAGTAGTCTCTCCACTCTTGTGTAACTTTCATTGCCTTCAAACACCACGTAAAGCAGATAGCCGGCTAATAGAGATTTGCAACTCCCTACAACTACTTAAGCTATGAGGATATGACAGATACATAGGGTTTTAATGCAGAATGGAAGGTACACTTCAGATATGGCACTAAAGCAGTGGTTCTCAACCTTCCTAATGCTATGACCCTTTAATAAAATTCCTCATGCTGTGGAAACCTCCAAACCATAATAATGTTTTTGCTGCTACTTCATAACTGTAACTACTCTTCAAAACTGTGGTGCAAATACCTGTATTTTCAATCGGCTTAGAACCTTCGAGGGGGTCATGACCCACAGGTTGAGAACTACTACACAAAAGCCCGTATATGCAGGGCCTGGCCTTTCATTAATCGCTAATACAAAGTACTTTTTATAACACAATTTAATGAAGAATCTTTTTTAAATTAGGTCCTAAAAGGCTTTATTTCATTATTCCTGTCCCCTCCTCCTTCGGAATGTTAATTTTAGAGTAGATGTGCATACTAGGTAAAGTGACTGCCTAATAAAGGGTAAATTCCTATATCCCATAAAATTTACAACCTTCCTTTTCCTATAATCAAATTTATCCAAAAATTCCCAGAATTTCCTACAAAATTATGCTTCCTTTTTAGTGGCAAAAAAAAAAAAAAAAAAAAAAAAAAAAAAAAAAAAAACCCAAAGCCTGCTTCATAAGCTTCTCAACTTGTATGACATGTTAAAATACTTAGTCGGTTTTTGCCTTTGTTTATTTTTTCCTCACTCTAATCCAGTGTCACAGAACATCAGCGTGATCACCACCAGTCATAACCCACTATTAATAAAAAACATTTCTAAGTAATTAAATTTGTTTATATGCAAATGACTCCTTTATATGCAAAGGATCAGTTTCACTGATTGCCTTTCGGTGTGATTTTTTTCGGAGGGAAAGGAATGGGCGGGTCCTGTAGCACTTGCAGGAATGAACCAAGATGCAAGGGAGTACCACTGGTCTCACCAGTCCCAGGGGTCCTGATATGTGGGTGACCTCTCTCCTATGTGTTGGGCTTTAAAAAGTCAAGAACAATTGCCAAATACAAAACTGTAGATCATTAGGACTGAGAAAATCATATTCTACCCTAATATGTTGGCGTGCTAAGTTCTTCAGACAGAACGATAGAAGAGGCCCTCAAAGCCAAGTCTTTCTCTGACCTTCTCCAGCCTTCTTTCTCTTCACACCCTTTCTTCCACAGGGTAGCCAAATGAATTAAAATTCCTTTCCTCAAGACTAAAAACCAGAATAGCCATCCCCACAAACCAGCCATGAAACCCATAAAAGCTATCCCAATGCCCTCTACCCAATTTTCTTCTTGTGGGAAGAGTTGGCCATAAGGGATTTCTCTAACTTATCTTGTGAAAGAGAGTGGGTCACAAAACTCATCCCATACGAGGTCCTATCCCATACCCAGAAGAGAGGAATGTCACAAAGAGACTAAGGAAAACCTTAATAGACAGTCCCTGAAGAGATTTCCAAGTCTGAACTATTAGCTCCTCCCATGTATCCCAGACCTGTGTCTGCACAGGTACCAAATCATCATGGTTCTAAGCATTGAAACAGTAGGCAGGTCTCCCAAGTCCCTGGGTCTCAGTGCAGAAGGCTGCGTATCATGGAACTCTGTGCATTTCCCTTGCTTATCTCCCCTTGTACATAAGAATTGGCAGTGACCCCTTTGATGCATAAAACAGGTGACAGCACCCACCCATTCCTAGATCTCTGGTGCTCAGCACCAGAGACACTCAACTTACTTCACAGGCTACAGACAAGATCCTGGAGCCATTGAAAACAAAAGTAAGGGATAAAGAAGGGAAGACTTGATAGGTTATCTCTTGGGGATCTCAGCCCAGACTGTTGACAATGGAAGGTGAAAAGTTCCCTCTTCCCATGCCCAAGATCAGATCAGCAGAAGAACACCGTCCCTTTGGATTGTGAAGGTGGGTTGTCGCTTGCCATTTGTAACACATCCCTTCCCAAAGACAGTGACCTCTTCCTGCTTCACCATGTCCTTAGAATTTGACACTGTGGCCACCGAGAATATTTTCTTTGTTCTCTGCCAGATGATGGGTCTGGTCCACGTATGTGCCAGTCAGCCATGGAATAGACTGGAGACTGGAGACTAGAATGCGCTCTCTCTCTCTCTCTCTCTCTCTCTCTCTCTCTCTCTCTCTCTCTCTCTATCATCATCATCATCATCATCATCATCATCATCATCATCCTCCTCCAAATTCCTAGGAACTTTGTTGTATAAAAAGTCACCTGTTTCTGAAAGGCTTTTGTCCCCTAACACTTCTTTGTTTGGTCCTATAGCATCTAGAGTTTTCTTCCCTCTGACTCTCCTTGAGAATGTTCCAGACCATGTAAGGCTGTATCATTAGCATCACTTCTTGAAGTGATATATTTATTTTTTAAACAACTCATTAAACACACACACACACACACACACACACACACACACACACACACACACACACACACACACTAGAGAGATGCCTCGGTGGGCAAACTACTAGCTACCCAAGTATATGGATCTGACTTCCAAACCCTGGCACTCATTTAAAAGCTGGGCATGGCACACTTTTGTTACCCTACCACTTGGGTGGCAGAGACAAGTGGATCCCTGGGACCTTTCAGGTCATCCAGCCTAGATAATCAGTAAGCTCCAGGCTCAGTGAGAGAACCTAAGTTTATATATAAAGTTCCCTTCCAGTCTGTAGCCCTTCTTTTTGGGTCTCAGAGGATAGAAGATGTCTAGGAGAAAGTATAACTGCTCTGCTGCCCAGAATGGACATGCTGTTGGAGATATATATATATAGATATAGATATAGATATAGATATATAGATATAGATATATATGTGTGTGTGTGTATAAAATAGATATATATCATATATATCTATTATATATATATATTCTGTGTGTGTGTGTGTGTGAATAAGAGGAAGACACCAACATTGCCCACTGCCCTACATACATGCATGCATAGACAAGAATACTGCACACGTATGCATGTACACAAATGTATTTGTTACACACACAATATACACCCATGCATACACCACATACATATATATACCTACTCCACAAACACATGTGTATACCACACATATACATAAATACACCACGTACAAATAATTTGGACTCTGAGACACTTGTAGAAAACTTAACTTGAAAAACAAGAATTCAGGATTAGTTGCTGTTTGCCCTGGCTGAAATCTGATGGGAGAATCTTGCGCATAGGTTTACATGGTCCAAGAAGGTTTGGCTGATGTTGATAGTGGGGCTCTAATTATTTAAAGCCTCTTTGCTCTCTCTGTTGAGCCTGCTTCTCCTATAGGATCTTCTCAGTCTACTGCAACTCTTCCCAAATTCCTGATGTCTATGTCTCAGTTCCTTTGCGCCCCTTGCTGTTGACATGATTCCTCTAGGGATCATGTCGAATTCATGTGCTCCTTTTTACAAGCCTGTAATCTGATCTCTCCAAACTGTCCTGTGTAGAACTTATTCTTTCTACTTTTCCCTTTGCCTCCCTTCCTTTTTCACCTTTGAACTTCCACCTCCTTCCCTTCCAGTCTGTAGCCCTTCTATTTGGGGCTCAGGGGATGGAAGATGTCTAGGAGAAAGCATAACTGCTCTGCTGCCCAGAATAGACACTCAGCAGATATGAACACTGTCCATGGAGATATCTGACTGGAGCTGGTAACTGTGGTCCTGAGATCCCTGACATAGCTTGCCATGGTAGGGCTTCTCAGCATCTGCCTGAGCACACTTGTCAGGTGTGGTAAACTCTTGGAAGGATGTTGTTTCCTTCACCCAGAAGGAAACCCCATCTCCTCCCTCAATTTCAAACAGTCTCATTAGAGTTGAGGAAGGAGTATATAATTTTATAGACATTTATCCAAGCACCTCATTCCAGATGACAAGTGTAGGGCAGAACCACTGACATACTCTTCGTACACTGCACAGAAACAGACTTTGCATCACCAGTAACTGTTTCCTCCTGGGAAATGCATTTGACAGGGCCCTGTGTGACTAAAGAGAGCATGTGGAGGGCTGGAAACAGCTCTGTCATTGGTCAGGGTGTGCTCACCTGTCCTGGAGCCTTGGGGTGCATTCTGAGGAGAGAGGAGGAAAGCAGAGGTGCCTGTCAACCTCAGGAGTGTTTGCTGCTAAAACAATGTTCCTTGGAAATGTTTTGGACACATTGCTAAAAACGAAAATAAAAATCTCTCTGCAGTTCAGATATACAGAACAAACGTTTATTGTCTTGGTTCCATGTAGCCAGGGTATTCGTGTCCAGGGGAGATTTCGTCCTATCAGTGACTTCGACAGCTAAAATGGGTAGATAAAGGAGCAACACGGTTGGAAGGACAGTGGCTTGTGTGGCAGCCCCCTTCCGGTATCCTGCTACTGTGCCAGGACTCAGTGGGTGCCCTTCCTATTACGTACTGTGTTCAGGGTAACAGAGCAAACTGTGTTAATCACCACCCATGACTCCGACAGAAGTGGGAACACCACTCCCTGTATAAACAGAGTTAGGGCTGTTTTTCATACAGGTAATGCAGGTCTGCAGACCCTTGCAACGGCGATCCTGGTGAACAAGAAAGGTAGGTTTACATAGTAACTACTATTTGTGGAAGTAACTACTATTTGTGTAGTGTGAGCCATGTGCCAGCAGGAGCTGTTTGCTTTACATGCATGCTTTTCTTTACTTCTCACAGAAATCGTGTGATGGAGAGCGCTTCCATTTTACCAGAAGGAGGAGGAAGAAAAGGAGGAGGTTAGAAAAAGAAAAGGAAGAGGAGGAAGTGTGGATAAAGAAAGAGAAAGAAGCTCAGAGAGGGTTAGTAACTCGCCCAGGGTCACACAGAGATTAGGAAGCTAAGTGTAGGCTGCACTAGTGAGAAAGACAGAGTAGCCAGAATCCCTTTTACAGGGAGATCGAAACTGAGACACGGATGCACTCCAGCTGGGAACCCAGTCCTCTATCTCACAGTGGAGCTTCTAGAAGCTGCAATCCTGCCTTTGAGTTTGAGTGCCCTGCAGCTTTGAAATCTAACACCCTTTACAAAGGAGTAACTGTCTCTGTGCATGACCAGCCACTAGAATCATCCACCAGTCCCTCCGGTGCCTCACCCACAGCGGTGTCCTCTTTCTCTGCCTCTGACTCTCCCTTGTACTTCCCCCACAGGACCACAAAGGTGTGGTGTGCTCCGTTGTCTGTGGTTTGGGACAAACACCTTTTTAATGACTGGCACCTCCTGGTCCCTTAGTCTCCCCTGACCTAGAATTCTTACGTTTTTTTTTAAATAAGACAAGAGTCTCACATGACCCAAACCAGCCTGGAACAGGTGATCCTCCTCTTGGCCTCCCAAGTGGACAGATTATACGAGCGCAGCACCACGACTGGTTTAAAAGTTATATCAGAAACTTCCTGAGATGTTAACTGTGGCTTTTTTTCTTAAAGACCCTTGGACTCCTATTGTAATTTGCTATTACAGTGGTAGATACCAAGACCAGCAAGGACAGCAGCAGCCATGGAGAGGCACTGGCTTAAGCCTACAAAGACAAGGTTGTGGAAGACAGAGATGAAAGGTGGACCTGCCTACATTCTTTGGAGCCCAGAAATGTATGTCTCTGACATTAGCCACGGAGCTACTCATGCTCTGGACTAGGTTCTTCCTTCTCACAATAAGTAAGTAATTTTTTCCCTAGATATGCACAATTAAGAGACTTTAGATTTTGAAAGAGATCATAGACTTTAAAATTGTTGAAATTTTAAATGACCGTGGGGTTTTTAAAAACTGAACTGTGTCTAACATTGTAATATTAGCATGAGATCTTGGGGACAAATAAGACAAGAAAGGTTATAGTTCAATAGTGGTGTATTTGTGTGTCTCGTTGACAAGGAGTCAATTGTACTGGCTAATGTTTGTCAATTTGACACAAGCTAGAATCATCTAGAAAGAAAAAAATGTCAACTGAAGGATTGCATCCATCAAATTGTCCCGAAGGCCAGTATGTGAGGCATTTTCTTGATTAATGACTGGTGTTGGGATGATCCAGCCACTGTAGGCTGGGCCACCCTTGATGGGGTGAGCTTAGGTTGTATAACAAAGGCAAAAAGTCGCGGAGAGCAAGCCAGTAAGCAGCATTCCTTTGTGGTCTCTGCTACAGGCCTTACCTCCAGGTTTCTGCTTGAATTTTTGCCCTGACTCCCCTCACTTTTGGATTGTGACTGAAAGTTGTAAGGCAAACCTTTTCTTCCCCAGGTTGCTTTTAGTCAAGGATGTTAAACACAATAACAGAAAGCAAACTAAGACACTGGCTAAATAAGCCTTTGTGTGTCTACTAAACCACTTCTGGGTACAAGGGTCACCATGTGCTCATTGACTTCAATAACCGATTGTCACCTTAATGTGTCAATTTACTGATCTGCTTAAAAAAAAATGGCAAAGAGATTTCGCCGGTTTTAGAAATACTGACCTCAATTGATACCCTGTTCAATTAGCAAATTAATTATTCTTAAAATAAACCAAACATTGATATTTTAATGCATAGTGATTTATTTTATGACCTAAAAAATCTTCTTAGGAAAACACTGTATAATCCATATAGGACATATGATAAATACCTTTGGAAAGTCTAATTCTGAAACAGAAGAAATGTTATTGTCACATATTGCAACAGCTGCAATTAACATGACAAAAATCAGAATTTTTTTATTTTAAAAAGTCTATAGTTTTAGATTATTTTACGTGGGTGCATTGATTTCTTCTTTTTAGAGAATAAAATCATAGAGGAAAAAAAATTCTCTCAGGCTAAGACCCGATAAGCAGAGTTTTAGCCTGGAGCAAGTTTTTACAGCTCAGTTATAAACCCCGTGGAATAGGAGTTCATAACGGAAACAGCTGTTCAAACTTAACTACTGTGGTGCCACTGTAATAAAAGCAGTGGGGGGCACATTAACAGTGGCTTCCCCTTACACTCTTTCCTGTTACCCATCCATTAGTCAAGCTGTACTACCTAACAGAGGTAAGGTACGTAGCCCAACACTCAGCAAAAACCGTAAGGTAAGCAACTTACAGGTGGTAACAATCCATTCCCTCAAACATCCAAGTGTACAGATGCCCCGGGGGCTATCCTCCAACTAGAAAGAACAGCACTCTACCCCAGTGACTTCAGACGAGGGACAATACCCCAGACCACGAAACACTAGACACTGATTCCTGTCTCCTGTTTATTTTATTCAAAATGTACTACATTTGCAGTATTTGCAAAAAGTATATATTAATGTATTTATGTATCTATATGATTTATTTGACCTCTTATTTATGGGTGGTGTGTGTGTGAGTGTGAGTGTGTGTGTGTGTGTGTATGTGAATGTGTAAGAGAGAGTGTGTGTGAGTGTGTGAATGTGTGTGTGAGTGTGTGAGAGTGTGTGTGTGAGTGTGTGAATGTGTGTGTGAGTGTGTGAGAGTGTGTGTGTGAGTGTGTGAGTGTTGTGTGAGTGTGTGTGTGAGAGTGTGTGAATGTGTGTTTGAGTGTGTGAGTGTGAGTGTGTGTGAGTGTGTGAATGTGTGTGAGTGTGTGTGAGTGTGTGAATGTGTGTGAGTGTGTGTGTGAGTGTGTGAATGTGTGTGAGTGTGTGAATGTGTGTGAGTGTGTGTGTGAATGTGTGTGTGAGTGTGTGTGAGTGTGTGAATGTGTGTGTGAGTGTGTGTGTGTGTGTATGTGTGTGTACACGTACGTATATATGCACACATGCAAGTAGGTACCCACAGAGACGAGAAGCTGGAATTACAGGTATTTGTGAGCAACTTGACATGGGTGCTAGAAACCAAGCTCCAGTTCTTTGGAAGAGCAGTGAGCGTCCCTAACTACTCAGCCAGCCAGCCATCCTGAAGGAATATATTCAAAAAGGAAAATTCAAGCAGCCTAATAACAAGACTGGCTTTGTAATGCATTCATGGCATTCTGATGACGATGGTTTTCGGAAATTCAAAACAGTGTTGCAGCTGAAGGATTTCATTCCCAGATGCAACTGCCACATTCACACCCATTGGAGTTTTGATCCAGTTCCTCTGAAATCTCTGGTGAATAAGGCAGGAGCCCACGCTCTGGGGCACTGATGCCTTGCCAAGTGATTTGAGTCTACTCTCTTGTTCTCCTGACAAGATCCCATCCTTACCTCTCATTTATGGGCAAGGAAGACACCCAGGCTTGGATGCGGTCAATGGGGGTTAGGGGTGGGGTGCATCCTAGAGACTCTAAATGAAATGAGCCACACTTCCGTGTCTCGAGAATCACTGTTAGAGAAATGGACATCAGGCTCACTTCTTTTAAATCAAAGATAATTGCCCTGGATAGTTTAAGTTTAAAGCCTTTATTATGAAGCATTATGGACTGCGATAGATTAACTTAAATGTGATTTGGAAGCCCTGCCTAAGTGCTGACCAATAAGGCAGGGCCCTTTTAAGATTTTACCTGCCTGGCAAAAGCCTGGCACACACACCCGCCCCCATGCTGTCTTCCCTGTGGAGTACCTTGTCACTGCATAGGGGCACCCTCCAAACAATGGACTGCTTGAGACTTCAGTCTTAAGCTGTCTCCCTGCCCCCTTGGTTTTGAGTCCCATTCTGTAGCTGACAGGATGCTAACCGACCAGGTCCACTCACGTGGTCCACAGCTTGTTTCTACACGAAGATGATCTTTGTCCTGTGTCAGGGAAAGTTCGTCTCCGACGCAGCTTTTCACTTGAAATGCTTTTAAAAAAAAAGAAAAAGAAAAAGAAAGATCAGTGAACGAAACATAAACATTTAAATGTCAGGTATGTTGAGATAAGCCACCTCTGGAGAGGCTTCAAAACTGAACAAGGGGCGATTGTGAAAAGGGGTGAAAGGGAAGGGAGGTGCAACCCCATAGTCCCCGTGAGGCCGCTCCTGACAAGCGGAAGTCAGTCCGCGCACGTAACACTCTTGCCTCTTCACCCAGTATGAAAGACACCGTTCACTCTGTGATTTTTCTCAGCATTTCTGTGGCTTACTAGGGAATAGGAACCTGTACATGGCTCATGGTGTTTGACTTTGTACTAAAGTCAGCTAACCACGATCTTCTTTCTTGTTTGTGAGACGGCTCTACGGCTCTATGTTACCTCCAGGTAGACCCTTTAAAGCAATGGCTTTCATAAACAAACGATTATTTTTAAAATAGCCAATATCAGGACACACCACTGCAGGAGATATCACCCTGACTGGTGATCCTGGGTTTTCAATAAGCAAGCCACGTTGCCGAGTCGAGCAAGCCAGTAACCAACACCACCTCCGTGGCCTCTGCATCAACTCCGGCCTCCAGTTTCCTGCCCTCTTCGACTTCCTGTCCTGGTTTCCTTCGGTGTTGGACAAAGATGTAGAAGTATAAGCCAACTAAACCCTTTCCTCCTCATGTTGCTTTCCGTCGCAGTGTTTCATCATAGAAATGGTAAACCTAATTAGGACAAGGGGATTGGTCCATCACAGCCTGGGTGCCAGCATGAGGGAGCTGGTCCCGTCATGTCTATCAGGAGGCAGAGGGAGAAGACCAATATGACTTGGCTCCCGTTCTTCTCTTTGTAACATCATTTTTTTATTGATTCTTGAGGAATTTTGCATCATGCACACCAATCCCACTCTTTTTCCAGTTCTTCTGTATCCGCCCTCCACCCTTGTAAGATCCCCCACCAAAAGAAAACTTAAAAAAAATAATAATAAATTAAATTAAAATAAGGAAAAAACCTGAGTAACCCCTCTGGGCATGACCTACCGGCCTATCAATCTCGGCCTTCACTCTGTTACCCTTCTCTCGGTTCTCCGGTTGTTCCTCTATTTGCAGCCCAGACGACAAGCATCAGACCACCCCTCGACGGCAACCATGGATCACGGCAACCATGGATCACAGAAATCAACACAGACCCCAGGCTGTAGTAGGGCCACAGACCCAGACACGGTCCTTGATAACAGCCTGGGTTGGACATCACCATGGCCTCAGGAGGACACGGAGGCTCCCATATCAGCCAGTGCCTCATCACCGGAGAGTCTCCAGCTCCATCTCTCTCCACAGCACGTGAACGCATAAATCGCTTCTCTTGTCCTCCTACTGTGTGTCCTTATCACACATTTGTTAACCCTAGTGGCTCGCACTGCCCCCGGGCCAGGCCAGAAGCTTGGGTGTCTTAAAGCTCCTTCCTTTTATTGGTTTGTGGAGCAACTACATACAGCACGCAGAAAGGTACCGCCCCTTTGTAGGGTAGGTTAACATAACCTGGAAAATCCTTCACAGACGTACCCAGAGATTTGTTTCCAGGGTAACTCTAAATCCTAACACGTTAACAATCTTTATTCGACATCACCCAGGCCGCAAAAACCTTAGCTTGGCAAGTTATCCATCCTACCTGGACCTGCACAAAACCTTAATCCGGTGGTCTAAAGAGCTTCCTGGCACATAGAGAACTTAGAGAGATCCCTGCCCCTGCCCCTGCCCCTGCCCCTGCCCCTGCCCCTGCCCCTGCCCCTGCCCCTGCCCCTGCCCCTGCCCCTGCCCCTGCCCCTGCCCCCGACTCGGACCCGGATCCAGATCCCGCCCCCACCACTGACCCCGCCCCTGCCCAACACCATCCAGGTTCCCTACCCATCCAGGGCCATCTCCTCAACTACACCGTCCTCTCCTCATTAGAATTTGCTCAGAACTCAATGTTCACACCCAAACATTAAAAACTAAGTGTAACAGGATGGATTAGATTAATATCCAAGCACCTGAGATTTCTTACAGACCGAAACACCCAGATGAGCAAAGACAAGCCCACTTAAATAAGCCAGTGTGTAGATCGCTCCTTCAAAAATATAGATATGTGTTTTCTTGTTTAATTTTAGGCTTATGCACTACCAAAATAAATTTTACAAGCCATTTCCCCAGAGAAGCACTGATGATAATTACCGTTGGGGGGAAAAAGTCCAATGTTTTAAATTACAGTTACAAATCATATTTTTTTTACTTTTAATTTTCACCATATTGTACAAATACATGGAATCCTTCTTACTCTACATAGTTTGCTATAAAACGCCTTAGGGGACTGATTGGTTTATCAATTCAATTAGAAAGTTGGTTGTTTTGATTAACATCAACTATTATCTATTACAATGAGCATCACGATGCCATCTAATTAAGACAAAGAAAGTGCTTGGAGTTTTCCAAACCTATTGCCTATGTGGATGAGACCAAAACCAAAACGAAGTAACAGAGACAAAAACAAACAAACAAAAAAACAAAAAAACCGCCAGAACAAAAAAGCTGTCTGATTCCATTCAACACAGAAGCAGACCAATACACGGCCTTGGTGCATTGTATAAAACTGTGAGGCTCATCTTGTGCTGCTGCTGCCGAGACAGCTTCAGAAGACTCAGTTATATCCAGGAGCTGTGTTTAAAGGCAGGAAAGGGAGGGGCTCTCGCTGGACCCAACAGAGAAAGAGAACACAGAGAAAGCTCCTTTTCCTAGCACGATAAAAATCCTTAAACTATGCAATGGGGATGAGTGGCTGCTTCTTCAATGTCTTTCCTGAGTCTGGGGGTTTGCTCAGTCAGCAAAGAGCCCGCTTCATTCAGAAGCATGAGAGTCTGAACCGGAGCCTAAGGAGTGACTCAGAGAAGCCGGCATGGTGATGCACACTTATAATCCCAGTCCTGGGGATGTGGAGACAGAAGCATGCCAGGGACAGGGAAAAATCAGCCCAGGACAGTAAAAGACCCTGTCCTGAAAAGCAATAAGCTTAGCTTCTCAGGAACATCAACCCACCATTGTCTTCTAGTCCACAGGCATGGACACATCCACACACGTCATGCACCTGATGTAAGAGAAACTGGGAGTAGTAAAGTGTCATCATAAAGATTTGTTAAACTCTCTTAGGAAATATTAAGTTACATAGAGTAGAGTTTAACTAAAGCAGTGCTCAAAGATGAGTAGTGTACTAACCAGACTTGTTAGAAACTGCAGGAAAGACAATTTTGTGCCCCTAATATTGTCAGACTGGTTTTGTTAAGAAACCCATTTTGTTAGGATCTGTTCACTAAGATTGCCACCAATTAGGGCCCATCCCAGCAGTGAAGAACAAGAATCTACTAGGCAACTCAGAGGGCATGGCTCTGGGTGACAGCCACCATTAGGTCCTGGTTCTTTAACCAGGAAGGGCATAATTCCACCAGGTGACCAGAGTGACCCAACATCTAGCTGAAAGGAACACTAGTCAACTCCAAAACAAATGGTGACAGCATCTTTGACATGTGGACCTTCCCACTTTGGTCCGAATAGAGATCCCTAAGATGTCTCTGCTGTATACCTAAATCTTCCATTTATCCAAAAACGGTCCAGCTTGGAGTTTCTCCTTCTGTAGAACACACTTCATGGTTCAAAGTGAAAACACAGGGCTGGGACCTAAAAGAGATCCACAGTGTATCATGTTATAGCCCGAGATCTATATAAGTTACACCGAATTTCTGTGTGAGTGCTACCCCCAACATGCATA
Organism: Rattus norvegicus; assembly: GCF_021556685.1. Lineage (NCBI taxonomy): Eukaryota > Metazoa > Chordata > Mammalia > Rodentia > Muridae > Rattus > Rattus norvegicus. The sequence goes on along the minus strand of NC_141550.1, from coordinate 24,283,786 downwards.
GGCACACATGGACATAGACGCACACACAAATACATACATATACATTGTCCTTTATGCCTCAGTATCCCAAGAGAATCTATAAGAAGCCCATCCCCAGCACAACACACACACACATACACACACACACACACACACACACACACACACACATGCACGCATGCAAAGCAAAACCACTGGACAGGCAAGCACTATCCAGCCACACTACCTTCCATCTCTAGAAGCTTCCATGAGACTGTAAGGAACCTCAATGGGACCTCTGCATGCTTGTTGCTACTCCCTTAGGGAAACCCTTAAGAGTTGAACATTCAGTCAAGGAGAGTTCTGGAATTACTTAAAAACACAAGTAAATGATTTGAGTGAATGCCCTTTGAAAATCAAACAAATTGCTCGAGAAGTCTGTCTGTCCCATAGCCAAAAAAAAAAAAAAAAAAAAAATCAGACTGGTTGTATAGACAGCACTAATGTCTCCTCGTTCCAACTGTAGACCGGGAAGTCTGAGATTAAGGAGGGACGGCTAATCATTGCTTTGGTAAGAGCCCTTCTTCTGGTCTACACATAGCAACCTTTTCTCTGTACCTCACATGACAGAGGAGTTGATGTCTGTTCCTCCTCCTTTTAGGACATTATTCCTATAGTGTTACCTTTATTACCCCCTTATCCTACAAACACAAGTTAGGGCTTCAGCCCAAGAGTTCGTGAGTGAAGAGGTGAAGATTATTCAGCCCTTAGCAAGAAGAGAGCAGATACTTTTTACCTTATTTTTTTTTCTTTTTTTATGTCTGTACTCGATTCAAAACTAGCTCCCAGGATACATGATTTTTAGTTATGAAAAGATCCAATTTTTAAAATTTTTGTACATACGAGGGAGGGACTTAGAAGTGTTAGTTATGGTTTCCGGAAGTTTATTATTTATCGAGTGGAAAGCATCCTGAATGTGAATAAGGCAAACTTAAGGAGAAAGTATTGTCCTGCCCTTATATAACTGAAATATTTCTGGGTTGCACCAGCATGTCCTGACTTATCCCGTGATTCCTGATTTGTTTCTGCATCACTAACCTTCCTCACAGCCTGTGGGCATTAGCATTTTATGATGTTTCTAGGCTAAGAAGGATATCTGAGTCAAGAAGAGTAGATTTTCAGGGATCTCTTATTCCATTTGCAAATTGTTATTATGTATAAATTGTGTTGTAGAAAACGGGGCTCATTAGTCCTGAACACCTTCCTACATTTTTTATGATTTCGCTGCCATGGATGACGGGAACCTCACACTGTAGGCTGCACCTGCAGACACAGAAATCTTGCTGGACCTAAGTTTAAGTGTTAAAAGCTTGAAGAATTTCATCCTATTGAAGGATATAGATTTCTGTTATGATTTTGATGATGAAACTCGTTTAAATAAAAAGCTGCTTTGGACTGCTTTCTGAGACTGACGGTGTATTTTTCTGGTGTTGATGGTGGTGGTGTGGGTGTGTGTTTGTGAGGAGCACACATTTGTCCTCTTGTTTGGAGTCTGGGTCAATCTTAATCATTGAAATCATCAGGCAGTAACTACTTTAGTGTCAGGGGGAGGGTACATGACTATATGTCTATACACACACATAAACATGTGATTTTTTCAATGGTAGTAAAATTCAACATCAACGTTCAATTCTTCTGATCCATTGAGAAGAGTTAGAGCCAATGGTATCCCTCAGGTGCTGACATAGACTATTTAATGCCTAAACCAAAATTCCACTCAGCAGAATGAACTCTGAGCTAGTCTGTTCATCACAGAGGAGCAGAGCAAACAGGACAGCTCTCTGGTGTCCAAGATGAAAGAGGGTCCTTTGGAGAATGACTCTTCTCTTCACCTTTGAACTTACTACCATCCGATCCGTGACTAGCTGGTGTCAAATGTCAGGCAGCCAAATTTACACAAAGGTATTTGCTAACTGGGGTGAGTTCTGCTCCATGTCTTTAAAAGAAGTAGTGTTTAAGGAGAAAGGGATTTGTTCTGTGAACTTTGTCTTTACCCTCCCCGTTTACAAGTTGGCATGACCAAGGTCATTGTGATGGTTTGTATATACTTGGTCCAGGGAGTGGCACCATCAGAAAGTGTGGCCCTGCTGGAGTAGGTAGATCACTATGGGTGTGAACTTTAAGACCCTGAACCTAGCTGCCTGGTATTCTGCTAGCAGCCTTCAGATGAAGATGTGGCCCTCTCAGCTCTGCCTGTATCATGCCTGCCTGGATGCTGCCATACTCCTGCTTTGATGATAATGGACTGAACCTCTGAACCTGTAAGTCAGCCCCAATTAAATGTTGTCCTTTATGAGAGTTGCCTTGGTCACAGTGTCTGTTCACAGCAGTAGAACCCTAACTAAGACAGCCATTTAGTATAGCTTACCCACATGCTCACTCCACTGCAGACAAAATGAACATAGTGCTGGGTCCATTAATCTGTGTACTCTCAGAGACGAAGCTGTGTTGACCATTTCTCTACTTGTGGATGAATGAACTATAACCAGTTAGAGAGAATTTTAGAAAGAAACCCATTTGCCCTGTGAAGATACACATAATTTAGAAAAGTATGTCTGTGTGAGTCTATGGGTGAGAAGATGAATGGCAGACGAATCCAGGAAGATCTGATGGACCAAAGGACCAGATCTTTGTGATGCTCGGTTTTATACTAGATCTTCCCACAGGAGGCAGAGAAAGGTCTACTGTATGAAACCTTTGAGCTCAGCTGCTGTGTGGACTTTGTTGAGTTTAATGCAATGTCTTTGGGACATGAATCCATTAGGATAACAATTTGATTGGTAAAGATATTTTTTTCTCCATGTGATGGCTGCCAAAAAAGGAAAGGTGATTAGAGGCAGGGGGCTTTCTTTAAAGTCTCCTGTTTGTCATTTTATCTGCAGGTTTTTGTTTATCCCGTGCTGAACAAATTCTTGAGAGGGCTTTAATTTTAGATAATTCTAGACTTCAGTACATGGTCAATAATTGTTTGGTGAATTTTGATGCCCACATATCATTGGAATAGGGGAAAAAATCACAAAGATACATACATTGAAGAAAAGCTAGATCATGATCGTATTTTAGAAGAAACCTCAGAGATTCCTTCATGTTAACAAGAAAGTATATTTCTTTTGCTCATTGGTAGACAATTTAGTGAGAGAGATGATTTATAAGGTCATCTTCAAATGGGGGTCATCTTTGTGGGAGGAAAATTAGAACAAGCATAGAGTAATGGAAATGAAAGATAAAACACCAGAAAGAAGTACTGTTTGTTTTGTTTTCAAGGATATGGTGACAGAAATGAAGAGGACTGGGCAACCAAATCACAGCTAAGGCATGTCACTGATACAGACATTCTGGGACTATGGGTTTGTGCCCTCGAAAGGCTCCCCTGGAAGGAGCTCATTGGAGGACACCACCTTCTGTAAGGAGCCTACTGGAAGACAACTAGTTCTGGAAGGAGTCTGTTAGGGAACCAACGCCATACAAAAGCATAAGCCTGGTACTGGGGATTTGATTTGTGCTTACATGGGAATTCGAATGTCCACTTCGGGTCCCTGCCAACAGTTGGTTTTTTTGACTGGTCAAAAAAGAGCCAGCAGCCAATGGTTGGGCAGGGGGAAAGAGGCAGGACTTTGAAGATTCCCAGCAAGGAAATGCAGGACAGGGAAAAGGAGAATCACATGGACAGAAGGAAGGAAGAAGATACAAACATGAGATATCTGTGGAAAACAGAGCCAACCATGTAAGAATAAGGGGAAAGCAGCCCCAAGGGCCATTCCCCCGACTGGGTCTGGGATAGCAGAAATAAAATACAGAGTTCAGAAAGTGTTAACTCAGGAATATCAGAGGGGACTGTGTGTTGGCCATATGGAAGTTCAGGAGTAGCCCGCCATTGAGCTAGTTAAGGAATATTAAAAATAACGCTGCGTGTTTATTACACCTTTTATTTGGGAACTCCAGAACATTGGGACTGGTGGCATCATGCTGCCCCAGCTGGGAAGTAAAAAAGTGGATTCACAGTTTACCCCTTCAGCCTGGCCACTAAATTTCACATCAAACACAATTGGAGGGAAACAGCTGTAATCTCATTACCCAGGGCACTAAAGCAGGAGGATGGTGAGTTCAAAACCAACATTAAACTACAGAGCAGAGGTCTGTCTCAGTCTGTCAACACATCAAAAGTAATGATAAATAAGATACCAAAAAGTCAAGGTGTAAACTGTCTACTCACCAATACTATAAAACCAATTAAATTTGTTTAACTGATTCATGTACATGTATTTCTTCTCAGATGTTGAGCTTCTTTTTTTTTTTCTCTAGATATTTCCTCTTCCATTTTTGCTTCATGGCCTAGAAATTCACGCTGAAGGGTAAAATGGCTCTAATTAGCAGTGACCAAGTGCTCGCTGTTGCTCACATACGAGTATGACAGCAGGCGGCTGGAAGATTCTTTCACAGACAGGATGTTGGCGAGGGGTAACATCTCACTCCCATAATCCCAGCATTTCAGAGAATGAAACAGGAGTAGTACTCTGAGTCTGAGTCTAGGCTGGGCTTCTGAGTGAGACCCTCTCTCAGAAAAGAGAGAGAAAAACAGACAGACAGACAGAGACAGAGACAGACAGATCTAGAAAAAAAAAAATCCAACATCTGCTATTCCATGATTATCTCGAGCTCCCTCACTGTTATCTCCTTGTCAGGAGTCAGAGGCCCGGAGTGTAAGAGTTGAACGTAGTGATATGTATGTATGATTGTCGCTCAGTGTTCTGGGGAAGTCAAGCCCAAGATTGCTAGCTGATCCTGTATCTGGGGAGTTCCTTGTCCTGGTAGATACGTCCATTTACTTGTCTTCACGTGGCATAAAGGAGCAAACAAGCTTCCTTGGGTCTTCTAAAGGAACCAATTCCACTTATAAGGAGCCTGTCTTCATAACCTAATCTCCTCCTACAGGCCACATGAAATGGTGCCGTTAGCTTGGAGGTTAGGATTTCAACAAGGGAATTCTGGAAAGACAACGCCATTCAGACCATAGCATCCCAGTCTTCACCTCCCAAACTTATACCTTTCTTATTTAGAAACTATGATGGTCTTTGTCTCCATTTCTTACCATGCTCCAGCATCAACTGAGAAAATGACAAAATATCATCCAAATACGGCTGAAGGTGGGTACTACTGAAAGGAGGTACAGATTACCCTAAGGCAATACCCTTTAGCATGTGCAACTAAACATGTTACATGTTCTCAACTGTGATAAGACTAGAACATGACAGGCATTCCCAATCCCAAAAAGGGAAAACAGAATACAAACCTAAAAGGACAAACCCTGTTGAACTTCAAAGCTGACTCCAAGTCCCAACTCTGGAAATTTGCTGGGTAGGAGTTGAACTATCAAACCTCCAGGTAACTCCGCCCCATCACTTACCAAGCACAACCATGTGATGATCTTTACATTTGGATACCTAAGCCCATACTCCCAGACCGTAAATCCATGCTGATGGCTTTATAGATCTGAGAGTTTTAAGGCATTTTATAGATCGAAGGGTGTTTCTGGGGGTTGAAGGGCTCTCCATGATGATCCACCCCTGTGCCATCTCTCTGCTTCCTTATTGAATCTCTCCTGGGTATCCTTTGATGTCTTAGTGAGAGAAGCCCAGCTCATAAAGACTTGGTACCATGCAAAGTTATCCCTATGCCCTCTATCTGAGGACAAATGTGGAGTAGCCAGTGAGCACCCCTGGAATGCAAGCTGAGAGTTCAGAGAACTTTGGGGTCCCAGGGGTACAATGAGATTTTCATGCTTGAGGATCTGGCACTTTGGGCCAGAGACTAGAAGAGCAACCTTGAAGATATCCTGGATACTCTTCCGTTCTCTTGACAGATGGCCTAGAGCCATCCATGAGGACCCCCTTGTCCACTCCTGGTTCTTACCTCTCAGTATCCATCTCATCTGTTATAATATGCTCAGGCTGAATAGTTTCCAAGTCTTTAAGCTCTGCTTATCTTTTGATTATAAACTTTGACTCTCTTCCCTCTTTTAATCCATTCTGTAAGCAGTCAAGAGAAGGCCTGCCATACTCTCAATGTTCCACTTTGATATCCCTTCTACTGGAGAGCCAGTATCATCACCCACACGCTGTACCATGTGCCAGGCACTAGGGCACAAACCAACGTCAGACAAGTTCTCCTGAGCTTTGTAGCCACCACTTCTTCCCATTTTTAATTCCATATGTGAGCCAATAGAACTTCCTGTTCCTGTATCGCTACCACTGCTCAGCTCCAGCCACTTAGATCATCACCGAGATGGCTTGCTCTTCAGTTCCCTTCTTCTGCACCCTCTCCAGAAACATTCTTAATGTTCCAACCAAGACAGCACAGGTTTTTTGCTTCATTTAGTTTAAAGCCCCAGCCTTTACAAGGTTCCACAGATGCTCTGCATTTGGGGAAGTTTCTTTTGGAAACAGCTCACTTAGACGTAGTCTACAGGCACTGCCTTGACAAAAGCTTTATACGGATGCAAGGGGACCTGAGATGAAGACACCAGCAGATGGTGTCTGGCAAGAGCCTGTTTCTCATAGAATGCAGCTTTGTGTGTCTTCACGGGGTGGAAAATGAGGATATGCTCCTGTAGTCCTCTTTTATACTATTGGAGTGCATGTGTATGTCCACGTATGTCTGCATGTGTGTACATGTGTGTATATGTGCATGTGTGTGTACAAGTATATGTATGTCTATGTATAGCTGCATGTGTGTATGCATATGTGTGTATGTATGTATATGCACATGTGTGGCATGACATGTTTATGTATATCTGTGTGTGTGTGTGTATACATACACATGTCACAACACATCTGAAGAAGAGAGAACTGAAGAAGTCAGTTCATTCCTTCTGTCACATGGTTTCTGGGGAACAAACGCAGATGGTCCAGCTTACCTGATGAGCCATCTCTTTGGCTCTTAAGCCTCTTTTGTACAAACAATAATCCCACTCATAAGTGTAGAGCTCTAGTCACCTAACCACATAACCACCCAAAGATCTTAATATGACACCTCTTAATATGATCATTTTGTGGAGATTAAGGTTCAAAGTATGAATTTGGGGAGACTAAACATTCACCCCAGAGCACCCATTATATGACAGTACTCTCAATAAGGCTGTTAAAGAAATGAGAGCACCTCCCACACTGAACGCAGCACCTAACCCAGAGCTCAGTGTCACCAAGAACACAGTCTGTTTCTTTTAATTACTTTATGATCACTCTGTTCATTTTCGTCCAGTGTTTGGTACTGCATTTATCACATACTTGGTCTCAATAAATGTTGTTAAATGACTAAATGATAGGAGACTGTAACTTAATTCTCTTAAATGTTGGGTGAGCTCCCAACCAGCATGTAGCCCCCATGTAATGTCTCAATGTTGACAGTAATAGTCCTTCCATATAAATTACCAGCACACAGGTGAATCCTTGGTTGTTGGGTGTTATATTGTGGTTTGGGAGATAGAACCCAGGACCTTGCATGTGGTAGGCAAGCACTCTGCCATTACACTTCAGGTTTGCCCCTCTGTGTTCTAAATGAAGCTGGTGTCAGCCCTATTAGACCTAAGGTATCTAAACTAGAAGAACAAAGGACAGAAATGAGAAGACGCGATGTCAAGGACACAGTAGAGATGCTGCTATTTGCAGACGATAGTGGGAAAATTGAGGCAAGGCCCTGGCATTCCTCATTTGTCTTTTCCTCAGTCAATACAAAAGAAACGGAAAGTTAATGGAAGGTAGGCCTTGGTTGTCCCTAAAAGCCATCAAATCAGGAATGCAAGAAGTCCTTGGACAGAAGGCCAGACAAAGCTCATCACATTACTTCAGTGAGGCCATAAACTACATACCTCATGCAGCTCTTTAAACATTCAGTAAAGGGTGGGGCAAGCCTACAATCTCCATGCTCAGGAGGCTGAGGCAGGAGGACAACCTCACTGAGGCCAATGACTACAAGACTGCACCTCACATGTCAGAAGCAGTGAATCAGCTAGTGATCCCTAGGGAAGGGCAAATCATTTTCTTCAAAGGTGTAGCCATCCTTAAACTTCCGGCATTCCAGTAAATAAAACCCGGTCCAACCCTGATGAAACACAGTAGGAACTTGTTGGGAAGAAAGAGATTCCTATGAGTAGGCAGAAATAAGAGAGGGTAATGGGAGGGAGAATGAAATGATCAAACTATATTCCATACATTTATGAAATTGTCAAAGAAGAGAACATTCTTTTAAAGAGTTGCTAGAGTTATTGGGTGGGCAAAAGATGGTGAAAAAATATTGTTTTGACTCTGCTCTTTGCTGTTTAAATCACTAAAACTCATGATATTTCACTCTGTCAGATAACTTTTTCTTAGGATCTAAGACTTCAGATTGTAGAAGGACTTAAGTGTGTGTGTGTGTATGTATGTGTGTGTGTGTGTGTGTGTGTGTGTGTGTGTATGCACACGCGCCTGTGCATGCATGTGTGTGTCATGGATGTGGCTCAGTTGATAAAGTCCTTTCCTAGCATGCACAACGCCCTGGATTCAGTCTCCAGTGTCACATGAACTGGGTATGGTGGCTCATGTCTAAAACTCTAGCAGGAAGAGAGAGGCAGGAAGATCGGAAAGTTCAAGGTCATTCAGGGTCTCGCAGTGAATTCAAGACTAGCCTGACTTAGGTAACATCCTGCAGGAACAAAACAATATGCATATATATATGCACTTGAAACACACACACACACACACACACACACACACACACACACACTCCACCCTAAACATGTGCACACATAAGCTGAGCGTCCCTTGTTCTCCTGTCGTATGCCCAAGCCTCCAGGAGGGAGTCCCTGTCATATGGTTCTCATCTAGAGCAACATTTACAGCATTGGTTAAGTGCTGAGTGCAACATGAACATTTAGCAGATACTAAAAATGGTTTTTTAACTTTAACAGAGTAGAAGTTTAGAAATCCATTCCCTTTTAAAGGCTTTAAAGTAGCATAAAAATTCAAAGGCCAAGAGGCCCTGTTTGGTTAACCAGAGCATCCTCTAATAAAAAGCTTGAGATGGCTGACTGGGACAATAAGTGGTGGCATGGGAGCTGAGATGAGACAGCCCAAGACCCCAGTGTCCCAGTGACACACTGCTGGAGAATAGTTCTCTAAATAAATCCAGAATTGTCCGGTGTCTCCTCAGGTCTGGTATTCTCCATGGAAGACAGAGAAAAGAAAGAATAACCAGGCAAATTTACCTGAAAGACAGAAACTATCTGATTAGTTTACAAGTGGCAAGAGATACACGCTATTGGTAGCCCTAGGAGGAAGAAATCAGGAGAGGATGAGATGGGGGAGGGGCGGGAGATGCTGTTCTGGGAGAGGAAAGGAGGGAAAAGAAACAAAGAAACCTTGTATTTGTGAATTCACTCCAGACCAGAATCTGGCTTTCTTCATCTTATGTTCTCTTAATAGGTGCTTAAAACTTGCTGAAGGACTTCCATAGTTAATGAGACAATGCAGACGAGAGGATTTTCTTAGTCTCCTTGCTTAAAGTACACAGATTTTTTTCCAGTGGATTTCGTGACGCACACATAGGACAGAATTCAGGAATGGGGGGGAAAGGCTGTCTACTCATTTATACAAATCTGCACAAGGGTATGGGAAGTCCCTCCTTAAGAACAAACTTGTGGGAGCTGGAGGTATGGCTCCATTGTAAGAGTAACTGTTCTCTTACAGAAGACCTGGTGCTTTCCAGCACCCACACAGCTTCTCATAACTGTCTATAACTCCAGTTTTGTGGGTTCAATATCCTCTTCTCATCCTTGTGGACCCTGGGCATATAGGTACATACATGTGAGCAAAACACTCACACACATAAAATACAATTAAATAAATCATTCTATTTTTAAAAGCCTACACACAACTGTTATGGTTTTGGTCTTAAATGCTCTTTCAAAGGCCCACATATGAAGGCTGGGTACTATGTTGCTATTAAAAGGTAGTAGAGGTTTAGAAGGTGAAATCCCATGAGAGGAACTTAGGTCATTGGAGGTGTGTCCTTTCAGGGGATATTAGAATACCAGTCGCTTCCTATGTCTTCATTTCCCACCCTCTACTGGAATAGTAACTCCACACTCCTGTGCACTACACTACAGCTCCTCGGTACAGACATAAAACAGTGGAGTCAACAGTCTCTAGACTGAGCCCTCCAGAACTATGAGCCAAAATAACTCTTTCCCTCTTTTAGATAACTTCTCCCAGGTATTTTGTCCCAGCAATGAAAATAGCACTAATGCACCGACCTTTCAAGATGCAGGGATGAGCAGAAATAGCCAGACGGTGCATGTGAGGCAGGCCTGACCAGCTCCTCCAAACATTACATCACCTGTCCTTCACACGAAAATTCTGATGTCATGTAGGGAGGGCAGGGTGGAATCTACTGAGCTTAGGATTAAGGGGTTTCCCAGCATGACTGTTCACCTCTTTTTCAAGTCTTGCTTTGCCTCGCCTGGGTTCAGCATTCCACGTAGAGAAAGTAGAAAGGCTCTGCTTAGTAGGAAAAGGTAGAGATGGGGCTAAGGACCTTACCAGCCATGGCAATAAAACGCCTCAGCAAGCTTGACACCCAAGGGCAAGCTGTACAGGTACAGAAGGTCCTTTCAACCCTACATAGAGGTGAACTGGCACCAAGACTGCCCAGGAGAAGAAAGGTGGCAGTATTTAACCACTTGTGCGCTTACACAGCCCTAGTCAAACCTCCCACACACCACCATCAGCACCGCCACCTACTCTTGCTCAATACCTGCTTCAAAGGAGGAACTGGAGTGAGCAAACGTCACCTCCTGCTCACCGGCCACCCGGATCGCCTGGTGGCGATTCAACTTACCCTTGCTGTGAGGGGCTCAGCACTAGGCTGGCTGGCCAGACCTTTTGGTCCTTGGAGTTTGCTACTCTAAGTGATTATTTTTATTCCTCTTTTTTTTTTCCTGCCTTTCTCCAAACTTTGAAGATAATGAGTCTTCAGCATTTTGGAGTAATTAGAAGGTGTGGCTGCCAAGGAAAAGTACGTCGTTTTCTTTTAAATGGGGGGAAGAGTAGGTTGCCTCGTTCATCACATGGCACCAATTAAGTCTCATGTGCCCATTAGTTCTCTGATAAACCGATCTGGCTCTGGTGAGGAAACCACACCTAGGAAGGAATGAGCCCCTCCTGCAACAATAGCAGCCATTAAGCATCCAGAAGCCCAGTGTCATCGTCATGCAATTACTTACCATTGACTGACCTCTTCGGCTTTCAAGTTGCTTTTCAGTTTGTGAGTGATAACTGGGAAAGCACCCTATAGACTGTGACTGAGAAGAGCAGGAGAGTTTAGAAAATACAGTGGGCAACACACACACACACACACACACACACACACACACACACACACACACACACCCCTCTTATGTATTTCAACAGCTTCGGTGGAAAATACAGCCTCGGGGCTGGGGAAATGACTCAGTGGCTGAAATGTTTGCTGCACAAGCATGAGGACCCAAGTTCAGACCCCTGTATGTATGTCAAACTCTGAACATGTTTGTGTGGTATACCAGTAATCCCAACACTTGGGAAACTGGGACCCGTGGACCTTGGAACCTCACTGGCATCCAGTCTAGCCAAATCAGTAACCTCCATGTTTGGTGAGAGACTATCTCAAAACCAGGAAAAGTTATAGAAGAAGACACCTGACAGCAATGTTTGACTCCATGGGTGCATTGCTGTATTCATACACACACACACACACATACACACAAAAACACGTGCCACACCACACAGCCCACATACATATACATACACACGCACTACACAGACCACTTATATATCACACACACCATGCACATATATACACACAACACACACACACACACACACACACACACACACACACAGACCATACCATACCACGCAGACCATATACACACAAATACACACACCACCCAGGCCGCATATATACCACACACACCATACTCATACGTACAGCGCGCGCACACACACACACACACACACACACACACACACACACACACACACACTAAATAACCGACTAAATAAAGCACAATCTCATTCATTTTTAGTACTTTTCATACCATACATATGATATGCAAGACTGCATACAATTTGACTCTGAGCAGTTCTACACTTCCCATTGTTAATTAAGAAAAAAACTAATGTGGCTGAAGAAAGAAAATATATGAATAACTGATCAGTAAGATACCCACCCTCACTTGTAAGAACTGTCTAAGAGCTTCCCTCCTGAGCGAGTAATAGTTTCCATCAGTAAGCCATTCTTGCCTTTGACTGATAAATCTCTCAGTGTCAGGAAATAGTTTATCATCAAATGTTTGATGATAAATACAATCATGTGTCAGAAAAGGGCACATTAACTTATCCCACTCAGTTAGATCACAATAGAATTCTCCCTTTTCCTCCTCTCCCTTCCCCTCCCCTATCTGGGATCATTTAACCCAAAGCCTTCATTTTCTATGAGATAAACTGAGGCACAAAGAGAGATTGGATGACTCAAGGCCACACAATCACCTGACACACATTTAAGGCTCTGGTCCCAGGAGGAATGACTGCTACCCTTGACCTCACCCTTCAGGGGCCTCTCTCTCCTCCTGGAGCACATCCTTGAAAGCGAACCTGTTAAGGGAGTGCCCCGAGGTCTTTCAGAGAGATTCCTCTTCAGGGTTTGCTTGTTGTTTTGTTTGAGTTGTGTTTTCTGTTGGCTGTGTTAGGGGTGAAACATACTAGACCTTGTTCATACTAGACTAGTACTCTCTCTACAGTTCTTCTTTGGAATTCTTAACAGAAAAGTATGTGTTGGTAAATGACCAAAGGAGAAAATTCCTTCCTTCCTCTGCTCAAATAGATCAGCCATATGGCATGCTAACAGGTTCGTCAATATAGGGGGTTCACCTATGTTTGGGATTGCAGTATATTGTAATGTCTTCTAATCATCTCGTTGGTGTGTATGTGCAAATACTTCACTTGGGAACAGGATGAAACTCAAGTACTTGCCTAGCATGTTCATGGTCTTGGGTTTGATCCTAAGCATGACAAAAATGAACAAGGCACCCTAATGAGAAAGGAGCCTGAAAAGATCTACAAGGCTGGGCTCAGCTTGGTGCGATTTGACTTAACTCTTACAGTACTGTTAGCTCCTTCAGAGCAGCCTAAGGGTTTTCACTTCTTCTGAAGCCAGCTCTTCAAGAGAGAGATGCCACATAAAAGCCTGTGGAGTGGAAAAGGTAGAAACTTGGATTGTTTTGCCTCTTAGAGTACTTGAAAAAGACAGGGACAAGGCTTGGGTGTCAGCTCATCCATCCCAGGGGTCACCAGGGACACGCCCTTTCTCCATCCTTGATGGACAGATACTGTCTCTCCTGGGAAGCAAGAGAACACACATCATCAACAACACTGGATTGCTCTCTTAAGAGTTCTAGGGAAAAGAAGTCAAACATTTTGAAGGTAAATATGTCATTCGGTAATAAGTGCGTCTCAGTGGGTTGGGCAGATGGTTCGTTTGCCTAAACGGAAGGCTGGTCATGCTAACTATCATAAGGATCCAAGTTTGATCACCAGAACCCATGTAAAATGCTAGGTGTTGCAGGCCATGTTTATAATCCCAGAGCAGGGGCAGTAGAGACTGACAGACTTCTGGGGCTCACTGGCAAGCCAGCCAGGGCTAATTGGCCTGAGTTTTACACACACACATACACACATACAAACACATATACCACATATGTGCACCTACACACATGCATTTACACACATACACATACCTGCATGTACATACACATACACACAACCCTCCAGTTTCCTAAGTGTATAATGTCATTTTAACATATACTTGCTCATTTTATCCTCATAGCACCTGTATGACATAAGTAATGTTATTAAGGCCACATATCAGATGAGGAAACTGAGGCACAGATGTTAGACAAAAAGGTTACCCACTGTTCAGTGCCAATATGAGATTCACAGCTGTCTCATCTATCATTCCACAGGGACAGCCAGGCTTGACTCTGGCCAGAGAACAACAAGGTGGCATCTGAGGAAGAGAGGGTTGCTAGAAGCCCCTAGGGCTTCCTCTTTCAAATGTTCTCACCTACTCACACCCTGATCTAAACTGGGTTTGAGAAATCCAGATGAGACTGGATGCCTACAGGGACGGTGTTCTTGATGGATGTATGGACAGGAAGAGCAATGGTCTGATCCTGATGCCAGTGTATTAAGAATTAAAACAGAATTCTGTCCCCCAGGGGATTGCCTCCTTCCTCTCAGATTCTATTGTCAGGCGCTCAAGCATTCACCACTAAGATTTAATGATGGGGTGAGTCGTTGTCACTTCCAGGAGGTGACTTGGGTGCCGAAAGTTGTTCTGGAGAAGACAAGAAGAGTACGAGGTGCCGGCAAACACAGGAGCAGCTGTCAAGAGGGTGACTAGCAGAAGACATGGTATCGAGCTTGCCAATGCTGCACAGAGTCACTGGGAAAGCGAAAGGGGTAGCAACTTATTTTGACTTACTCTTTCAGGAGTTTTAGTCCAGTACTGCTTGGTTGACTCCTTCAGGGGAGCCTGTGTTGAGTGAACGCGACACCGTAGAATATACATCTCATGGTGGGCAGATGACGAGGAGGAGAAAAAAGAGACCCGAGTGCCCACATTCCCCTCAAGGGCTCACCCCTGATTACCTAACCTCCTTCCTCTTGGCTATATCTCTTTAAAGATTCCATTACCTCCCAAATGTGCCATAGGCTGGTGAGCAAACCTCTATGTGTCCTTTAGGGGATGTTTAAGATCCAGCCATTAGAGGAGCGGCCAGAGCTATTGCAGTTCATTTCAACAGAACGCCGCCAGATGAAGAAACAGCACATAAATAACTCAATACAAGATGGGCAGCGATAACTACGGTGACAAAGGGGCAAGGATCTCTGAGGCTGTAGGAGACAGTTCATGAGGAAATCACGGCCCCTCCTTCCACCCACCCCTTCCACTCCTACTCCCCAGAATGGCAGATGTTGGGTGCTTGGTATTTTTCACCTCACATACACAATGGAGTTAGGTAACTTTGGAATGAAAGAGGATTAAACAAGGAGAGGTCCGATGAAGTAAAGCTTCCAAAATGTATCCTTGGGTGGGGAGAAGAGAAAACGCAGAACAATGGCAAATAACAGATCGTCGGCGTGAGCACCTGTGAGCATACTTGTGGTGTGTGTGTGTGTGTGTGTGTGTGTGTGTGTGTGTGTGTGTGTGTCTGTGTCTGTGTGTCTGTGTGTGTGTATGTGTGTGTGTCTGTGTGTGTGTCTGTGTCTGTGTCTGTGTGTATGTGTGTGTGTATGTGTGTGTGTGTCTGTGTGTGTGTCTGTGTGTGTGTCTGTGTGTATGTGTGTGTGTGTCTGTGTGTATGTGTGTGTGTGTCTGTGTCTGTGTGTGTGTCTGTGTGTCTGTGTCTGTGTGTGTGTGTCTGTGTGTGTGTATGTGTGTGTGTGTCTGTGTGTGTGTGTCTGTGTGTATGTGTGTGTGTCTGTGTGTGTATGTGTGTGTGTCTGTGTCTGTGTGTGTATGTGTGTGTGTGTCTGTGTGTGTATGTGTGTGTGTGTCTGTGTCTGTGTGTCTGTGTGTGTATGTGTGTGTATGTGTGTGTCTGTGTGTGTGTCTGTGTGTCTGTGTCTGTGTGTGTGTGTGTCTGTCTGTGTGTGTGTCTGTGTGTGTATGTGTGTGTGTGTCTGTGTCTGTGTGTCTGTGTGTGTGTGTCTGTGTCTGTGTGTGTGTCTGTGTGTGTGTATGTGTGTGTGTCTGTGTCTGTGTGTGTGTGTCTGTGTCTGTGTGTGTGTGTCTGTGTGTGTATGTGTGTGTGTCTGTGTCTGTGTGTCTGTGGGTGTGTGTGTATGGGTGTGTGTGTATGTGTGTGTGTGTCTGTGTGTGTGTATGTGTGTGTATGTGTGTCTGTGTGTGTCTGTGTGTGTGTCTATGTGTATGTCTGTGTGTGGAGTGCATGTGCATGTGTGTGCACATGGCTTCAAGTTGTTTACAGCTCTACTTGTCTTCACTAAAAAGCATTGGTTAACCGTGTTACTTACATCCTGATTAAAATTTCTCAACTTATTTATGACAAAGAAGTTCCTCAAACCCTATGCTACCCACTATCTTTACCAGCATGCCAGAGCAGCCAGATAAAAGAAACATGCAGATATGTTCGTTTACACCTGTATGTTCGAAGATTAAAAACTAGAATATCAATAATTTTCTTATTAGAATAAAAGAGCCTGCTAATTAATTTATTATAAAAATAGTTCCTACAACAATAAATTAGCAAGCGTTACAAAATACATCTTCCCTCTTCCACCTTAAAGGTTGCATAAGATTTTAAATATTTCAAGAAGAAAATACAATTCCAACTTTAGAACTCGAGAAGGCGGGCTGGAGAGAGGACTCAGCAGTTAGGAGTGGGTTTTCCTGCAGAGGACCTAGATTTAGTTCCCAGCATCCATGGGAGGCAGCTCACACCCACTTTGAACTCAGGTTCCAGAGGATCCAATGGTCTCTTCTAGGCTCTGCAGACACTGCACATTCATGACTCGCACACACAAACACAATTATAAAAAATAAAAACACTTAACTTTTCATTGAAGAAAACATACAACGTTCATTTAGTTCATCCTTTCGGGTATGAGATCCTTGGGTCCTGAGGCTAAATGCAGATAAAGGAACAGAGGGTTGAATTTGTATGCACATGTATGATCATTATTCTTTACTTGATGGGCAACTCTACCTCTGGCTTGTGGGGTTTCCCTGTCACAGTCAGCTAGACACTGCCCAGAAGGTTTTTGGTGCGCTTATGGAATGCACCTCTCTGTTCCAAAGCACTGTAAGTGGGTTTCCAACTTGACTCCCAATATTTGGCTTCCTGAAGAGGATCCTTCTGGCTGTGGTCATGTGTTTTGTCTCCTTGGAATGAAACCATAGTTTTAAAGCTGCAATTCTCAGGAATGAGCTCATGATTTGATTTTCAGGTTTGGTAAGAACGAGGAATCATTGGGTCAATTTAGACAATATGTACCTTAATATTTAAAGACAGGAGTGGATTCTTGAAGATGCTAAATAAAACTACCTCCACTTTGCTTACGTATAGGTCCTTATAAATTTTATAGGTAGAATAAAAAAGTATTGATTTAATGCAGACATAAACAGATGTTCATTTTTTAACGTGAGTGTTTCATGGTTTTTGTTTGTTTTTGCTTGTTTTTTTTTTCATCCTATCTACCAAAAGCAGTGTTTCACATTCATCTATGACGGCCCTGAATCAGAGAGGCAGCTTGGTAGGCTGAGCCCCCATAGCTAAGCTTTGCTGTTGGGTTAAATTCTTCCCTGGGTTGCTAGACATCAGGGAACAGAGACGTGGGTAGGAATCCCTGTGAAGAGTGGCTGGTGGTCCACACAGGAAAGTGTGGAGGCCATCTCTCTCACACTTTAACTTATCCTTCAATGAAGGCCCTCTCTGGGTCTTGAAAGGGAAGCTGCTCCTTCCATCTATGGCCTCATCCTGATGATTCTAGAATGATGTATAAATTATTTTTAATTTTTAAAAAAAAATAGCTTTTATCTTATATGCATGGATGTTTTGCCTGTGTATGTATCCGTGCACCATGTATGTGCCTGGTTCCTTTGGAGACAGAAGAGGAGATTAGCTCCTCTGGAAATGGAATTTCAAATGGCTATGAGTTAACACGTGGCTGCCAAGAACTGAGCCTGGGACCTCTGGAAGAGGAGTGAATGCTCCTAACCACTGGGCAATCCTTCCAGTTCCCACTGATCCTCTTAAATCCTCTCCCACTCAAGCTCCAATCACAGCTTCTGTGGTTATGATGCCTTCTCACCTAATAAATCTTATTTCTGAAATATTAAAAATAAAGGCGAGAGGTATTTTGGCATCCAACCAGTAGGTAGGTAGATAGGTAGGTATGTTGGTTGTGCAAGCAGGGAAAAAATCTTACTTGTTTTTTTTTTCTCTCTACCTATTTATTTTCCTCAATAAAACTATTTAATCTGAGAACTTTGTGACTAAAAAGCCATTTGAGAATAATGGAAGAATTCGCATTTAATTCCAGAAATGCCCAATTAGAAACTGACTTGACCTTCCTTTCCAGTTCCAACTCTCTCCCCACAGAGTTCAAACATTATAAAAAGCCATTACTATTTATCACTTAAAGACTGAAAAACTTGAGCCCCTTATAGAAAAATATGTTTTTTTCCAAGTCAATGCACACATTAGGATGAGAATCTTAACACCCTGTATGGAGCTCATTATATTTCAGCCAGCTATATCATTGAACAATGCTGAGGTACTTGTCCCCAAATCAAAATTTCAGTCCCTTCTGACATTGCTTGCTTCAGATTAAGTCCCCAGAGGTCTGATGACACCAGTGTATGAAGTTAGGAAAACACTCTCAAGCCCCCAACAAACCAAAGTTTGCTCAGTGGCCATTTCCGCCCTCCAGAACTGCTTTGTGTTGAAAGCAAGCACACCGAGAAGCACACTGTGTGATGTTCTCCTCATCCCAGATGGAGCCGCCTTCCCTCTGCATCCTCTATTGACAGCCACATCCCCATAGAAGATCATCACTCCAGGCAAAGCAAAGGGATGCTTGCTTAGAGGACAAAAGCCCTGAAGGGAGCTGTCTCATCATGCTAGATCAGAAGAACTAATCCTAGAACACTGCACCCCAACTCCTTCAGGCAAGACCTGTGAGCCGCCATTCTCCAAAACCCTAAAGTTATATTTCTACGAGAGGTCCTTTCCAAGTTGCTATTTCTGTTCCCCTCTAGATCCCAAACCTTGCCATTGATAAACAGAAGGTTTATCCGTTTTCATCATTGCTTGCCTTACTCTTTAGCTGTTAGCTTATCATTGATTAGCAATAGAAAAAATAATTGCAAGGGAAACCAAATTCTGGCAAATTGATAGCATGATTGCATTACAAGCAAACAATAATTATACGATACTATAGTTTGTGCTAATAAAATATATCATGCCTACCGAGCCTGTAATTAGTATCCTCTTTAATACCAGGCAAATTAATTTCAGAACTGATATTTCCAGCAGAAAGACATAGTAATTTGCAGTCTTGGGCTTCCTAATCCCACCACTATCTGCTGATACAAGAGAATGCCCAGAGCCTTGGAACCACACTATCTTAGTCAGTTTCTATTCCTGCACAAAATTTCATGACCAAGAAGCAAGTAGGGGAAGAAAAGTTTTATTCAGCTTACCCTTCCACACTGCTGTTCATCACCAAAGGAAGTCAGGACAGGAACTCACACAGGGCAAGAACTTGGAGGCAGGAGCTGATGCAGAGGCCATGGAGGGATGTTACTTACTGGCTTGCTCCTCCTGACTTGCTCAACTTGCTGTCTTATAGAACCCAGGACTACCAGCCCAGGGACGGCACCACCCACAGTGATCTAGGCCCTCCCCACTTGATCACTAACTGAGACAATGCCTTACAGTTGGATCTCATCAAGGCATTTCCTCAAGGGAGGCTCCTTCCTCTGTGATAACTCCAGCTAGTGTCAAGCTGACACACAAAACTGGCTAGTACTGACCCCTTCCCAACTTGACACACAGACACATTACTATTTAGCCTCAACACTTACTTTCTTATTCATGCACAAGATCTAAATAACCTTAAAATCCCACAGTCTTTACAAATTCTTACATATTAAAATTTCAATCCCTTTAAAATATCCAGTCTCTTTTGAAATTCAGTCTTTTAACTGTGGGTTCCACTAAAATACTCTCTTAATTCAAGAGGGAAAAACATCAAGGCATAGTCACAATCAAAATCAAAATCATACTTAATGTCTGGTATCCATTCATTATCTTCTGGTCTCCTTGAAAGGTCTTCTGTCACTTCTCCAGCTCTGCCCTCAGTAGTGCTCTAAGCTCAGCTTGATTTGCTCCACTGACACTGCTATTCTTGGTGATCATCCCATGGTACTGGCATCTCCAATATACTGCTGTCTTCAGCTGCAACTAGGCTTCATTAACAGCTGCTCACAGGTTCTCTTCATGGTGCCAAGCCTCAAAGCCTTTGCATGACCCCTACAGTCCTGGGCCATCAACTGCAACTGAGGCTGCACCTTCAACAATGGCCTTCCATGGCCTCTCACGGTGCCAAGCCTCAGCTTCTCTCCATGACCCCTTCATGTCTTCAAAACTAGTACCATCTGGGTGACTCTTAACACATTACCAAGTAGAGCTGAAGCATGAGGTTATCTCTGGATAACCTTGGCTATCCCTGGAACACAGCTTCTTTGTGCTCTCAGAAAACACTTTCAGAAGAATTCACCTCAGGGATGCTGGTCTCTTCTTAATCACTGCTAAATTGATGCCAGCTAGCCAGCATCAATTGTCCCAGTAACACAAAGGTTGTGCTATAGTAGTTCTTGTACCTTGTTAATCATAACTCATTCTTCAGCCCCAGTTAACCAAAACCACAGAATCTTCACAGTCAAAACAACAACAGCCCTGATAAGAGTCTTTAATCTTCCCTCTGAAAAGCCAGCCTTCCGTCATCTGCACTGTTCTCAACATTGTCTTCCTAACTCGTACAGAACATCCCACAGAGCAATCGAATTAGTGACAGGTCTTCTTTAGGAAAATGCAGTGGTCATTCTGGGCATCTTAGCAAAGGCCTCTAATCTCAGCACTCACTGAGGGAGGGGGAAGGGGGGACAGTTGGGCAGGAGAGGAGGATGGCATGGTCAAAGCCAGCTAGAACCACATGGTGAAACTGTATCAAAACTCCAAAAGAAAGTACATGTGACCTAGAGGCATGACAGGTGTCCCTAAAGGACTAGGCTGCAGAGATGAGGACCTTAAAGACCTGGCTAGGTATTAAACACATAAAAGTTGCCACTTTAAGGCCTCGCTGGTAGCACAGATATTATTTGTTATGTAAAGAACAATCCTGAATAGAAAATGGAAGGCAGATTATGTTTCCTAAGGATGCATAAGAAAAAATGAAGGCGATTTTGCAGATTGGGGAAGAGTTCCCTGCATGATCAAAATACAGGCGAGAACTGATAATTTAAAGACAGTAAATTTCCTGTGCATGGAAGGGTATAGCAGTCTCCCTCAGTCACATGACTACTGAAAGAGAACAAGGGAGGCCTATCAAGGAAGTGGAAGAAAGGGGAGCAGAGGAGCACACCACCTGCAAAGCAAACCTCTCCACCAGCATGTTCGCCACAGAAACAGCGAGCAACACAGAGAGCTCCTATCGCCGTCTCAGGAGACACACAGGTGTCTGCAGAACTGACCCTCACTAGCTGTTGGATTTTACAAAAGGGACTTTCCTGCCTCAACATCCCCACTTGTCATGTGAAGTCTTTGTCTTGGTTCTTCTATTACTGTAGATTTGGTTCTTGCTCATTTTGTTGGGAGAGATTAGCCCAGGATCGTTCCTGAGATCGATTGGGATCCTGCAGATGAAGGCCATGAGAAAGAAGACGCCCTCCAAATGGCTGGGTGCTGTGTGTCCATTCCCACTTGTCCATTTAAGTTAACTGAAGAGAAGCTTTTTAATAATGTCACCACACAAATGGAAATATGGAAATGAATCTGACTAAAGGGTTTTACACTAACGGGGGATGCTATTCCTGGCTATATATACTTCAATCAGCATTCTTGTTTCCTAGTTATCTAAAACAAGAGAAAGCAATCATGTTCTTCTGATTGCAAGTCTGTTCACGCGCCTTGCAGAGACCAAGACTTGATTTTAAGACATCGTTTTTGTTAAGTTCAAAGTTTTGAGACTACAGCGCTTTAAGAAGCAAAACAACTAAATGAGATTGGATGTGTTGTGGAGACAGACAGCTACAATATTCAGTACCCCATAGGACCCAAACCTATGGATCATGTTTGCGTAATATACATGAAAATAAATTTGTTTTTCCCCAAAACAAAAAATATAAAAATCTAAAGGTATCATTTCTTTTGTTTTCATATTCACTTTCACAGCCTGGTAAATTACACATTAGAATGCTATACATTAGAGTGGAAAACAGCATTATATCCAGAGCAAAACATAGATGCAAAATCCAGGTCCCAAACTCTATTCCAGCCCTGATTTTTGCACCGTCCACCCATGTCTCTGATGAATTCCGCAGCCTGTAGGTTGCATACAAATGATTCCTCTGTTTGAATTTGCTTACATAGAATCATAGGCTTTTATACCCAAATGGAGTATCTCCTCCCAGGAACATGCCGTAGAGGCAATGGAAGCCAGAGAAGGCAAGAACTCAAATCCCAATGTGTGTCAGCCACAGTCCCCAGGCAGGTCCCGAGTTACTTATTCCCATCTTCATCTCAGAATCCATGCCCCCCCCAACAAGACCAAGTGTTTCCCAAAGAGCCAAACTTTCTCTAGTAACCATCCTAGTAGTAAAATATGACTCTGCTTGTTCATGGTAAATTCATGATATACCCACTTAACCATTTGGTTTTACATGTTGTATCATCTGTCTTTCAACCTTCATGACAGTCTTATAGTTAGGGCCCTGGCAATAAACTAAATTGTCTTAATATGGGCTTGTAGTTGAGTGTGGTAGCATGCCCCTGTAATCCCAGCACCTAAGAGATAAAGGATAGAAGAGTTCAAGGCTAGCCTTTATTATACAGTGAGTTTGAGGCTAGACTAATCTACAGGAGACCTTGTCTCCAGAAAAGAAAGAAATGCAGAAGGAAAGGGGGTAGGGGGAGATATGACCCTGTGGGCCTTGTCTCTGGTCCTTTAATGAAATGAGAAGTCAGTATCACCAGGAAAAGAGTCAATGGCCTCCATCAAGCTAAAGACCATATTTTACTGCTGGTCATTTTAATTGGAATCCCATGCCTGGTCATTTCTATTCAGTGATTTGCAAAAAAAGGAAAACTGGGATATAGTGTTGCCAGATGTTACTGCCCTTAACTTGGTTTGTCTGTGACAGCATTTTCTGTATGTAGCTCAGGCTAGCCCTGAACATAATATGTAGCTAAGGATGACCTTGAGTGCTGGGATTATGAGTGTGAGCCACCATACCACACTTGGGCAGCACTGGGGATCAAACCCAAGGCTTCTTATATGCTAAATGCAGTGGCTTGAATGAGAAATATCTCCCGTAGGCTCAGACATTTGAACATTTGCCCCCACTAAGTGGCGTTTTGTGGGGAGGTGTCTTACTGGAGATGGGCTTTGGGACCTTGTAGTCATCCGATTTCCAGTTCACTCCCTGCTTTGTGTCAGAATCTGAATATATTATCTTCCAGCTCCCTGCTCCAGCACCATGTCTTGCCACATGTTAGTTACCATGACGCCATACTGCCAAGATGGACTCACCCTTCCAGAGTGTGAAACCAAATTAAACTCTCTCTTCCTTAAGTTGCCTTGGGTCGTGATGTTTTGTCATAGCAGCTACAAGTGACTAATACGCTAACTAGGTCAGCGCTCTACCAACTGAGCCCCAGCCCAGCCTGTCCTTAGCTGGAGTGTCAAACAGTGCTCTAGGCCCTACTGCAACGGAGCTCGACCACACACTGAAGAGCAGGATGCGTGTGTGCATCTGTTTTAATCAATATGAATTTACGGCTGCTTCAAATGACAGTAAAGCATAGCTACTCACCGGGTGACATTATCACCCACAATAACCCAAAAGGCATTCCCCTACTCTATCTTATTGGGTTCCTGGAAAGCTTCATTCAAATCAAGTTATGTTGAATGCCGTCAAGGAAGCCATTATTCTATGGAGAACCCATTTACGGAGCAATAGGTAGGATATTATTCAGTTGTAGAATCTTGGTGTCAAATCTAGGCTTTTCCTCCACAGTTACCTGATTTGAACTCTAGGGAGCAATTCGTTCTTCATTTAGCGTTCCCAATAAGGCAACATGGGCAGAGTACCTACTTCCAAGATATGAGAGAAAAGCCATAAGCATTTATATCAAACAGGAACTGGTAATGTATCAGACCCAGTTCGCTTTCTGCTGCTGTAATGGAACAATGACCAAAAGCAATGTGGGGAGCCAAGGGTTTCTTTCCTCATATGGATCACACTTCACCCTCAGGCAGCACACCAAGGCAGGAACCTGCAGGCAGGAAATGAAGCAGAGACCCTCAGAGAAGACCACTCCCAGGTCGACCTTCATCTAACCTACTTTTATAGCCCAAGCAGACCTGCCTAAGGATGGAACCGCCCACGGTGAGCTGGGCCCTCCCACATCAATCACCATTGAATAAATGCTCCACAGACGTGCCCATGGGCCAGTCTGATTGAGGCAATTCTTCAGTTGAGGTCCCCTCCTCCCAGGTGTGTGGAGTTGACAACCAAGATGAGTCATCACAATGCTTCCAAAATTGGAACGACCAAGGCGTTACTGGAGTGGCTGGGAAATCCAAAGTGGGAATAAAAACTGAGAACCAATTAATGTGTTCACAGAAGCTAAAATACCCTTTGTGCAGACGAGCAAACAATAGCACAGCCATTTGTTTACCTTTACAACTCTTCTGTTTTAGCGCTCTGATAAATATGTCGCAAGAAGTTATTTCAATCTCACTATAAAACTTCTGGAGAGGTTGTTAAAAGCAATGCTAAAGATCTGTGGAGATAGCTCAGTAGCTAAGAGCACTTTTTCTGTAAGCATATGGGTCTGGGTTCAAATTCCTAGCATCCTCATAAAAAAAACAGGGCATGATTGTGTGTGTCTGTAACTCAAGCGTTATGGGGCAGAGATGAAAAGATTCTCAGAGCTCACTGGCCGCCCAGCCTGAGCCCGCGAGCTTCAGGTTTATCGAGAGACCTGCCTCAAAGCATCGCAGTAGAGAGAGAGAGAGCTAGGGAAAGACACTTAACATCAGGCTCTACACATTTGCGTGGGTGCACAAACTCTCAGAATTATGTACCAATGCTTTACGTACACACGCACTTACCACAAAAGCCCACTCAACGCGTTATAATATGCCAGGACTTACAGAAACTCTTAGAGTAAGAACTGGTTCCAAAAAAAGGTCTGTCCATTTTTTATAACCTGTTTGTTAATTGCTTTCAACCCAAGCCACTCTGCTCTTGCCCTCCAAACTCTAAAAGTAACTCAGCATAAAGGCATGCAAAAGTGAGGTAGGGTACAGGGGCGACCTGGGCTTAATATTCATTCTCTGAGCAACTGATCCTGATGCTTTGTTACTAGGTCTCTCCCCACCCCCCTTATTTCTTCTGCCGTTTAGTTTAGTTACAGGCTACCACTGGAAGCCTCTGCCAACACGGGCTGTCCCAACAGCCCTCTGGCACACTGTGTTGATCAGTAGATAAAACCTTCCCGGCACTCAGCCTTGCTGCTGCCCTGGTGGAAGCCACAGCAGCCAGCCGGCAGCCCTGCGGAACTCACTAACTGCCTCTCCACCCGCTGTCACCTCCTTGGTTCCCCAAGGCTTTGCTTGTTGTGGATAGTCATGGTGCTTGCTTGACCTTGGCCCCTGCAGCTGGCCGACTTCCAGAAACAGCTCTACTGACAAGGTGTGCTGAAGCCCGTGTGCGCTCTGCACAGGGCAGCTGAAGGCTGCTGACTTCCCCGTGGCCCAGTTTTCCCGAAGAGGCTTAAATGCTGCAGGCTTCAAGTCTGGCAGCCTCAGCCTCTGCCCTGCGCCCTGCACTGAGGAAACCAGACTGTGCCTGCCTTCAGGGTGGACAAAAACAGCAAAGAGACAAAGACAAAATCAACAGCAAGACAGGGATTGGACTTTTCCAGTCTGTTGAAGCTCGCTCTGCTTTACTGAACACTCAGAAAAAATAAAAAATAAAAAACCTGCCAGTTATTGAAACATGACTACAACACTTTCAAACATGAGCGGCACACGCAATTTTATCTGATGTTTCTCTAACTCTCTGAAGTCCTTTGGCCATATGAGAAATTATGTCAATTTAAATTTTTCAGTAAGGGCTCTTGCTCTCTCTCTCTCTCTCTCTCTCTCTCTCTCTCTCTCTCTCTCTCTCTCTCTCTCTCTCTCTCTCTGTGTGTGTGTGTGTGTGTGTGTGTGTGTGTGTGTGTGTGTGTGTGTGTGTGTGTGCACGTATGTTGCACCAAACCAGAAACCTATGTTAGGATGATGGTTCGTGTAATATTACTTGGTGTGCAGCTGACATTGAAAATTGCTTACAAAAGATTGAGCCCAGGCGAAACCAGACGAGCGAGTTTCCCACGCTGCGCCCTCTGCACAGAGTTGCTTTTTCTTTGCAAACTCGGATTTGCTTTTATGTAGCCGAGAAGCATGTGTTGTCATGCCATGCAGGAACTGTGGCGGGTTCCCTTGTGGTTGGGAACTGGGAGCCTTTCCACATAGAAACCCACATCCTGCCCAAGGAGAAAACTGTGATCTGCTATCATCTGTCTCAGGATTCCCTCCTGGAGAGGTTCTGACTGTACCTGTATTGGGGCCTTCAGGACCCCACTGCCACCTGGCTTTTCAATCCTGAGAAACGTGAAGGAATGACGGACTGTTCCTAGATCATCTTAAGATACGCTTAAAGGTGCTTTGCTTTTCTTCCGGTTTCATCCACTTCAAAGCTCTTTCTAAGGCGTGTTGCGCATGCGCGCATGCACGAGTAGGCAAGCACCCGCCCATGTGTGTACGTACGTGTGTACCCCTTTGGGGTGTAAGATAACGGTTTTGTGGCTGTTGTTGTTACCTTTGTTAGCTGATGCTTTCCTAGCTAAGCCACGGTAAAGGTGAGACTCAGACCCAGTTCTTTTGATTCCCCCTAGTGAGCTTTTTCTTTACATTGGAAGTTCTCCAGTCAACATACAACAGCCTGTGCCGGGCAGGTCCCACCTGTACCTTGGGTCTTAGAATTAACCAACTGTGGTAGACGCTAACTGAGGTGACGCACTCTTGCCGAAGGACCAGTGTCTGGTACTGTGTTCAGTTCTTCGTCATCTACTGCTGATCCATCTCCGTCTCTTTGGTTCATTATTTATTCATTGAGCCAAGCCTTGCCAGGAAGAGAAATATCAACTCCACTTCGTATGCTTTTGTTATCTTTAAGGTTTTATAATTGTTCTGAACAAACAAGTCCACAGCACCTTGCGCTTAGGTGACTTCGATGTTGGCTTTGATTAACTGGGTCCATGCTGTGAGTGAAGTATACCCCGCTCTGTGGGTCACGACTGTATATTTATTCTGTGATGACTCACTGCCCATAGCTAGTTACTAGAGAGAGAGAGAAAGAGAGGGGGGGGATGAGGAAGAAGAAGAGAAGGAGGAGGAGGAGGAGGAGGAGGAGGAGGAGGAGGAGGAGGAGGAGGAAGAGGAGGAGGAGGAGGAGGAGGAGGAGGAGGAAGGGGAAAAAGAAGAGAAGAGAAGATCTCTGTCTGGAATACATTATAAGTTTACTACAACACCTGTCTGTGCTTTGAAATTGGGGTTTTCCCTTTCAGAGTTACTTAGAGAAGTAACTGATATTCACAGGCATGGGGTTGGAAAAAGCCTCCCTCCCAGACCCATTCTTCAAATGGTTCTAAAATTTGTTTTTCTGTATTTCCTTCAATAGTATATACAGTGTTTTCTCTTTTCTATTACTGTCCCCTTCAGTGTAAGGACAGTACCCAGGGCCTTATGCATGGTAGGAAAGCTCTCCACTACTGAGCTACATGCTCAGCCTGCTCTCTTTTAAAAGCTCATGGCTGACAAGGGCTGGTAATGGCAGCAACTTGGGAGGCAGAGGCAGCAGGTACAAGTTCAAGACCAGCCTAGGCAACCGTGTATCAAACCTGAAACCCTGTATCAATATTAAAGGATAAGAAAGCTAGAGATATAGTTTGGTGGTAGATTACTTGTCTACCATGGCAACGCCTTAGGTCAAAAATAAAATAG